>NC_065584.1:8316106-8623606 GCF_024542745.1 Macaca thibetana thibetana
TTTGCAAAGTAACGTTTGTTGTTAGGATCCTTCTGGGCTAACCAGACAGGTCCCAGGGTTGATGGGGGCTGGCTCGATGTAGGAAAAGGGCTTTCAGGGGAGTTATTAAAAATTTAGAGAGTCATCTGTATGCCTTGCAATGTCTACATCGCCCAAGGGCCGGTGGTCCCAGCATCCGCAAACCAGCATTTACAGCGCTGTTGCTCTTCCCGCATGCAAGTGCCATTGATTCTACCCTAGCACCTGCCTGCTTCTTCAGGTCACACTGCTGCAGAGGCTGTCCCTGCCCGCCTGCCTCGAGAACCCAGATGCCTCTTTCTGTGACCGGAGGAAGTGCCAGGAGAAGCCATGGAGAGCTGCAAGGCCCCCAGGGTGGGGGAAGCTGATTCTCAGAGTGCTGGAGGTAGCCAAGGGTGGCAGGGCTTGGTGGATGCCAGAAAGTCCCCTGTCCCACATAGCTGGAAAGTGACATTTCCTACAGCATCAGCAAGGGCCAGAGGAGCTGAGGAGTTGGGGGCAACAGAAGGGCTGCACTGTGGCTCTGTTGGGGGTGGGGCACCTACCAGCATGACTGTCCTTAGATAAAAGAGGCCCCAGCAAATCCCTGAGTGGAGATCGCTGCAGCCTCGCCAGATTCCATTTCACTCTCTGAGCTGGCCCTTCAGACGTTCTGAAGGCAGAGCTAAATCAAAGAATTCTGTTCAAATCCATACAAGATGTTGCTGTTTTTCTGCTCTGACAGGAGAGGCATTTGGAAGTGCAGTTTCTTTCTTTCTTTCTTTTTTTCCTTTTTTTTTTTTATAGCTGTCTTAAAAAGGAGTTTGGCTGTTTAGCACAGCTGGTGCTCATTACATTATGCACTGGCAATAAGATAGCATGTGTAATTAATTTTTAATGCAGTGCTGGATGCAGCGCTTTCAAGCAGTTAGTGGATGTGAAGAAGCAGCATTGGCCATGGACATCAGAGACCTCAGAGCAAGGCAGCCCTGTTCTCCTTTAAAGGGACTTGGAAAGTGGCAGAGGAGGCTGGCATTGCCCTCTGTGTGCAGCAGACTGGCCCAGAAATGGGTTCTTGGGTGACCTGAGGTCAAGTCAATCTTTAACAATCCAAGACCAGGGATCCCAAGAGATCATCTCCTCCAACCCCTTCATTATATAAATGGGGAAACCAAGGAAGATAGTGGGGATGAAGCCATGACATGTGGGTGGCAGAGCTGACTCATATACCTGGGTCTGCCCACTAGGCCATACTGCCCCTCTTGAGTTTTTATTGAAAACCAGAAGAGGAAATTCATCACCCAGTGGAAGCCACTTAAAGATGGATCTCTGCCTGACCGTGAGGCTCAGTGTGAAACCTGCAGTGAGACTGGGCAGCAGGTAGAGCTCTGATGTTGAGGAGCCCCACGTTGGGCGCCTTGGACTTCAGCTCTGCTGTCTGCAGTGGGAGCACACTGGGCACATCCTGGGTTTGAGACTCTGGGGTTGTGCTTTGACAGCTGGCTGCCCCGTCCCCGTGGGGCTCTGTGGCATGGATGCGTGTTTGAAGTTAAATGTTATTGTGGACCCATATTAGACTGCAGGCATGGTGGGAAGCTCTAGAGATGGGGCCATCTCGGTCCTTCCCTTGCAGTGAATGGGTGTGAGTATGTGATCCTAGGCTAGCCACTTACTTCCTCTTTCCAAGCTTCAGTTTCACCATCTGTAAAATGGGGACACTGAAGTGTTTGCTCACCATCCCTCCATTGGCAGGTCCCATGAACAGCCACCATCTGGGTGTGGCCATAGCCCATGACCAGCGCCTAGGGGAATCAGAGGGGAAAGGCCAGTGGGAGGGGAAGGAGGGAGAAAGCTGAGCTGCTGGAAAGCCTTTTGAGACTGTGGCCTTGGGTACCCAGCACACCGGTGATGACTTAGCTCTTGGAAAGCCACTTGCCCGGGAGAGTTTCTTAGTTTGAATGAAGGCAGAGGAAGGGCCAACATCATCAGCATTCCTGGGGCTTGCCACTGTTTGCTAAAGGGCCAGCTCAGTCCTAGGCATGACATCTCATCGTCATAATGCTCCCAAGAAGAGGCACTCCCCCACCCTTTTGCTTATGATGATAGTGGGGCTCAGAGAGGCCACACAACCCACCTTGGTCACACAGCATACAAATAGCAGAACTTGGACAGAGAGTCTCAAAACAGAGATTCACACTCAGGTCTGGCCAGCCTCCCAGCTGTGCTCGGAGCTCTCCCCTCCAGCTTCCCATTGGGCTGTAGTGGACAACAGAGAAGGAGCTGCTGGTAGAAAACCAGATCAAACTCCAATTTATTTCCTGGGAGGGTCCTGAAGGTCGTCCTTCATGCACTGGTCATCCTTGTGCCAGACCCTGGGCTAGACTGAGGGATCTGGAAATGGGCATGACAGGGTCCTTGCCCTAGAGGAACTCACCATGGTGGAGGTGCCCATGGAGGGCCTCCTCACTCAGCGGATATGAAATGTATGTCTCCATGGCGCCTTTCTCTATTTGAAAAAAATGAATAATTTGGCTGCCGCCCGGGTGCTCTGTCCCTTATTGCCATGGCGCAGCTCAGGAGCAGATCTCAGGGTGGAGAGGTGTTCCGCCTGAGGACAGCTTGTCCCTGTGCTAACACTGCTGAGCACAGGGGTACCTTCTGCGAGGATTTTTACCTGAATGAGGCACAAGTGGGGCCTGACTGCATTGGAATCCATGTGATTCTCGGTGTGGTTTTGACTCTCGTTTTATCCAAGGGTGCAGGGGGCCCACGGCTGGTCCATAACTGTGTGTTATGTGGAAGAAGTGAGAGAGTAATGGGTTTTCCGTGAAAGGTGGTGCTGCTTCTGGAAACGGGGCATACGCATGTTCATCCTCATGGAGCAGCGCTGTATCAAACCGAATTGTGTGAACTGAGGGTCACCTGGACCACTCTTGGAAAATGCTCCTGACCCCCATAGGGTTCCTTTCAGAGAACCTGTGTTCTCTGCACCTGAGATCAATTCTGGTCCCTGGCTCCCACCACCCTACCCTCTCCACAAAACGGTAGACATGGGGGGCAGGTAAGGGGACAAAGAGATCTCTTTGCAGATATTATGGTTTTTAAAACCGGTCCTGTGTGATAAGCAGCAGCTAAGGAGACAGAAAGACAGTCGATGAGGAGAGTGCTGATATCTTCCATGGGGAAAAATGAATGAACTGAAAGAGAATATTATTTTTCTAGAATACAGAAAGCTGTCCTCTCACAGATCAGCTGGAATTCCAAGGTGGATTACGGGCTTCTTCCAACTCCCATTGACAGTGTTTCTTATTAGGCAAAGGGAAGGACCACTTTTTCCGAAAGGGGAAAAAAGCTTTCAGACAAAGCTTGGACCAACCCCTGAACTGCAAATTAGCTCAAGTGACCGTGCATACTTATATTCCTAATTTAAATAATTATTTATGTCAAATACTCATTGTGAAACTTGAAAATGTGGTATTACATTTACATCAAATAAAGTTTACTTGTAGCAGAAAGAAAGAGAGAAAGAAAGAAAGGAAAGGAAGGAAGGAAAGAAAGAAAAAGAAGGAAATGAAAGGGCTGGGCTTACGGGAGCTGGGAGGGTCGGGAGATCTGCTGGGGTTTTACCGCTGGGAAACGTGAGGCCGAGGGTCCAGTCCACTGTGGGCAGTGACACGTGTGGATGTGGTGTCTTCTGGGAAGGGGCCTGCTGACTCCAAGCTTCCTCCAGCCCTGGCTGGACGTAGAGGGAAACAAAGTCACCGATCCTCAGTCCACCAGAAGGCAGTTTTGACCTTGAAGAAGAGGGCTAGAGCATGGGCAAGATTTTCTCATCCGATCGCCTCAAATTGGGTTTTGGGGGTCTGACTGGGAGTCAGGGACTTGGCATGTGGTCCCACGCCAGCCTTGACCAAGTCCATTTCCTCGACCAGGCTCATCTCTGTGTCTCCAGTGGCTGGGGCGGGGCTGAGTCCCAGCAGGTGCCCAGGAGATGCTGGGGGATGATGAAGACCCAGAAAAGGCGGTGTCTACACCCATGAGAGAAAGCAGAGGAAACACAGAAAGCGCTGCTAGCCTCATTCTCTTATGAGCGTCCTCCTTGTTTTTGTACACAGGGCAGTGGAATCCATTTTTTTTTCCCCACGTGAAAGAAATCACAGCCCTTACGAAAGCCTGAGGCGTTCTTTGTTGTTTTTATGGTGGGGGGAGAGGGGAACCAAATGTACTTGACTTTTCAAACCTGAGGGCAGGGTTGGGGTGGAGGGGCTGTGTTCTGTGTATATTTCACAATTAAACCCAAATAGTCTGAACCATGATATATAGTTTATTCCAACATAATCAAGGCTGGTCACTTTTACCCAAAAAGAAGTGGGACGGAACCCTCGGTGGGCAGGGGCCCCTCTGTGGGCCCAGTGTTATGCCGGGGAAACCAGATCAAACTCAGATATGGTCCCTGAGAGGGTCCCCCAGGTCTTCCTTCATATGCTGGTCATACATGTGCCAGACCCTGGGCTAGAGTGTAGGGATCCAGAAATGGGCATGACAGCGTCCTTGCCCTAGAGGAACTCACTGCGGTGGGGTGCCCCAGGTGGAGCCTTCTTTCCCAGATCTGAATTTGGGCTTTCCAGGCAGCTCCTTTCATAGTTCACAGGTGAGAGGTGACAGGACCTGCTCCTGGTTTTTGCAGATGCGAATTTGTTTTCCTTGCGCATCTGGTGGACGGCACAGGCGGGATTTGAATTCAAGCCTCCTCGAGCCTGTGGCCCACGTGGGCATCCTGCTCCTGTCCTTGCGTCTGGCTCCTGGCCTGCCCCTCCCACCCGGCCTCGTACCTGGCAGGTGTGAGTAGGAGCAGCCAAGGGAGAGGAGTGAGCTCGTGAATCATGGAGCTGCTGCTGGGCCAGTATTGTATGATTCTCAAGGAAGGGATCAGAGGGCTCAGGACTTCTCCAGGGAGGTGAATGCAAAAATGGAGTCACTACCTGCAGAAACGGAATCTTTTCATAAAACAGGACATTTTTAATTATTGCCTCTGTTAAGAAGTGAGGAATAGCTGGTGGGGCGAGGCCCGCTGGGTGCGTGAGTCTGCTCTTGGTGTTGTATTTAACCAGTCCTTTCTGACTCAAGTTCTTTTGCATGAATTTCCTTGCGTTTTATTAGCCAGCTCAGTTATTAGCATTTTAATCTTAAAAATACCATTGATCAAGGGTCCACTCTGTGCTGTGGGCTTTCTGTGTATCTCCAGTGATTCTCACAGTGCTTCGATTGTGAGTTTTTTAAATTGTGGTAAGATAAACATTAGATTTACCATTTTAACCATTTTTAAGTGCACAGTTCGGTGGCAATAAGTACATTGCAATTGATATGCAACCATCACCACCGTCCATCTCCAGAGGTTTTCCATCATCCCAAACAGAGCTCTGGCCCCATTAAACACTAACTTCCCATTTCCCCTCTCCCCAGCCCCCCATTCTCCATTCTGTCTCTCTGAATGTGACTATTCTAGGTTCCTCAGGTAAGTGGAATCATAGTGCTTGTCCTTTTGTGCCTGGCTCATTTCACTTAGTATAGTGTCTTCGAGGTCCATCCTTGTTGTAGCATGTGTTACAATCTCCTTCCTTTTTGAGGCTGAATAATATTCTATCGTATGGATAGACCACATTTTGCTTATCCACCCATCCGTAGATGGACAGTTGGGCTGCTTTTGGCTATTGTGAATGGCACAACTAAGAACATGGGTGGACAATAATATGTTTGAATCCTTGCTTTCAGTTCTTTTGGGTTTATACCTGAAAGTGGAGTTTCTGCATCAAAGGGTAATCCTATATTTAAATTTTTGAGGAATTACCAGACCGTTTTTCACGGTGGCTACACCATTTTACATTCTCACCGACGGTACACAAAAGTTCTTATTTCTCCACATCCTCATCTGACTGTTGGGTAATTTTAGTGTTTTTTGGACAGTTGGAGTTGATAGCCAAGGAACCTGCCTCTCAGGGATGCGACAACTGTCCCAAGTTAGGTGGGTAACAAACCTGAGGGCGATTTGAATCCAGCCTCAGCCGGCCTGGGTGTGGCACCTGTAGTCACTGCCAGACTGCTGGGGGCTACCACCTTCAGTATATTTTAGTTGAGGGTCTTGAATCCCCTTTGTCTTGGAAATGGTTCCCCAAGACAGTTCTCAGCTCTGTCTCCCAGGACAGCTTTTTTTTTTTCTTTTTTTTCTTTTATTTTTGTTAACAAAGCTGAACATTTAGCTACCTTGATAGTTTGGGGAAGAAAATTCTAAAAATGGACAATTTCCATTGTTCTTTCTGTTGTGTCTTCAGGATGTTGATTTGAGTGTGACTTAGCAGAAGGAACCCCGTATTTGGAATCAGAATCCCTAGGAGCGAGGTAGAGCTCACTCGGTGTCCTGTGCACACTTTGGCCCTCTCTGAGCCTTGTGGGGTCTTCCTGCCTGATGGGAATCATCACACTGGTTTTGCCTCCTTGGCTGGGCTGGGAGACTGGGGACAGGGAATCTCAAGTGAGTGGCCTTGGGTCCTTTGTGTATTGGGATGGTAATTGCAATGATTTTTATTAGTGGTTGTGTTTTCTCTCTATTGTCCTGTATTAGTGTCCCAGGGCTACTGTAGCAAATGGGTACAGACTGGGTGGCTTAAGACAATAAGAAATTGATTCTGTGGTCGGGTGCGGTGGCTCACACCTGTAATCCCAGCACTTTGGGAGGCTGAGGTGGGTAGATCTCTTGAGCCCAGGAGTTCAAGACCAGCCTGGGCAACATGGCGAAACCCATTCTCTAAAAAAATTTGCCAAGAATGGTGGCATACACCTGTAATCCCAGCTACTGGGGAGGCTGAGGCACGAGGATCCCTTGAGCCCAGGGAGGTTGAGGCTGCTGTGAGCTGAGATCGTGCCATTACACTCCAGCCTTCGGCAACACAGTGAGACCCTGTCTCAAAAAAAAAAGAACGAACGAAAAGAAATGTATTCTCTCACAGTTTGGGAGGCCACAGGTCCGAGACGGAGGTGTCGGCAGGGCCGTGCTCCCTGATTCCCTGCCTCTGTGGGCACACAGCTTTCTGCTCTGGGTTTGTCTTCTCTTTCGAACAATTAAAAAGACAATTGTTTTTGGATTCAGGACCCACCTAGACCATCCGGAATGATCTCGTCAAAAGCCTTCACTTAATCACACCTGCAGTGATCTTTTCCCCAGATAAGCTCACATTTACAGGTCCTGGGATCTGGCTGTGGCCCCATTCAATCTTCTCTGCATGCCTTTTGCTGGATTCTAGGCCCTTCCAGGGCAGGAAACCCAGTTGGTCTCCTCGGTGGACTGAGGTCTGGGACAGGTTCAGGCACTTACAGGGGATTCCCCAAGTGTCTCCTGCATTGAACCTGGAGCTGGTTTTTGACAAGATGGACACATGTTCCTTTTTTCTCAGGAATGTGGTGGTTCTGAAATGCCTGGCCCTTCGGCACTCAGACTTCTGTGTTTCTGGAAGGCAGTGTGGTCACATGTGGCCCCCAGCCCTGCCCCCATGCTGAGTCAGAGCACAGCTATTAACAATAGGGCGGGGGGATGGTTTCAGAAAATCTGCAGCTGGGCGCAGTGGCTCATGCCTGTAATCCCAGCACTTTGGGAGGCCGAGGCGGGCGGATCACAAGGTCAGGAGATCGAGACCATCCTGGCTAACACAGTGAAACCCCATCTCTACTAAAAACACACACACACACACACAATTAGCCAGGCATGGTGGCGGGCACCTGTAGTCCCAGCTACTTGGGAGGCTGAGGCAGGAGAATGGCATGAACCCGGGAGGCAGAGCTTGAAGTGAGCCGAGATCGCTCCAGTGCACTCCAGCCTGGGCAATAGAGTGAGACTCTGTCTCAAAAAAAAAAAAAAAAAAAATGCAATAATTATTATGAGAATTAACAGAGTTGAATAGGAGCTAGAAATAACTGGACACACACTTGCCTATAATCCAGATTTTAAAAGAAAATATAATTATTTTTGTAAACTGGCTCTGAGAAGCCAGGAGTATTTTTCGTTTGCATCTTCTAAGATATGGTACATGTTTTCAGGGAGAGGAGCTTGGAGCCCACTGGCATGTGATGATGTCACCAAGTCAGAGCACACCTGAGGCCTGTGGGGAGCGGGTGGTGGCAGGCGGCGGGGTCAGAGGTTAAGGAGCCCAGTTCTGAGTACCATTTTACTGAGCTTGTATTTGAGGAGAGGTGTTCCACCAGCCTACCGCGGCTTCTGTGGGTGCTGGAGCCTGGGATGTCCCGGCTACTCCCCATCTGGAAGCCGGTAGCATTGAGAGAACAGCAGCTGGTTCAGCTCAGAGGCCAGGGGGTGGGAGTTCCCCCTGGATGAGGTGGACCTGACAGGGTCTGAGCGGACCTGCAAGAAATAACCAAGACTTGAGGGAAAACATTCCACGGCTTTTTCATTTGGAGCCAAACATTGCCTCATGTAATTTTCTCCCTGGTTTTTCCCATTGCCTCTGCCAGGGTCCTTGTGCCTGGCACAGATCCGTAATAAAAGGCCCTGTATGTGTGTGTGTGTCTGTATGTGTGTGTGTTTGTATGGGTGAGAGTATATATGTGCATACATGTGCATGTGTGTACACGTATATATGTGAGTGTATGTGTATGTGGGTATTTGCATATGTCAGCATATGTGTATGTGTGCACGTGTGTACATGTCTGAGTGTATATATAAGCATGCATGTGTGTACATGTCTGAGTGTATATATAAGCATGCATGTGTGTACATGTGAGTGTATATATGCATATTTGTGTATATGTGTGCATGTACACACACGTATTTGTGTGTGCACATGTGTATGTGGGGATGTGCATGTGTGTACATGTCTGAGTGTATATATGTGCATGCATGTGTATGTGTGTAGATGTGAGAGCATATGTGCACATGTATGTATTTGTGTGTATGTGCACACGTGTGTGCATATGTATGTATGTGGATAGTTGTGTGTGCATATGTGAGTACATATGTGTATATCTGAGTGTATGCAGTATGTGTGCATATATGTGTGTGCATGTGTGTATGAGTGATTTTGTGTGTGAGCATGTATGCATATGCATATGTGCATGTTGAGTGTGTGTGTGTGTGTGTGTGTGTGCGCAGTCCAGGGAGAACTATCAGCACAGAACAGGCCCCTCCCAACCCCTCATGCTCCGTGTTTATGGTGAGGGCACTTGTGATTCTTTCTCTTCCCTGAACTTTCTGATTCTTCCTGGATTGTGGTGTGTGTCCATCCTGAGGCCTGCTGAGGCCTTTGAGGGTGAGTCTCTCTCTAGAACTGACTTCACCTTCTCAGTACCTCCTCGGGGAGACTGACCCCCCCCGCCCCCAATCTCAGAGGGAGCCCACAATCCACAGTGCTGGGAAATGTGGCCAGTCTGGTGTGTGACCCACCAGGAGTGAGTGCAGAGAGAATAAGGGCTGTGGAGGTGGACGGTGGGTTCAAATCCCGACTCGGATGTCTCTGAGCTTTGGCCTTGGGCGGGTAGCCCAGCCTTGGTGTGCATCTGGTTCCCCACCTGTGGCATGAGAACAGCACCATCTTACGACTGAGAGTGGGTGGCTAGCAGTGATAATGGGGTGCTGTGCTAAGCGTTCATTGTGGGCTTCATCTTCAATATCCCTCACCCCAATTCTGTGAGGAAGGCACTTTTCACATCCCCTTTTTACAGATGAGGAAACGGAGGCAGTCCGATTTCAGAACACTTTACTGCTTTATCCTACCTTAGAGCCTTTCCCTGTTACACTCTGCGGCCTTAAGCAGCAGCTGGCCTGTGAAAGGGACTGAATAGTAGCAGGTATTACTGCTATATTTTTACTGTTGTTATAACTATGATTATTATTATTGCAGTCACTGTCATTGCCGCTTCCCCGGGAGGAGGCATTCCAGGGTCCACGGGGCTTTTTCCTCTGTTCCCGGCGCTGCCCTCTGTTCCCGGGGGCCGTGTTCATCCTCTCGTCTCTCAGCCGCTACTTCCCTGCTTTCCTCCTCCGTTTCGGGTTTGTGTGTATTTGAGGTCTCTTTCTCCTCTAATTGAGATAATGAACACAGTGTTTCCAGAACCACTGTACTAAAAGTCAAGTGCAAAGTGATGGTTTTCATTTGTTGTTCTCTCTCTCTCTCTCTCTTAATATACATCTCTTTAAGAAGGGATTGGCTGAAAGCAAACAGCTAATAACCTATGGATTTATGGAGGCAGTGCGAGCCGGCTTAATAAGCTTTTATACCTGGAATCAGTGTTCTGCCCCTTTAAGTTGAAACTCCAACGTGCCTTGGTATTTTACAGTGCCTGGTTTCGTTTATGCTGGAGCCAGACTTACTATGTGAGAGCCGTCCGCATGCTGGAATTAGTCTTAAGCTTGCTTCTGTGGCGTTGCCAAATTCCATGTTTGTGTTTTATTTAGAATTCTTTTCACGGCCAGCCGATTCTGTACCGGCACACATAGGCACTGTTGCGCCCCATGGAGAAAATAAGCAAGCTTGCGTTTTCTTTGGCAGGGGCCGCGGCCACAATAGACTGCGGTCTCCGAAACATTTTTTAAAAGCTATTTTAACCCATAACAGATGCATAAAGTCGGCTCAGGCATGCCAGTTTTCTTAGTTTTAATTAAAAAATAATTACAGTCTAATGGGATGTTAGTGACACATTTGGATGAATGGTGGGTGACATTATCTGCAACTTATAAATTAGTGCCTCTCCCTTGGCCGGAGCAGGGGTGGGGAAGGGCTGGGGAGGGAGAATGTGGATCTCTGTTCTTAATTGCAGGGTGGGGGCTGGGGGAGGTGGGGGTCCTTCTGGGCATGGAGGCAGCCAATGGAGCCCTTGGTGAGAGGTTAGCATCGCTCGGATGGGACATTCCGCTGTGGCTGTCCAGGTGTCAGTGCTGTCAGGAGAAATGGTGGTCTGGGAGCACCCCGCACCCCTGCATGCTTGATGAACTCACCTGTGGAGTTCTTCAACCGGGAGATGGCTGTACCTGGGTGCTGCAGCCTCAAGCCAGCACTTACTTCCTGACCCCCGGGACCCCTCCCCTGCTTCAGGGGAGAAGCATATCAGTTAGAAGCACATCGACC
The DNA here is from genome assembly GCF_024542745.1 of Macaca thibetana thibetana. Classification (NCBI taxonomy): domain Eukaryota; kingdom Metazoa; phylum Chordata; class Mammalia; order Primates; family Cercopithecidae; genus Macaca; species Macaca thibetana. The sequence continues at coordinate 8,327,233 of NC_065584.1, forward strand.
TCCTGGGGCCATGGGAATAAGATGCTGCTGGGAAGGTAAAGAGGCAGAACAGCACCATCCTGCCAGGTCCCCACGCTCCTAAGAAGGCTGCATCCAGATGCTCATCCTGTTTGTTTGTTTTTTTTTAATATTTAAATTTATTTTCAGTTCCAGGATACATGTGTGCAGTATGTGCAGGATCGTTACATAGGTAAACGTGTGCCATGGTGCTTTGCTGCATGTTTTTCTTTTTTTCTTTGAGATAGGGTCTCACTCTGTCACCCAGGCTGGAGTGCAGTGGCATGATCATAGCTCACAGCAGCCTCAACCGTCTGGGCTCAAGTGATCTTCCTGTCTCAGCCTCCCAAGTAGCTGGGATTATGGGCGTGTACCGCCATGCCCAGCTAATTTTTAAAATTTTTTTGTAGAGATAGGGTCTTGCTATGTTTCCCAGACTGGTCTCAAACTCCCGGCCTCAAGTGATCCTCTCTCTTCAGCCTCCCAAAACATTGGGATTACAGACATGAGCCACCACACCTGGCCACACCTGGGTTCAGATTTTATGTAGACGTTGCCACTCTTTGGAATCTGGAGTGGAGGGCAGTAGGCTGAGGTGTCCCTGGGAGGCAGGGTCTTTGTGGGAATTGAAGCTAGGAACAGGCAGGGCCGTGGACGGGGGGACGCTGACCGTGCCAGGAGGGAAGGGGAACCTCTGTGTTGTTTCACCAAGGGGGTCAGTAATGTCCTCTCCACTAATTAGGTAGCTGATAAATGGTGACCTGTTGTTCCCACACTTGAGCCCAGGTTCTGCCTGTCCTCCGTGGGCTCTGAGGACCAGGTCTGGGGAGAGGGAGGAGTCAGTGTCCTGGGGCCCAGCCTCTGGGGACTTGCTTCCTCTCCAGCCCTGCTGGGAGGAGGAGCACTGGAGGGCTGGGATGTGTCACCTTGAGCGTTCAAGCATCAGAAGCAAGATGCTGGCCCCAGCAGTACCCTGGTGCCTAGGCGCACTGGGCAGCCCCTCAGGGGCCCTTGCCAGGGGCCTCTGTGCCTGGTTGCCAGCTGCTCTCCAAGCAGTGCCCCAGAGAGGCGATGGGACGTGCCCCAAGTCCCTGCGCTGAGCTAGGACACATGTGGCTGACACTGGACTCTACGCCTTCCCCTTAGACCTTTGTGCTCTGCTGAAGCTCATGGACTCTGCAGCCCGTGGCGTCCGGGAGTGTGGGAGACAGGCACAGGCTGGGGCTCTGCATTTGTACTTTCCGTGGAGTAAAATGAGGGTTTCTTAGACAATATTTCCCTGAGCCCAGATTCCTCAGAAGTGAAAATTAAGTTCTTCTATTAAAAACATGAGTCATACCAGCCCAGATGAGAGTCATTTTGGCGTTCCTCGAATTTTTGGAGGGGAAACGTCGCATTCATGTTAATCCATTCAATTATACCTCATTGCGGAATAACGTGCCGGGCATTCTGGGTGGCAGCCTCAGCCGTCTGATTAGTTGGGACTGTGTCTGCCGTACTTGAGAGGCAGCAGCTCGGGGCCTCCGTCCTCTTTTGTGCTGGCACACCCAGGTCGGCCAAGCCTCTGCTCTGGGGCTCCCTTCTTCATTCCGGGGGCTCATTGGGAGCCTCGGCATGGTCTCGACATCGGATTCTTGCAAATGATTCCTGCCCAGCTGAAAAGGCTCGCTGTCTGTCTGCTCATGTGAATTTTACGCAGATGGCAGTGGGTCGCCCGCTCTGCGCTGGCACAGGGTCTAGGGTCCCCTCTCCCCTGGTGGGCGTCCTGCTCAGGTGAAGGTGGAGAAAGGCTTGCTTTTATTCCCTCAGTGATGTTATTTTATCCTCCCAGAAGCCACCAGTGACCAAGACTGGAACCAAAGTAGGAGATGTCACTGGGTTTGGGGACAGACCCAGAGACTTCTTGTCTAAAGACAGCACATCCCGCTTTGGGGCAAGGGAGCCAAGCAGGTGGAGGAGGTTGAAGAGCATCATGGCCCTGGGACCAGCCTTCTGCAGTGCAGTCTGTCTGCCTCTCGCATGGGCCCCGTCAGGGCCTGGGTCACAGGCAAGTGGACGCTTGCTTCCAGATTCAGCTCCTGGGGGTGGGGCGTGGAGGGGTTGTTCTCTGGGAAGTCTCTGCTGAGCTCAGGGCTGAGGTCCGTGTCACCTGTGCCCTCCCCGATGGGCCCCTGTGCTTCCCCATGGAGACACCTATCATGATCTCCTTTCCTGTCTCCTTGGCTGTCCTGGGAGACCAGGCTGTGAGCTAGCCTGGGCCCTGTTTGTCCCCATAGGCCCGGGCGGAGGTCTGGCCCCCATGAGGCTCTCCGTGAGCGCTTGTGAATGAAGTGAAATTGAGTGAAATGAAGCTGACTGAGCAGACGCCCATTGTGGCCAGAGACCCAGGGCAGGTGCATTCGGAGCCTCAGTTTCCCACCGTATTGGCTGCCCGCTCAGGCCCAGGGGAGGCTGCAGGTTTGCACATTTGGACAATATGGGGCTTGAGCTGAACACGCTGCAACTGTCAGACCAACCTGGAAGGTTGCCTCTCTGGCTTTGGGTGCACCATTTGATTTTTGGAAATTTTGGGGAGGTCCATTTTGCTTTTGCTTCTTTATTCAGCAAGTTGCTCCAGCCCCCCAGTGCTCAGGTGAATCCCTGCGTAGGAGGAGCAGTTCCTTGAGTTGATGGCACCTCTTGGAAAAGAAGACAAAGTGTAGGGAGGACGAGAATGAGTGGAAGTCGGTGGGCAGGATGGGAGAAGCTTTGGGCTTGGAATCTGATCCAAAGTGTGGTTTCTGAGTTTGGAACCAACTCTTCTGCTGGGATGTGTGTTGGGGAGTGGGGAAGGGCAGGGCTTCAAGTTCATTTACTTGTATTAAGTTGAAGTTTCCTCTTTTTATAAGTAAGAAGCATAGATGATGAGAAAGACAGGCTGGAAAAGCAGACTTTGTTTACTCATTAAATTTTCCATAAAATAAACACAAGTTTAGAACCGAGGAACCAGCGGCGGGGGGTACTCCAGAGGGCAGGGCAAAGTTTGGTGTGAACCTCTGGCTGGGAAATGCACCAGCAGGTCAGAGTCACACATGTGAAAGAGGTCAGGTGCAGCCTTGACAAGTAAGGACGATGGACTTGAGGGACCAGGTGGAGGGGGGTGTGCATGCACGTGTGTTTGTGCATGAGTGCAATTGTGTACATGTGGATGCATGTGCATGTGTACATGCATGTGTGCGCTTATGTCTTGTGCACACCAGTGCGTGTGTGAGTATGCATGTGTGTGCCCACGGATGCATGAGTGGCAATGGCAATTCTACACTACACCCTGAGACCAGGCTCTGTGGCCAGCTGCTGTGAGAAGGAGGACAGAGCAGCAAAAGGCACAGGCCAGGACAGAGTGAGGCGCCCAGACAACATCCAAGTACCTGACTCTGCCCTGGGCCCAGAGGCTGTCCAGCTGCAGGCTCTCATGGGGTCCCCTTTACTCCCCTGGTTGCACATGGGCTTGGGCTGGGGACTGGAACCTCTGCTGCTCCCACAGTGCTTTCTTTGGCAGAGAGCCTGACGGGGGGCCAGGCAGGCCTGGGCAGGACCTGGCTTTGCCTTCTTAACTGAATGACCTTGGCCCTCACTTCCATCTTCCTGCCTCAGTTTCCTCACTTGCTAAAAGGAGATCACGGTATTACCTGGGTAGGCATGTGTGGATGACTGAGGACTGGACCCGCATCTGCAGGCCTCAGCGAGGGGATATGGTATTGATCTTATTATTATGGTCATTGTTATCGTTGTTAGAGGAGGTGGTGTCTTCTCCACGGTGATGCAGGGGTCTGTGGCCCCAAGAGCAGTTAAGTCAGGAGGAGGTGATGGTGAAGACTGGGCTCCCACCTCGGGCTCCTCCGCACATCAGTGTCAAAGTCATCCCTGCTACACCAACTCTGGGGCTGCAGTGCTTTCCTGGATCTGGCTTTGGGGACATCCTTATTCCCCATTGGGAAGCCCTACCTTCAATCTCTCTCTTCCCTAGAGTGGCCGTCCACACCTGAGCGGGAAGAGCCTGGCCATGGACCCAAAGCTGGGGAAGTTGGTTTCTTGGTCCTCAGGCATGAGCTACTTGGGCTCCTGTGGGAGCCTTTTCCAGACCCAGAACGAAAGGACTGGAGCAGGGAGGTGGCCAGCTGAGGAGAGAAAGCTCTTCTGGGTGATTTCTCCCTGGATAAGACCTTCTCAGTAAACACACTTCTGCAGTCAAGATGGGCTAGAAAACCTGTGCCTCCTGTTTACTGTGGGCTGAGAAAGCCCAGGGATATAGGGCAGTTGCAGGCAACTCTTCCTCTCCTTCTCTGGTTTTGGCTATTCTTTTGGACCTGCTCTCCCAACCTTTCTACTTTCTGCAGTGATTGTTCTGTCTCTTTTGTTTGTTTCTTCTGCAAGGAATAGGATGCGGTTGTCCAGAGGTGCATTAGAGTTGGGCATATCCATAGCACGTGTGCCTCCATTGCTCCGTCCTATACCATAGCAGACATCACTTGTCGATCACAGCACCTCCTTCCCCTGGGTCCTGGCCTGGATGCTTCAAGCTGAGAGGTAGGGCCGCCTCTGCTAATCAATCATGCTGGCCCAGGAATTGAAACTTAATTTCTGTCCTGGCATGACTTTCCTGAGAGGACATAGTAAGAGAGTGTACCACCTCGCACCATTTCCTCAGCCCTTGGTGAGAGTCTCGGGGGGCTCAGAGGTCTTCCTGGTTATGGGACCATTGAGGGGACTTAGCTGGAGGCCTTAGCTTAAGTGTTGCGGCTGTGGAGACAGTGGCTGCCCTGTTGAGGGCTAGTGGGCGTCAGGCCGTCCTGAGCACTGCATTTTTGCGGTGGTTTTGCAGTCAAGGTGCACAGAAGGCAAGGCTTTGATCTGAGGTCATAGATTTAGAGGCAGAGAGGACAGCTGGCCTGGCAGGTCCACGCCAGGGCACTCACCTCTCATCCACCCTCGGGCTTCTTCCCCAACCCTCAGCCTCCTGGCTCTCTTGGCTTCCTACAGCTGTGGCCCTGACCCAGCCTGAGGCTGCGGTTCTCCCCTGCCTGGGGCCAGGCTCCCCAGGGGCTGGGTCCTGCATCCCTGTGGCACCTTGCTGAGGTTGTGCTGGGTGCATGCTTCTCTCCCCTGGTTGTCCCAGTGTTCCTGGCAGCTGTCATTGCTCACAGCTCTGGGCTGGGCTGGCCCTGGCACTGACCTCATTCCAGCCCACGACCAGGCTTGTTCCGTCACGTGGCCTCCATGGTCTCCACAGATTCCATCCCAGGGCTGTGCCCTGCTCTCTGGTCGCCCAGGAGTCCCCTGCGGATGTCAGTGGAGGCCGTGTTTTCCTAAACAAGAAGCGGAGTGTTGGGGTCCAGTAGGATTATAAGCTGTGTGAGGGGTGGAATCCCCTGCCCGAGCCATGGCCTGTCTTTCACCCTTTCCGTTCAGAGTCCTCGTCGTGACTCTGTGGCAGGACGGCAGCTCCCGTCTTGCAAATGAAGAAACTGGGACTCATAGGAGTCCAGGGCCTCTTGTGGGATCTCACAGCTCCAGAGTGGCGGAGAGGGGGGTGTAACCAGGTCTCAGACTGTAGCCCTTCTCTGTCCTAGACACATTTTAGTAGAGCTCTTCCCCGCTGTGTAGCCCATCTCAGCCTCCTCTGCTGTCACTGTGCTCTGCTCCCTGGGACGTGCCTGGCTCTCACATGGAGCCTCTCTCTCCACTTCTTGGGGGCTCGAGGTTTCCATGTCCACATTGGCCTTGGCCTGGCTGCAGCGTATGTGGCTGTTGGAGCTGAGGGCAGGGACAAGCCTCATGACCTCTGTGTCCTGGTATCAGCGTCATGTCCAACCCTGAGGGGCCGGACGTCTGCTGGGCGGGTGAATGGAGCCAGAGCGACTTCTCCAGCGAGCACTCCTTTGCGCAGACTCGACTACTGTCTTGGGTCAGAAATGCCTCCAACAAGAGGCCCAGCGGATTCTGGGCAGGGGCCCTGCCCCGAGCCTGCCCGGACAGTAGGGAGGCAGCGTTATAAGCTAGAATCCAGTCTGAAGCCAAAGGGAACCTGAAAGCCCCCTTTCCTCTTGTTAAGTGCAGCCCCGTGCTCGCTCTTGCTTGGGTTAGCTTCCCTGTCTGCAGCTAGAAGGAACGGCCCTTTTATTACTTCAGCGCTTCAGGAGACCTTGGGAAAGCTAGGTGTAAATATTAGAGCCTGCCAACGGCCAGTGGCAGCAACTGCTTAATAAACTCCAAATAAATAACATGGTGATTAGCTGGGATTGCAGCCCCAAGATGCTGGCCTCTGTGGAGGAAGGGTCCTTGTCCACTCCTGGGATCTGGGGCTCAGGGAAGTCCGAGACACTGTGACTGTGACCTAGGTGACCACACCAGGCTTTTCCAGTGGGGGAAGGGATGCCAGGCCTGAGCAGGCATCTTTGTTCAAACTGTGCCACTCGAAAGGACAAGGGACAGGACCTTTTGCCTCTTGCTTTAAAACATCTGGGCTCTCAGACACCCCCGTGGGAAAGTAGACTCCTCATTGCGACACGCATGGCCCCTGGGACTTACTGGACTCATCTCCCTATGTTGCCCGTGACCGCCACCACCCAGCCAGGCCTCCTGGGGTAGCCTTCATTTACAAAGCACTCGCTGTGTGCTGGGCATGGTGCACCTGCTCTCTCCAGTCCTCCCAGTAATGCTGCTCTGCTGGTGTGGGGAGATGGAGACTCAGGAGCTTCTTACTTGCCCAGGGCCACCCAGCTGGTGGGAGCTCAGTTCCAGGTTAATCTGGGGACAAGATCTGCCAGAGCCCTGTCCCTCAGGGCTGCTATTGTTGGCAGCTGAGCTGTACTCCATTGGGCCCCTTGCTCCACTGGGCTCCTGGGTGCCTCTGCCCTTTGGCCTGGCCGGACTCTGCCCAGCAAGCCCTTGGCGTCCCCAGGCAGCCGAGGGAGCTCCTGTTTACTCTCCGGGAAAAGCTCCCCCAGGCAGCACTTGCACCTGCCTCTGGGCTGGCTGATGATGTCACATCCTCTTTGTGTGGAATGTGAAGGCCTCCAGGGCACGGATTGTGCCTGATGCCTCTAGCTCTGGCTCGCAGCACCCAGGGTGCACAGGAGGTCAGTGAGGGTCTGAGTGAATAGGGGGTGTTTTTGGAACCTTCTTGCCCACCAGAAATAGGAGGGGCACTGGAAGTGACTGACGTGAGTGCCCAAAGCTCCCCCAGCTTCGTGGGGGATTTTCTGGTTCCAAGGTCTCAGCTAGAGGGACTTTAGATTGGAAAGGAAGGGATGAGGCGCTCTTGGCCAGGTGAATTGTGAGAGTTAGGTCTGCAAAGGCTCATCAAGGTGCAGGGGGTCCCCTGAGCTGGAGCAGCTATTGGGTCCTCTTGTGTTTTTTCTTTCTTTTTTATTTATGTCATAATAAAAGGAATTTGAAGTCTTTTGCTTTAAGTGAACCAGTAATATAAGCATTAAAATGATGGTGAAAGAATGAGAATCATACAATCAAGGGACAGAAAAGGTAGTCCTAGTAACTTGCATTGCATAAAAACCTAGAATTTACCTCTGAGCTTCCTGGCAGCCTTGGCAAAAATGGAAACATTGTGATTTCTGATTCACTTATGAAAGTAAGTAATAGTTCAGCATAGAGAGTTTTGGATCAACTGCAAGCCTGGAGGGCTTAATCCTATGGTTTTTCAGATAAGATCGGGCTTTTATCTATGATAAATCACCAGATAATGAAGTACTTTAGACTCTGTGGGCCAAGTGGTCTCTCTTGCAACAATGGTAGTCTCCTCCTAATCCTTCTGGGGATGTGTTCCGAGACACCAAGTGGATGCTGGAAACCTCGGGTAGTAGTAAACCCTATTGTACTGTGTTCTTTTTCCTATACATATATACCTATGATACAGTTTAATTTATAAATTAAGCACAGTAAGAGATTAACAACAATAATTAATAATGAAATAGAACAGTTGTAACAACATGCCAGCATCATTGCCTTTGCGCTTTGGGGCCATTATTAGGTAAAATAAGAGTGACTTGAACACAAGCATTGCAATACTACCATAGTTGATCTGATGCCCAAGAAGGCTACTAGTGGCTAAGGGGCAGGTGGTGTCTTATAGCATGGATATGCTGGACAAAGGGAAGATTCAGGTCTTGGGCAAGACAGAGTGGGACGGTGCAAGATCTCATCACACTACTTGGAGTGGCTCAAAATTTAAAACTGACGAATTGTTTATTTCTGGAATTTTCCACTTAATATTTTTGGACCATGGTTGACCTTGGGTAGCAGAAACCCCAGAAAGTGAAATCATAGTGAAATCAGTAGCAGGGAGCCACTGCATTCAACTTTGCCACTGTAGCGCAAGAGTACCTGTGGACAATTAATGAACAGATTGTGGCTGTTGTTTCAATAAAACTTTATTTACAGAAACAGGCAGACATCCATGGCCTATAGTTTGTGGCTCCCAGAGATAAGAGATAGTATTACCCTGATGGATGACTGTGACATCTTCCCATCTTGACCCTGTTGGAGGCTGAGATCTTGTTCTGTGTCCCTGGACCACCCTCTTCCTCTGCTCCTGGAGAGAGAGTCTGGTCCAGGAGGCCTCTGACCCTGGCCTCCATCGGATGAACCTCGCTGGCTCAGGTGTTCCCTCCCCAAAGCCTCTGTCCTCTGTTGAGGGTATCGGGGGTCCTTCAGGCTCCCTTCCCACAAGACTCCCCTCCCAACCCCCGGCTACAAAGGGCTGCCTCTTTGGAGCTAACCTTCCTTCAACAACTTGATTCTGCAAGGAGAGATCTTTGCAGGAAGACCTTGGTGGGAGTGGTTTTCTGACTGTCTGGACTTGGTCCACCGTGGTTGAGAACCATACCGCTCCTGGGAACTGGTATGTGTGCTGCTATTTTCTTTTAATTTTGGAGGTAAAATGTGGGAATAGAACTTTCTGGGAATTCTGCTCCTTACCACGTACTCTGTTTGTTTACTTACATATTCCTGACCTCATTCCACAAAGCTGGGGGGTGGGGGAGGCGGATGCTTCAAGTGTCCTGTCAAATTTTGGGCCCTTTTTTTCTTCTTCTGGAAAAGGGAGCTCGTCTCAGGCATCACAAAGTTTCACAGAGCACCCCGGACAGCGTGACACAGGAGGTCCTCACATCGGTCCTCCCCTTTCCTGGCATGCTGGTGTAGTTGGTGCCTGGTCTTTGGCTGCATTTAACCAGTCATTGTAGAAGTGGGAGATGCAGGCTTTAGGAGAGTCCGTGAATTTTCCCAAACTATCAAACATGTGGAGCACCAGAGTGAATGCAAATCCTCCACTGGCCCTGCTGGCCTGTGCCGTCTCAGTTAGGGACTGTCCCTGGGTGCTCATTTTCAGGGTCTGAGACCCTGTGGCCACAACTCCATGAAGAAATGGCCAGATAGGATGGAGCCATCATGACTACCAGCTGTAGAATTCTCTCTTGACAGCCCAGGAGGGCCCTCGGTTCCTTCAAGGGCCTGTTTTAATTTAATTCCCTCTTCCTACTGTTGTGAAAGAGCTGTTTCCATTCAGTAAGGACCACTTTATGCTCCCTTTCAAAGTAATGTAACTGGAGGGGCATCCCCTGAACACCTGCCCACAGGTGATCTGGGACGTGGTCCACCTGTCCTGTCCCAGGTACGCCTCCATCCAAGGACCAGGGGATAGACTGTCATGGTGTTGTCACATGAAGTGGGCTGAATTTAGGCCCCAAGTTACATGTCTGTGTTTTGCTTTGCCCATGTGGCCTTATTGTGGGTACGTTTATGAGTTTCTTTAGGTTTTGAATATTTTTGAATGAGGAATGCAGGCAGCCCTTTGTGACAGCCTTCAGAGACCCGAGGACGGAAGGAAGACGCTGGTGCTTGATTTTGTCTAGAACATTCTTTTTACCCCTTGGGCTCGAGCTCTCGCTCTGCCTGGGTGTGGGGGAAAAGGGACGTCATTGGTGAGGGAGAAGGTTCTAGACTCTTGTTAGGCTCCCAGATGCCTAGTACTGGCCTGGCCCCCGGGAGGTGTCCAGGGACTGCCCCTGGGATGAGCAGATGCTGAGCATTGGCAGGAAGCTGGTGGAGCAATGTGGGGCGGAGAGGGTGTTGGTGAGTTGCCCCACCCACCTCCCTGAGCACTGTGGGGTGACTGATAGGGCTGGGAGAGCAAAGTTCTGAGTTCCCCTGCCTGCCTCCCTATCCCCTACCCCAAGGCTACTGGGTGGTGAAAATGCCTTTGGCCACTGCAAATGGAAGAGCTTGGGTGCTCAAGGCAGGCCAGTGGGTGTGGGATGGGGAGTGGTTGTTAGGTTGTTACAGGTGCCTTAGCCTCTCTGCACTAACCCCAGGGAGACAGAGGCCTTCATTCCAGACGCCCTGGAAAGATGAGTGCACAGACTTCCCCAGAGGCCCACCAGGCAGCTTGGGCATGGATCCTGCCTGCAGCAGCCCGGCCAGTGATGGGTTCACAGGTGGCTCATTAGTGAACCCCTTTGGTGTGCCCACCTCCAGCCATCACCCCCAAGGCAGCGTTTTCCACTCTGAGGCTGAGCTCTGACTGAGCAGGGAGAATGTCCATGCTTTGGACACTGGGTAGAGCCTGGAAGGCTTGGGCGGGGGCAGTGGCTGGAAGACCACGAGGAGGAAATCTTTCCATCTGCAAGGGCCTGGAGGACTGGGGGGCTGATGGCATCCTGGGCACTGCTGACCTTCTTGTGGCACTTATTGGCTCAGAGGGGGAGGTTCAGGGGAGCTTGGGGCGCCGCGATGAGATTGACTAGGCCACAAGAGGGAGGTGGCTGCTTCCTTCTGTGCACCCCCCGCCGCAGCCCTCTATCCCCGTCTGAGTTAAAGGTTCCACTGTGCTGGCCTGTAATGATGCCTTTTCAGTGTCGGGGGTAGGGGAGCTCCCTTCATAACCACGTCCTCTCTTGTCCAGCGCAGAGCTTGGCCCAAGAGACGCAGTGTTCAGGCCCATTTGTGCAATGACAGAGTAAAGAATAACTCACTGAATGAACGGGTGAATGAATGAACTCCTTGTGAGTAGGGACCTTCCCAGGACTCCCATAGTGCCTCGCACATAGTAGATGCTTAGGAAACGCTGCTCAGCCAGTGGATCCATTCCGAACCCACTTCTCCTTTCTTCATCCTCACTGACACTGACGGAACGTGTTGCATCTTTTCTTTTGTTAACCTCTTTGAACCCGCCTTTAAGAAATTAAAGTTCTGGATTCAGTGTCAGTGTTCTGTTGGCCCCAGGCATGCGTGTCAGCATCCTGCCACTGAGAAGGTCTCGGGGTCAAGTGAGAACTTTTCATCTCAGAAGTCTGTCTCTGTCCTGGGGCTTCCCGGATTATTTCCCTCTTTGATGATGGGATTTGCAGGAGCAGAGCTGAGCCCTGTGGGGACCTTCTGTTTGGTGCCAGGTCATGTGGCTGACTAGGCCTGTTCTGCTCACTGGGGTCACGGGGGATGAGAATGGGGCCACGTGGGGCAGTGGAGCGGCCCTTGCCTTCCAGATCTGTGGCTGGGGAAAGCCACAGCCTCAATTTGTCTTCTAGAAGGTGGGAGTTGAGGTCGAGTATGGAAGGGCCCAGCTTCGTGCCACAGTGGGGTGTGGACATTGAACAGCTGAGAGCCGGGATGAGGGGACCCTGGGTGTTTCTTAGTGGAAACAGCTTTTCACCGGCTGTCTGACCCCAGAGCACTTGGGCTGTGAGGCCCTGGATTCTTGGCGGGGGTTTGAATTAGATTTGCCTGGCTTCACTCCCTTCCTGACCAGAGACCAGAACCCAGAGAGGAGAAGGGACGCTTCCGGGTCACTCGGCAGGGGCAGCACTGCATGAGACCCCAGGCTTGTTCTACCGGCTCCAGGTGGCCTTGGCCTCACTCACTGTTCCCTGCCGTGAGCGAGGCTGAATGAGGCTGGGGCTGGGGAGGTTGGACTGCCCTGTAGCCACGAGGACTGTTAGACTTGGGCTCTAGAGGCCGACGGGTGGCCCCTGCTCCCTCCCCAGGGCTCTGTGGGCCCTGCCTCCCTCTCTCTCCCTCCCATCCCTGTGAGTCCTCAGCTGCACTCCTTGCGCTGTGCGTGGCTTCAGCAGGAAGCTGTCTTGTTTGTCATTTCTGCTCCAGGACTGGGCTGTCCTCTTCCACATCAAGGCACATTTTCGGCTGATCATGAAATTGCTCCCAACACCTTCTCTGATGGCAGGGCAGTGAGCTGGCAAGCTGGGAGGCGCAAGTGTCCTCCTGGGATGGGCCTATTAAAAGAAAAAGCAGGAAAAAAGAACTCTTAGAAGCTCCTACCACATGCAAAACTTTCACCAGAAACAAGTGACTCTGGTGCTTATAAAGAGGCCAGTGGCTGTCTATGCAGTGACTCACATCTGTAATCTCAGCACTTTGGGAGGCTGAGGTGGGAGGATAACTTGAGTCCAGGAGTTTGAGACCAGCCTGGGCAATATAGTGAGATCCCGTCTCTACACAAAAATAAAAAATAAAAAAATTAGGCTGGGCACGGTGGCTCACGCCTGTAATCCCATCACTTTGGGAGGCTGAGGCAGATGGATCACGAGGTCAAGAGATTGAGACCATTCTGGCCAACATGGTGAAACCCCGTCTCTACTAAAAGTACAAAAATTAGCTGGGCGTGGTGGCACTCACCTATAGTCCCAGCTACTTGGGAGGCTGAGGCAGGAGAATTGCTTGGACCTGGGAGGCAGAGATTGCAGTGAGCCGAGATGGCGCCACTGCACTCCAGCCTGGCGACAGAGTGAGAATCCGTCTCAAAAAAAAAAAAAAAAAAAAAAATCAGCCGAGTGTGGTGGTGCGTGCCTATAATCCCAGCTAATCGGGAGGCTGAGGTGGGGAGAATTGCTTGAGCCCAAGAGGTTGAGGCTGCAGTGAGTGGTAATCGAGCCACTGCACTCCAGCCTGGGCAACAGAGCGAGCTGTCTCTACCGAAAAAAAAGAGGCGAGTGTTTCTGGCTGATGCCCCGATTTCTTCCTACCTGTTGTGTGCTCAAGGACCCCCCTTGGAGCCTAGCATTGTTCTGGTCACCAGAAATAGAGAGGAAGGGTTCAGCTCCTTGGGGTCACCCCAGCATAGAGCCCGGGAGCAGTGTGAGACACCGAGGGATGGTCAAAGGGAGGCCAGGAGCTCTGCAAGGGAGTCTGAGCCCAAATGTGAGGCAAAGACTTTCCCAGTGGGCACAGTGGAGGGGCAGCTGCACAAGGCAGAGGGAATGCCAGTGTTGGGTGTGAGCGAGGAGACACTTCTGGGATGTGCCAGGGCAGTGCAGCACCAGGGACCTGGGACAGGGTACAGAGAGACAGCCCGGGTGGCTGCTGGGAGCAGAGCAGGGTGAACACAGGGCCAGGACAGGGACTGGGGGCAGGTCTGTTTCCCTAGGGAGTAGCCTTGTCATGGGAGGCGGGGGCTTCTGGCTGTGTGACCTTGGACAAGTTACTCCACCTCTCTGAGCCTTGTGTTTCTCATCTCTAAGCAGGGAGGAAGCCCCCTGTGATATGGTGATGATGATGACAGCGATTCAGGTTGCCGCAGGCTTTCATCAGGCTCTAGATGAGAGAGGAGCATCGCCCAGTCACCATTTGTGTCCCGCCCTCCCTTAAAACAGTATTTGGACTGTTGCTTGTGTGTGACAACTTTTTAACTACCGACTGCTCTTCAGCCGGTGAAGGTCAATTTGCTTTTCAGGCATTCTTTACAATGAACCTTGGTTTTGCTTCCAGGGTGAGAAATCCCTGGTGAGAGTTGTGTTTTCCTCTGTAGAAATGATTTGCACGGGCTACTGGCCACTTCCCTCGGAGAACTGGGATCCTCTGCGGCTTTGATCCTGCTCTTAGGAAAATGCTGGAGGCCTGGTGGGGGGTGCTGTGTCTCCACTGTCTGACCTGCCTTGGTGCCCTGGCTTCTCCTCCCATGCTGGGTCTGGCTGTGCCACTTCCCCAAGACAGCAAAGTCTGGTCGGAGAGGATAAAGGATAGGGAGGCTGGACTCCCCCTGGCCAGCCTGTGGACCGCTGGGGGGCTGCTTCCCATGCAGTTTGAGTCAGCTAATATTGACCAGGGGCTGCTCTGTGCCAGGCCTTGGGGGAGGGTCCCAGGCTCCGAGGTGAGCCACATGCAGGCAGTCTCTGCCCTCTGGAAGCTTCTTGTCCAGGACTTGCTGGCTCTCATTCCATCCTGGGTTAGCTCCAGTAGTGTCTGTGCCAGCCTCCTGCGCCATGCCAGGGACATGTGGCCATGTGGGTCTGTGACCCAGCCCCGGAGCTGGCATTTGCTGGGTGTCCAGATGGGTGGGCCATGTGGTCTGAAGATAGATGCCCCGCCTTGCTGCCTCTTGGGCAAAGTGGCATCCCTGGGCCCAGGCAGAGATTTTCTCACCTCTCTGAGGGACAGATGCCCAGGTCCCCAGAGGAGGCCTGTTGCAGTTGGAGGGCTTCCAGATGTCAGCAGACGCCTTGCCTTGCATGGCCAGCTGTGCCTGTGCCAGTGATCTTGGGCACTGCCCATGTCCTCTAGCTCCAGCCATGGATATTGGCTTCTTAGCACTTGGCCTGGCACGGCCCTGGGCTTTCTGAGTGGGAATGACAGAGCTCCGAATGGGGCTTCAGCCCAGTGCCCCTCCCCTGCCCGTTCTGGGTGGAATCTGAGCTCCCCAAGGCTGACCAGCGCCTGTGCTCCTGCGCCAGGACAGCAGGTTCTTCTCTTAGCTGCAGACCCCTGCAGGGTCCTGGATTCCCAAATTCTCACAGTGGGCCTCATGGGGTTTCACCACGCACCCGTGATGTGTGTTAATAAGACTGTTTAAAAAAAAAAAAAAGACGAGAGTCCCTGTCTGTGGTGGAATTTGGTGCCTTTCGAAGCCGAGGGATGGAGAAGTCAGGGGGAGCTCTTTCACAAGAAATAGACTCTCATATCTTGGGATTTGGGAAAACAGAACTGGCAAGGTTTTTTTTTTTTTTTTTTTTTTTTTTTTCCTTCCCAGGCACGCTGTATTATTAAGACACTCTGTCTTATAAGGGATGTTGGATAATTAATCCTGTGGTGAGGCAATAGCAACAAGCGTTCGAATATATTTAAATAATGAGGAAGTTCTTTAATGTGGACCCGTAAAATAATTGTGGGCCGGTGGCATGAAAAACAGAGGGTCTGTATTTATTGAAATGTACTTTTCCCCTTTAGAAGACGGGGATTTTTCTTTTGTGTACACACACACATACGCACACGCACACACGTGCACGCGCGCGCGCATGGACACACACACACACACACACACACACACACACACAGCATTTAGCCAGAACCCTGCTAAGTCTTCTCCCTTTTCAGTCAAAAAGAATCAATTATGCCTTGTGGTCGCTTTCCAAAAACCACTTTTGATTGTGTGATTCTGTTTCAGTCGAGAGCGCTCCAATCAGTCCCTCAGAAACAAGAAGGGGGAATGAACCCTCTCAGCAAATATCTGGGCGTCTGTGCAGATTCTCAGCCATTGAGGATATTGACAGCAATCAGAATTCCTCGGCTGTTGAAACTTCGCCTCTAATTGAACTGGGAAAGGTAAACCCAGATTCAGGGCTCTGCACGCTGTAATTGCAATAATTTAATTTAGCTATTTAACCTGTAATTCAGTGGTATTTATTAAGGAGCATGGGAGAAAATGAGGCCATTAGGAGCCAGAGATGAATACATTGAAATGAAAATGAACACTTCTAACTGCCAGTTGACCTTCGGTTTGTAGCAGTTTTTATTAGGCTGGTCACGGTAATTACCAGGACGTGGATCAGGGAGGAAAAGTGAATAATTCAGTAATGAACATTTTTATTCATTATCTCACATTTTCAGGAAGCGGACAAGTATCGCAAAAGTGTCAGTGATGCTTCCTTTCTGTTTGTTTTTTAAAAAAATGATTGTTTGTGGACAATGGCCCCGCGCAAAGCGTCCTTCAGTGGTGAGCAAGTGGCGTCCGGGGAGTCTGAGCGAGATGCTCTGGTGTGTCACGGGGCTGGGGTGCACTTGGGGATGGCTGACCTAGTCAGCCTGGAGGAGTGCAGAGAGTTGGAAGTCTGCCAGCCCCAGTCACTGAAGGTTTTCTAAAACTATTGATTAAGTGGAAAGTTTTTTGCTGACCAGGGGAGGGGTGGAACAGGTATTCTCGTGTGTTAGGATTAGCCCAGACGGGGCTGTTCTGCTGAGTGCAAAGCAGTGCACTTTGGAAGGTGCACTCTGTTTGGAAGGCTGGGGCTATGGCTGAGAACGTGTTCCGAAACCTTTCATACCGTTCGATCCAGGAATTCTACTTCCAGGACCACAGCCTGAAGACTAACCAGGGACATGCATAGGCTCATACGCACACACCTGCAGCGTCCCTATAATCGTGGAAAAGAGAGTGGTGAAATAAACATGTCCCAGCCATAGGATGGAACATTACCCAGCAATTGAAAGTAATGATGTCAGGGCACTTCTAGCGATGTGGGAAAATGTCAAGCACAGATCAAAACTGTATACAGCAAGAGCTCAGCTATTCGACGTCTGTGTGTTCTTGTCTATCTGAATCCACAGGAAAGGGACCGAAAGGAAACATTGACATTTTAAGAGAAGTTATTTTGGTGGATTATATTTCCTTCCATATCCTTGTCTGAATCTGTAAAGGTTTCTACAAGAAGAAAATTTTCCTTGAAAATCAGACAGTGCGGTGACATTGATCTCAAAAGTTGCAGTCACTTTTGCTCAGTGGAAAGAAAAGTTTCTAGCTGGGCACTCTGCATCGGCAGTCTCTGCCAACCTTGTGGTTTCATTAGCCCCTCCTCCCACTTCCCAGAAAACCATCCAGCCCTTCGATGGATCAGGGGGATACACACTAAGCCCACGCGTGTCAGCCAGCTGTGATGGATAGCTTCCCGACACAGCCAGCGTCCTGTGCATCTGGGAGGCATCGTCTCTTTATTGCTCTGATTTCCATACCTGGCTTGCGGCTTCAAATTGGAAGTCAGGGGCCTGCACAGCAGAGTCTGCTATCCTCTTCTGGGGCTGGGGGTGCATGACCCAGAAAGGGGGACACTTGGTGAGGAGGTCTCCCTCGCACCCAGCTGTCCAGTTGATGGCTTCCGTCTCTGAGTCTCCGCTCCAGCCGTCTGTCTGCTTCGTTTCTGGCTGTGGTCATTTCCTTTCAGATAGAGACGTTAGAAATAATCATATTCTATTCACGCGGCGAGGAAGAGTGCGTGCGGGGTGTGTATCTTGGCGTTGTCAGAAGAACCTTATTAGATATGAGGTGAATCCTCCTCCCCACAGCAAGGGCTTCATTTCCTCCCTGGAGCACCCCTCACCACCCTCTGACACCCAAAGGAATGAACGGGAGGCTTGCCTCGTGAAAAAAAAAAATTCTCTTTCCAATCTTCAATTTTCCAACTTCACTCATTTTCTTTATTAAGGGTACTATGGATATTGGAAAGAAAGAGATAAAATGACAGCTCTGCCCTGAATCCAGACTGGGAGACCTTGCTTTGCAAACTGCCTTCAGCTCACTGGCAAGGGAGGGGCTAGGGCTGTCTTTAAGCCCTAGGGCAGTGCCTGGCACACACTGGGTCCCTGTAGGCGTCCCCTTCTGCCCTGGGGTCCTCCTCTCACTCATCTGCTCATTGCTTCTGACCCACTGCTGCCAACTGTATCCCTAGACGGTGCCCTAAAAACAGACAGTGTTAGCAAAGGGATGTCGTGTAGCCCGAGAAGGTGCAGGCTGGGGAAGTGGAAAGGCATGCATTTAGCTTCTGGTCTGGTGTTGGGCCTCAGTTCCTTCCCCTGTAACAAAATGGGTATGCTTCCAGTCTGAGAATAAACTCCCTGGGATTATGAATGTGAAACCTTTGGGCCAGGTTCCGAACATGGAAGGAACGGGAACATGGAAAGTTCTTGGTAAATGTTCCCTTTCCTCCTTCCAGCCCTGAGCCTCAACATCACCGTGTGATAATCCCAACTGGTGAGGATCCCGTGTAGCCTTGGTTGAGAAAATGCCTGGCTTATGAGGTGCTCATGTGAAAAAGTTCAGCGTTTGAGGTGTGTCACATGGCCTTGGCAAGCATTTGGATTTTTTGAGTGGATGGGTTTGCACACTCACTGCACACAGAGCTCCTGTTCCGTTTGCAAGGTCCCCTCTCTTATGGACACAGGTATCCTCTCTGATGGTGGCCAAACATCTATCCAGTGTGCAGCTGACCAGTGGAACTGCTGAGGCTTCAGCTCCGGGGAATCTTGGGGGGCATCTGTGAAGACAGCTGCAGACAGGGAATGGTCAGGGCACGTGAGCCGCTGCAAAGTGAAAGCTGCTGTGGCCTAGGCCTTTAGGTTTTCAACCCGCTGGGAACAGCTTTGACCAGGATAGTCGGGGACATGGAGCCGTCTCCCTGAAAGATGGGCTGGCTGGCCTGGCTCAGGAGGGGAAGGGGAGGATGCCAGGACACTGAGGTCTTCACGTTGGAGGAGTGGCTAGTGCACCCCCAGCCCCTGTTTTTTTCAGGTCCACAGAACGTATCACGGTGCTGTGCCCCAGTCACCACTCGGATAAAAACGCTGCTGTCCTTGCTCATGTAGAGGAACTTTGGAACCTTTCCTCCTCCCCTGGTTGCCTGGTTACAAGATCATCTGTCATGTGTTCCCCGAGAAGAGGGCTTGGGCTGGGGAGACACGGGCTGGGGGGCAGCGTTGGGAGATGGTGTTCGCTGTTGGGAATGCAACGAGCACCTTCGATCCCATCTCATTCCCATTTATATTACGCTGGACAGCCCCACCACCCAGCTGCCCTCTCGAAGCCTCAGACCGCTGGGTTTTTTTTTGATGCATGAATGAAGACTGGGAAGTGGGCCAGGACTTGGCTCATGGGCTTCTTCATCATTTATTAGCTTCTAGTTTTAATTGTTTCCCGACTTCTTACCAGATATTTATCTAGGAAGAATTGTCAGTTCTCGCTGCGCCACGCAGACGCAAGGGGCGGGTGCAGACTGTAGAATTTTAAGGGCTCTTCTGGGCAGCAGGCAGGAGGGCTGTGTCAGCTCAGTCCAGCAGGTGTTGGCTGAGCACCTACTATGTTTCAGATGGTGTTGGGTGGTGAGGGGTGACAGGGATGACTGGGACGAGGCTCCCACTCTGTAGGGGCCTGTCATCCTTGGGGTGGGGTGTTAGCTCAAGGAAACTTACTTATGCTTTATTTTGAGCGCTTTCCCTGCTGCAGGCCCTGGGATGGATGTAAGCCGTGTGACCTCAGGTGGGTTGCTTTACCTCTCTGAGCTTGGATCCTCCGGATCCTCCATGTGGATTCCAAGGCATACGAATCTTGTGGGGGTTCATGAAGATACATTGAGGCACTCAGCAAGTGCTCAACAAGGGCCAGCCATTGTTTCGGGGGTGCAAAGCCCAGTGCAGTTTTCCTGGCTTGGGGGCTGTGGTGTGTGGTGGTGTGGGCAAGGATAGAATGCTGGGTGCCCCATTCGCCTTCAGCATTCTGGTCTCACCTGCGAAATGGAAGTGCTGGGGAAGCCCCACAGAGAAGGTGTGGGGAATACTGGAGAGTCCTGGGCAACTTCTCTTCCTTTTCTTTCAGAGGAGCCCTGGGTCAGAGTAGACCACTGTGTTGGTGTCTGTGGTGGATTTGACAGTGGGGCTTGAAAGTACAGGTCGGGAAGCCAGGTGGTTCGCTCCGTACATTTCCTGAGAATGCATCTCGGCTCGCTTTAGGTACTTTTCAATCCCCTGATCATCTGGGTAGAAAAGGAGTCCGAAGGCTCGAGTTCCTGCACCAGCCTCATCCTTGGACTGTGCGACCTCAGGAAGCCCTTTCTGCCTGCTGGGCAGCCTTCATTTTCCCATCTGTGCACCTGGGGGAGATGGCTCTGTGCTAAGGTGACTTATTAGTGGAAGGAGCAAGGGAAGGCTGGCTGGACTTGCCTTGTTGCCTGGATGGCCTTGGGTAGACGCACTTTGTTCCTGATCCTTGGCTTCTGCACTTAAGAGCTGAGGTAAGATGGGATCCTGGTAAGGACTGACCAAGGTCCTACTGGTCGGGTCCCCGTAGTTCAGGCCTGTCTGCATCCTCGGGGGTTGCTATTATCGAAGGCCATCTGCTGCACGGTTGAGACTGCTTTTGAGCCAAGTCATCCAAGCACGGTTGAGACTGCTTTTGAGCCAAGTCATCCAAGCCTGGGTCCCAGCTCCTTCACTTCCTGTAGGACCAGCCACACAACCCAGTTGAATCTCACCTTTCTCCCCTGAGCGACAGGGAAAATATTAGCTTCCTCTGGGGGCCATTTGGCAGACAAGGCATTTCACACCAAAGGACAGATTCAGAGAAGTTACGTACCTTCCCCAGGGTTGCCCAGCTAATAACTGCCGAGTCATGGCTGGTTTGGAATAGAAACCCGAAGTATTCAGTCCTTTGCTCAAGGTGCATGGGCAACACTGGATGGGGTTCTGAGTAGTCCACAGGGCAGAAGCCTAGAAGGATAGAGCTTTGGCCATGCCTACAGGCCTCTTCCTGGCCCTGCAACCCCCAGGGATGTTGTCCAGGAGCACTGGCTCCTTGGTGGGCCCATCTTACCAGACCTGGGTGTGTTCTGTAAGTCAGTGCAGTCCAGGGAAGGCTTTGGCGGTTTGCTGACTGTGACTTCTGCTGTTAGGGGACAGTCCAGGGCCAGCAGCACTTGCTCTGTCTGTGTTGGGGCTATGAGGAGGGAGGACAGGTGTCCAGGTGGTCGCCCTGTCACCTGCCCTGAGCTTCCTGATATTTCGACTTCTCCATCATGTTTGGAAGAATTCATGTGCGGGGCCATGCACGTTTCTCACAACATTCCCATTCCTTGGAAAATCATTGAATTTGCCATTTGCTTTGGGGCCATATTGGCTGGCAGAAACCATTGAAACCCCCAGTGCCCCCGTTTACATTGATAAGCATGGGGCCAATAAAATGGCTGGATCTCATTGGCTGGAGCACTGCTTTGGGAAGGCTGCAGAGAAGGAGGAAAAATAACAAAATCCTTCAGATTGGTCAGCCTGCTTCTCAAACAGGAGTCTACAAGTGCATTTTAGATTTGGGGTTTTTTAAAAGACAGATCCCTTCTGAAATTTGGCCAGAAATAATTTGAAACAAAATGATCACAGACTTGATTAAAAAGGAGTGCTATCAAACCCTTTTCATGGTCTGGACCAGAACTTCTGTTGGCAGTGGAGTTTGTTAGTGTGTGCGTTTGGCTGTTGGTTTCTCTATTTAGTTATATGTATTCTTACTCTCTTAGATTTGGCTTTAATCATTTATTTCATTTTTTTAGAAGGTAAAATTTTTTTTTTTCTTCAGAAAAGAGAGGTAAGAGGATTAGGGGAAGGTCTCTCCTCTGCAGCCAGAATCTGAGTTCTCCAGCATGTTGTGCCAAGTTGATGGCTATTATTCCCCCAGAAGATAATGTCCCTTTTTTTTTTTAACTTCCTTTTAACATTCTGCCCTTGGCATCTGTTCCAGGCATTGTGGACGAACGTAGACTGTGTTCTGACAATGGGTTAAAGCAAGCACTTATTGAAAAGCATTCTCTACTTAATTACATTTCCTTCTTCTGGAAGCTATTTTAATTTTTTTTATAATCACATGTTAATTGTGTATTAGCGGGGCCTTTCTGATTAGTTGAAAACATAATGAAACCTTTGTAAACAACATAGAGAGAAAGAAAGAGGAGTGTGTGAACAGAGAGAGTGGTGATGAGCCAGTTCTAAGAGGCTGAAATCACTACATTTCTTGATGCCAGGGAGGGGCTGAAATTGTACCTGGAAGGCCCCTTTTGAATGACACTCCTTGGTGGCAATGACTGACCACGGTGGCTGATCGGTGACAGAGAGGAGTTTGGGGGTTTGTTCATGAGCAGTCCCATCTCATCTTAGCCCCTCTTAGCCCCATCCTGCTGTCTTGCACTCATTTATTCACTCATTCATTCATTCACTTAGTTATTCACTTATTCACTAATTCACTCACTTCTTCATTCACTCACTCATTCATTTATTCACTCTTTTATCCACTCATTCATTCACTCACTCATTCATTCACTGAGTTATTCACTTATTCACTAATTTACTCATTCATTCATTCAGTCATTCATTCATTCACTCTTTTATCCACTCAGTCATTCACTCATTCATTCATTCACTCATTTACATTTTGATCATTAAATAGCATTCTCTATTGAGCACCGACCAGAGACAGGACTCTTCCATGCATGCTCTGGAATCTTCCCACCATCCTCAGTACAGATGTCACTTGCATTTATGGATAAGGAACTTGGAGCTCACAGTTGAGCTCACTCATTCATGTTCAGCCAAGGCTAGGAAGCAGGAGAATCAGATCTTTCTGGCCCACAGCCCCAACCCCAGTGTGGTTCCCAAGTTGCCATGTCCCTTCCCATCCAAATTTCAGCCGGTCTGGTACACCTGGTACCTGGCAGGACAGCAGGAGGGTAGAGGAGGCCACAGGGCTGGGCCTGTGTGTGTGTGGTGAGGACAAGGCGAAAGGTAGCATGCTGTGGTCCCCAGAACGTGCCGGCATTGTTTTATTTTCCGCCTTCTAACGAGAGCCACGTTTCTTGATTGAAAGCACCAGCCCCAGTTTACAGTCCCTATTGTGGCGAG
The DNA here is from genome assembly GCF_024542745.1 of Macaca thibetana thibetana. Lineage (NCBI taxonomy): Eukaryota > Metazoa > Chordata > Mammalia > Primates > Cercopithecidae > Macaca > Macaca thibetana. The sequence goes on from NC_065584.1 coordinate 8,349,931, forward strand.
CGGGGTCCCGAAAGCCCTGCTCTGTTCCCCATTTAAAGGGCTGGGCTTACAGGGGTTTTGCAGTTCCCAGGCTGTTATTAGGGAAGCGTGGCTGGGGCGCTTAAAATGAAAGTGCTACTGTATGCGAGAGCCAGGTTCACCGTGTGCGCTCCAAGGAAACGCTGCCAAGACAGTATTATGAACAGCCGCCAAGCAAAACACACGCATTCCGTCCAGTGGAGCCAGCTCACTTCTGCAAATAGAGGAAAAATTGACTTTCTGATTTGGAGTGTTTCTACAACTAAGAAGAATCACTCCAGTGATTGTTCTAAAAATATTCTGGAGGCAGCACGTTCTTGAAGGCCTCGGGATTCTGAGCGTCCCTTAATTGTACTTTTTATGTAATCTCTCTGGATCGTGTTTAAAAAAAAATCACTTAAGCTTGCGTGGTCATCCTCCTCCCCCCGTCACCCCACATAAGTGTTGCTGCTGCATGAGAGAGTGGCATACGCAGCAGAAATTGTATTTTTATCTCTTTGACTTCAGGAAGTATATTTGTTTTTCATCTCCTGCAGCCGCCGTTGCAGGGCTCACAGCTGAGCCACCAAATCTAGGGCAGCCCCTGACATCCCTGCCTTAGTGGCCAAGCCCAGCTCTGGAGGGAAGTCACTCGGAGTTTTTTTTTTTTTTTTTTTTTTTTTGGTGGAGGGCTGTGGGCAGGCAGGGGGTTGCTGACAAATGCAGTCCCCCTGCCCCCTCTGCCATTTCAGGCTGCCTTCCCCCTTCACAAGGCGCGGAGTTCCCTAGGAGCCCTGGATTCTCAGCTTCAGGCAACTCTGGAATTCAAATGATTTCTACAATGATGAAATTGACTGGGATTCCACAGCTTCTTTATTGCCAGAAGTAGATGGTGTGGGCCACTCCTCTTCTCTCTGTCTTTTCAGTTCTCTCCACCTCTTTCTCCCTTTCCCACTCTCTTCCTGACTCCCCACTTTCTCTTTCAGTCTATTTTCTTTAGATTTAGGGGCAGTGCCCACAAGGAAGCCAGTGTTTAAGTTGATGGGTGTGGCCCAGGGCTGCCCACTTTTGGGACAGTTGCTATGTGGACTGGCTCATCCTTTGCTGGGGAGATGTCCTGTGCATTGTAGATGTGCAGTGGCATCCCTGGCCTCTCCCCACTAGATGCCAGTAGCACCCCAAGCCTAAGCCCCTCACTCTTGACAATCACAAATATCTCCAAATATTGCCACAGGTTTCCTAGAGGGGCAAAACAGCCCTCAGTTGAGAACCACTGTTCTAGCCTGTTTTTTCTAACTGACAACAACCCAGAAAAAGCCTGGGGGAATATTATAATCTATTTTGAGGCTCAAGAATAATCAATAATAAAAGAGTAGAATCAACGGCCTTGAAAATTGGGACTGAATTTCCATTGTTAGATTTTACCCCCAAAGTATATTTTAAAAAGAAGTAACAGGATGACCCTGATTGGAGGGTGACCCCCCGTGTGGCTGAAGCGGGCAGTGGGAGTGGAGGTGGTGAGCTGTCTGTCACAGTCGCACCTGTAGGAGTTGGAATGGCCAGGTAGGTCAGACATCTGTACCTTCAAACACTCACGCAGTTTTTCTCTGAAATATTTCCCAATGCCGAGCTTTAGGACAACTCTTCTTTCTAGAATTAGCTTACTGATAGCCTTATTCGTGAACGGATGCTTTTGAGAAATTTGCCAGTGGTTTTGGCAGTGTGTGTTGGAACTTTCTCAGTTTTACTGCCCTTCCTCCCTCCTTTCCTTCCTTCCACTTCCCTCCTTCCCTTAGAGATTTTTCTCCCCATTGTTAGGAATGGGACCTAGCTAAAAAAACAACAAAACAAGACAAAAAAAGGCACAGACGGCCGGGCGCGGTGGCTCACGCCTGTAATCCCAGCACTTTGGGAGGCCCAGGCGGGTGGATCATGAGGTCAGGAGATAGAGACCATCCTGGCTAACACGGTGAGACCCCATCTGTACTAAAAAATACAAAAAATTAGCCGGGCGTGGTGGCGGGAGCCTGTAGTCCCAGCTACTCGGGAGGCTGAGGCAGGAGAATGGCGTGAACCCGGGAGGCGGAGCTTGCAGTGAGCCGAGATTGCACCACTGCAGTCCAGCCTGGGTGACAGAGCGAGACTCTGTCTCAAAAAAAAAAAAAAAAAAAAAAAGAAAAAAAAAGGAAAAAGGCACAGGCAAGTGCCTTTTTAAAAAATATTATTTTTTATTTTTTATTTATTTTTATTTTATTGTTTTATTTGAGATGAAGTCTCACTCTGTTGCCTAGGCTGGAGTGCAGTGGTGCCATCTCGGTTCACTGCAGCCTCCACTTCCTGGGTTCAAGCAATTTTCCTGCCTCAGCCTCCCGGGTAGCTGGGGACTACAGGTGCATGCCACCACGCCCACCTATTTTTTTGTACTTTTAGTAGAGACGGGGTTTCCCTGTATTAGCCAGGATGGTCTTGATCTCCTGACCTCGTGATCCGCCTGCTTCAGCCTCCCAAAGTGCTGGGATTACAGGTGTGAGCACCTGTGCCCGGCCCAAGTGCCTTGTTTTAAAGACATATGCTATAACTGTTTCCATGTTATGTGGCTTTAAATGTTGGCTCATTACTGGGACACCCAGTAGGGTCAGGTGCCAGCATCCATCAGCAAAACCTGTCTTTGGGAAATCTAGAATTGGATTGTCAGCAGGTGCTGTGCTGGGCTTCCTTGGAGTGCCTTGAGAGTAATTTCCTGGGCTTAGCCCACACTCCTGCTTCTGCCAGCCAGCCCAGCCAGCCTTGAGGTGCTCCTGCCACTTGGAATTCACAGAACTCCACCTCCCCTGGGCCTGGACCTCTAGGCTTCAGGTTCCCTAGTGCCCCTAGTCCCCTACAGGGGTCATCTTGGGAGCCTCCTTGCTCCAGGTCACCCAGTATGGGCAGCTGTTTCCCAGCCCTTCTCATCCCCCACTCTACCTCGTGCACTCCCCTCTGGCTTTGTCACCAGCCTGGCCTCCTCCTGCCCCTTGGTGTCGATGATGCCTTTATCCTGCCCTCATGGGTGGGGGGCAGTCCTGGGAGAACCAATGGGCACAGCTGCTGAGGACCACAGGCTGGAGCCAGCGGTGTGATTGGATCTAGCTGCTGACCCAGTAGCCACCGTGCTGGGGCGTTGGTGTCTGGAGAGGGCTGTGTTAGGAGCGTGGGTGTAACTCCTTGTTGACATTAGTTTCTCTCCTGTACACTGTGTGTGTGTTTGTGTGTGGGTGTGTGTGTGTGCTATGTGGACACACACCGCCCCCTGCATTTTCTTGTGAACCTGCATGTGTGTGTGCATGTAGTGTGCGTGCAGCTTCCCTTCCATAACCTCCCATGGTGGCGTTCGGTGCGTCTTAGAGTCCTCTGATGTTCTAGCGGCACCAGGCAGCTCGGCTGCGCATCCGGGCACCCGGTAACGTCGGCACTGTCAGGCTGTGCCTGGCGAGATGACCACGTCCCGGCAGCCAGCAGCGGCTGGAGGAAGCTTGGCACTGTGGCAGAGGCAAAGCGCCGCTGAAGTGCCGCAGGTTTTTCATATGGAAATGTGAAATAATGGGGTGATTAAATAGAGCTGTATATTAAAGTACATCTGACATTAGAATTACCATAATGTGCTGTAGCCTTAGGCTGAGTACTTTATTTGCCATCTGCGTCGGCCCAAAATCCCCCGGGGAAGCGCTAAAATATTCTGAATAAACTCAGCTCGAGTTCTTATTGAGAGTAAAATACCATTTGTGGCACGTCGTATTGATTCGTCTTAATTGTGGTGCAGAAAAGAACATTCACTGGCTGATGACTTTTGTGCTCGGTGACAAGCTGGCTGGAGTTACTCTAGCACTGCAGTTGGTTAACCTGGGCCGACGGCGGACTTGGCCAGGCGGGCACCTGGGCTCCAGCCGCAGGAGCCGCAGCGCCATCCCCCGCCCCAAGCCGGTGGCACAGCTGGGGCTCCCCGCCAGTCCCCGGCCCTCCTCCTGGGAGAGGGTTGGGGAGAAGGGAGCCCATTGCAAGGGGCAGAGGAAATTCACACCCTGCGCCTCAGGCCTCTCCCTATGGCCAGCCTCGTCCTTCCCCAGAAAGACAAACTGACCTGCTGGGGACAGAGAGGCCACGGTTTCAGCCTCAGCCCCAGCCTCAGCCCCAGCCCCAGCCCCAGCCCCAGCCCCAGCCCCAGGCCAGCCCTTGGTTGGAGAGATGTACTCTGCATATCGAAGGAAATAAAACTAACAAAAGAAAGGAAAAGAAAAAAGAAGGAAAAGAGCCCATCTACCCAGGCAAACCGAAGCTCGGTTAGTTACTGGTTAGTGGTTGTGGGACTGGCTAATGGTCTCTGGACCCCATTGGGGGGAAATTACTTGCAAAATGCATTAAAGATAAAAGAAAACACTTGGTGATCCAAACGGTGATCCCCCCATTCATAAGGTCCAGTTTTTTACCCTATAATTGCCTATCATTATACACAATTTAAATATTCAAACATTCTCCACAAACCCTGGGCTAGCATGTTTTTATTACAAATTCAGAACAAGGGAATAACCTTTAACTTCAGAGACAAATGAGACAAATTTACAAGTGCATATCTGCTGTTTTCTTGTGCTTTATCAATCCCTGCGGACCGCAACACTTTTGCTCTAACGCCACTCAGAACAATATACATATATTACTACTTGTTTGTAGTGTGTCGGTAATGAGTCCCCTCTGCATTAGCTAACCTATATAACTCGGTGGCGAGGCTCTCCATAACGTCAATTATCTCCTTGGAGCTAAACGTACACTCCATTAAAATGAGATTTACTGCTCTGCCATACTTCTTGGGGTGGAATGTAGAGATTTTTTGTGGATTTAAAGAAAGGAAAGATGGAGGCTTGCCTGGTGAAGGAAGTCGTGAATTATGGAGAGGGGAGACTTCCTGTCTCGAGGAGGAGGAGGAGGAGGAGGAGGAGGAGGAGGAGGAAGGCCCGCATAGGGTGCTTCTGGGGAGACTGAGATCCTACCTGTGAGTGAGAAACAGCTACGCACTGGTCCCCGCTCACACACCTGCAGCCGACTCCTGGCTTTTTCTTGCCTGTTTATCTCCTAATTCCCTCTTTATTTGTCCATTAAATGATAAGGATGGTTTGCTCTGTGCTTCTCTTTCACATTCTCTGCAAAATTCCTGTCCCCAGAGTTCTAGAATCCTTTCAGAAAACTCTCATGTTGGGCGGCGTGGGGGAACGTCACCATCAAAGTGAGCTCAGCTACCGGCCCACCAAAACCCACCGGAACAGCGTAGGCCCTTTTCAGGGAAGTTCACAGAAAGCAGATTTCAAGGGACTCTGACAACGCCTTCTTTATTATTTCCAGTGGATTTCAGTGCCTTATCCGAAGGGGGGACCTCTAAAGACAGCCTCTAGGAATGTGCTGTAGTTTTTCACGAATGCTCCAGATGACTTGCCACATGGAAAATTGCTCTGTGCATCCTGCCCCAGCTCTTCCATCTTACTGACAAACACCACTGTTTTCACCCTGTGCCGTGATACCCCTGCGGCTGGCAGTGTTGCTTTATTCTGGGGTTGGGTGGCTGTTTCCTGAGCCTGAAACTGCATACCTGGGCTGACCAAAGAATTGAGCCGTTGAAATAGAGACTGTCTTGGGAAATCTCGGGTGCAGGGTGCCTGCAGCCATAGTTCGGTTTTAATACTTCCCTGTTCCACCGATAGCCTGGACTGTCTTGTCCCTGAAGGTGGATTCACAGGCCTAGGGTATTCAGATGTGAGGCTTGCTGGAATCATTGAACTCCTGCTGTAGAGGGTAACATAGAAACCACTTTCCTTGCTAGTGATCTCCATAGACTGGATTTTAAGTTTCATTCCTTTATACCTCATGGTTTCGCAGCTTGGGAAGGGTGGCCCTCTGAAGGGTTCACCTGCATCCTTTTGTTCATAGCGATTCTCCCTTATACTGAACAATTCTTGACTTGAGTAGGCCTTGAGTGTGGACTTGAAATTTTTCATGGACAAATAGGAAAGTTTTCACTATGATGGGATTTACAGCAATGGAATTTGCTCTATATTCAGCTAAGTTTCTTGCGTGTTTTCAGAACCTCCCCCTTTTCAATTTCACCTTCAGTTCTTCCTTTCTTTGAGTCTGGAGTCCCACCTCCGCCTTTAGGCATGCAGTACCTCTGGCAGGCCTGCCCCTTCCCTCCCTTCTCTGCATGATGCACTTATTTTTTTATTTTTTATTTTATTTTTATTTTTTTGAGATGGAGTTTTGTTCTGTCACCCAGGCTGAAGTGCAGTGGCATGACCTCAGCTCACTGCAACCTCCGCCTCCCAGGTTCAAGCAATTCTCCTGCCTCAGCCTCCAGAGTAGCTGGGACTACAGGCACCTGCCACCATGCCTGGCTACTTTTTGTATTTTTAGTAGAGATGGGATTTCACCGTGTTGGCCAGGCTGGTCTTGAACTCCTGACCTCAGGTGATCCACCTACCTCGGCCTCCCAAAGTGCTGGCATTACAGATGTGAGCCACCGTGCATGATGCACTCTTATTTTCCCTTCTGAACGAACACCAGGGTCTCCTCCTCGGAGAGTCTTTTGTGGTCCCCCCAGGATGTCAGCCTCTCCCTCCTCTGGGTTCCGCACTGCTTGGCACACCCTTCGCAAGTGACTGAATGGCCTGAACCTTGCCTAGATGTTCCTGGAGTCACTGGCCTCTTGCTCTAGACTTTGGGCTCCGTGAGGACAGACCTTCATTTCTTTGTGTCCCTCCTCTTGGCATAGGGCCTGGCACAGAGTGGACATATCGTGCATCTGTGAAGGAAGGGAGGAGGGAACAAGTGAATCAGTTTTGTTGAGAAGTTGACGGTGAAGCCGTGCTCTCATTTCTTGCTGTAACGATACCATTTCTGAGTTGCCAGATGTGGTGAGGTCTTGGGTCATCCCGATAACTCCTCCAGGGCTTCCCTGGGAAAGCACCTCGGGAACACGGTGTCTTCTGCACACCTAACACTTACCCTGGGTCAGGAGGGCGAGTGTGCGGGAGTGAGGACAGCCCTGTAGAATGAGCCAGGCCTGCACTGGATGGAGACCCCTTTTGTGGAATGCTCTTGGGTATATATTTGCCTCTCTGGTTGCATTTCCCGTTTCCCCCAACCTGCCTCATTCTACAGCAAACAGAGCTGCTTTCTCCATTGCGTGGCCCAGTGCCCTGCACCTTGAGTGTGCTCACACAGCTCCCTACCTTGTGGACCTTTCCCTCCTTGACCTGGGCACATCCGGTTCTCTGTGTCTGGCTTGAACATCACTTGTCATATAGATTTTTAAATTTTTTTTTGACAGAGTCTCACTCTGTCACCCAGGCTGGAGTGCAGTGGTGTGATCTCATCTCACTGCAACCTCCGCCTCCCGGGTTCAAGCAATTCTCCTGCCTCAGCCTCCTAAGTAGCTGGGATTATAGGCATGCGCCACCATGCCCAACTAATTTTTGTATTATTAGTAGAGATGGGGTTTTACCATGTTGGTCAGGCTGGTCTCCAACTCCTGACCTCAGGTGATCTGCCCGCCTTGGCCTCCCAAAGTGCTGTGATTACAGGCATGAGCCACTGTGCCCGTCCTCATCATGTAGTTTCGCTGCCTGCCTCCTCCCCAGGTGCTCAGAAGTCACTCGAGGTTTCTGCTCTGTCTGACAATTCTCTGTGTCTACAGTTTAACCCGCTCCCACTCCCTGACCCCCACCTATGACCTCCTTGAGGGAGGAAAGCAAGACTCGCTGGCGTTTTTGTGCAAATCTGGCTGTCAAGGGGAATGCTGGGCCTCTTTGTTTGAGGGGTGCAGGCCCAGCTTCCTAGGATTTTTCTCAAATCCTGAATTAAGTCCAGGCAGATGAAGCCGCACAGCTCACCTCTGCTGCAGGAGTCCCATGAGGGTAAGTGGACGGTCACCCAACACCATGGGCTGAGCGAGGTTTTCTCGCTGTGTGCGGCCTCTTTCTTCTGGTCCATTTCCTGCCCTCGAAGGCCTGCAGCTTGGCCTCCCGGGCTGGCTTACTGGCAATCCTGGGTGTACATGGAATGATTGGACAGGGCTGGTCACAGCAGGGTTTGCCGTCCCCATGTGAGGGGCAGCCAGTTGTGAGTCTGGACCCAGCACAGGCTCTGCGGTCAGACAGACCCATGTGTGCATCTTGGCTCTGCCACTTACCAGCCCTGTGACCTGGGGCCCCTCACTCTACTGTGATGAGACTTAGTTTCTTTTTTCTTTTTTTTTTTTTTTTTGAGACGGAGTCTCGCTCTGTCGCCCAGGCTGGAATGCAGTGGCGCGATCTTGGCTCACTGCAAGCTCCGCCTCCCGGGTTCACGCCATTCTCCTGCCTCAGCCTCCCGAGTAGCTGGGACTACAGGCGCCCACAACCGCGCCCGGCTAATTTTTTGTATTTTTAGTAGAGACGGGGTTTCACCGTGGTCTCGATCTCCTGACCTTGTGATCCGCCCGCCTCAGCCTCCCAAAGTGCTGGGATTACAGGCGTGAGCCACCGCGCCCGGCTAGTTTCTTTTTTCTAGAGAACCTGAGTTAAAACCCACTTTCCAAAGTGGTTGTGAGCATCCACCTGAGAGCAAAAGGGCAACACTGGCACGTGCAGGCTGTAGCCATGTTGAACACACCAAGGTCAAGGACAAAAGATGACAGTCTAGTAGGGTGATCAGTATGAAGCAGATCTAAATACAATGCTGTGGAATGCTGAGGGGATTGGACTTGGGCTGGATCTGAAAAGTTATTTTAGGGGGAAAGAATAAACGGCAGGTATTCCAGGAAGCAGGGATGGCACCGGCAAGGGCATGGAGGTGTGAAAATGCGCTGCTCAAAGGGAGGCACCGAGAGGGCGAGCGGGCAGCGCATGGGTGTGTGCAAAAGGCAGGCAGTGAGTCTGGTCGGATCCCGAAGGCTGGGGTGCCTGATACATCGTCCTGGGTATCAGGGAGGCCCCACCAGCTCTGTGATTTGGGAAGATCCGTCCCTGGTTCTGGGGTGGGTGGCAGCAGAGGTAATGGCATACTGTCTTGGTTCTGTGTGTAGTCTCCTGGGATCCTGGCATGCTTTGGTGGTTGGGATGCAGCTGGCTTCAGGGTGGGGGCAGTGCTAGGTGTGTCCTCTGCCGGGGAAGAGACGTCCTTTGTTGAGACTGCTGAGCGGAGCCCTGCTCTTTGGAGGGGGCCTGGTGTGGAGGGCGGCATGCGGACTGTGGAGTTGCAGTGTCTTCACAGGTCTAGTCTTTGTCTTGGTGGGACTTCAGGAACACTGACCATGAGAAAACACAGAGAAAGTCCCAGTCTCTTGTCACCTCCCATGTACCCAGTGCCTACTGCATGTGGGTCCCCATTTGGGGTATTTTACCATGATGAGCCCTCATCCTACAGCGAACGACCCAGGAAGGCAGGTATTGTTTTCACTGTGTAGATGAAGACCCTGAAGCCCTGTGATGTCCAGCAACTTGGCCGAAGTGTCTGGGCTTTGAAGTGCGTCTGGAAGGAACATGGCTCACGCTGGCAGAAGGCTAAGGAGACTCCCGGTCTGTCAGATGTCTTGGCCGCTGGCAGTCCTAAAGTGCAACTTTGCATTAGTCACCATGTTGCAGGCTGGTGTCCAAACAGTTCACAAGACCAGCGCAGTCCCTGTCCTCAGTGAGCTTGGAGTCTAGAAGATGAATTTGAAATAAATAATCTAAGGCCAGTAATTTCTTCTTGAGCAACTTACCCAAGTTCTCTGGGCTTCCTTTATTTCTTCTGTCAATGGTCACTGTGTGTAGAGTTAGGTGGGGTCTAAATGAGGTGATGTGAGAAGGAGGTCTGGCATCACGTGGGTTTTGAACCCCCAAGTTGAGTCAAGCCCTTGAATTCTTCTCTCTCCCAGCACCCTGAACTTCTCCTAGCACCACTCATAATTTGCATTAAATAATGGAATGGGTTATTGGGGGTTCCCTGTCTCCCCCTGGAGTGTGGGCTGCACCCTTAGCTACCAGCATAGTACCTAGCAGATGAAGGGTGCCCAGATGCTGTTTGTTCAGTGAATTAATGAAAGTCAGATGTAGATGTAGTTCTCAGCAGGACACACAGTGCTATCAAGTTTATTCAGCCCAATCTATTTTGATCCCACATTTACTGGCTTTAACATGTACTGAGATCCAGGGATGGCAAAGAGGTGCAGGCAAGCTTTATTTGGCAATGACTGCCTGGAACCTGGGGTTAAAGAGGAGTCCAAGGCCTGGAGAGAGAGTGCGGGGATGAATTGGCAATGTCTACCACAGGCCTTGGTGTGGGGGCAGTGGCTTTCTTAGCTAGAGGCTGGTTCAACACATTACCATCAGAGGAGACCATGTCTTGTGGGTCATAGTACTGCTGCTGCTACCATCAACACTTGCACCCCTCAGTGGGCCACTTGCTTTGAAAGGTTTTTCTCTTCTAAATGGCATCTATTATTTTTGCCATGAGATAATCAGCGTGATTTCATGGAGTTACTGCAGTTCTAGCCAAAAGCAACACATCCTGGCATTTTTGTTAGTACATGGGCTGAAATGAAAGGTGAAATACTGAGGCCCAGGTAGCTAGCCCCATCCCTGCCCAGAGTGTGTCTGCTGCTCTTCTGACCAGCGTTTATCAGAACAGCGTAACAAGAGCACAGGCTTTACTGTGGGCAGCTGTGCAGCCCCAGGCGGATCCCCTATCTCTTTCCATCCTCAGTTTCTCCATCTGTAAAATGGTGATGATAATGGTGGGTACTGCAGGGGTTGTTGGAGCAGCATGAGAGGTCCTTGGTGTGCTTAGCTCAGGGCCTGGCAGGTGGTAAGGATTTCATAAAGCCTTCTTGTTACCACTGTGAGTATTATTTCCCTAGTTCTGCCTTTGTCTTGGAGAGAGCTGAGGTTTCACAGAATGCATTTGGAACAGGCAAGGATGGTTATCAGTTCTGCAGATGGCTATGCCCAGGAATGATATAGACATGAAACATATAGACCCCTGAGGTGCCCAACTGACATCTCCTTTCTGACGTCATGAAAGAGGATAGTTTTTAAATGAATAAGGAGTCTACACAACTGAGGGATAACACTGATAATTACGATCATTTTGTAACTGTGGAGACGGCATCTTTAGCAGACGGATTCTGGAGGCAGACTTAGTGGTTGGCCGGTGAAACCAGCCATCTCCTTGGGTACTGGGTACCCTGAAGTCCACAGCGGGGAAGGGAGCTGCCACAGGGGGCCCTGGGATCCGGCTTCCCATCCCTGGATTCGGCCACTTTGGTGTCTGCCTCACCAGGTCCGCAGTGGCGTGTCACACCCAGCAGGCTCGCTTGCTCGCTCTGTGAAACGTCTCCCCTTATCCTCTCCAGGGTCAAGGCCTGTGGTGGACCTGACCAGGTTCCATCCAAGCATCATCAGTGCCTTCCACTGGGAGGACACTCACAGTGTGGTGGGAGAACCTCCTTCCTGGCCATTTTCATTGTGAAACAGGCCCTGACGATAAATCCCTCAGGTGGTGCTGTGTGCTGAGGTGGGCCTGGAGCCTGCTCAGGGGTCCAGAAGCCTGAGAGGGGCGTGGTCTGCGCCTTTCTGGCTGTGCCACTTTGCTTCTCTGAGCATCGGTATGTTCACGTGCCAACTGGGATACAGTTTTTGCCTGGCCCCCCTCGAGGCCACAGTTAGCAAAGATGGTTTGAGTGAATGCATGGGAAATGCCATGCCTAGGGTAAAATGTTTTGCAACCTGTAGAGGGGCCTGTGAAGCCAGGACCCAGTTCTTACTTTAGCCCCCCAGCCTCGGGATATCACCCCGGGCCCTGCTTGAGTTGAGGGGGTGTCTCCTTGCTGCTCCTTCTCGAACAGCAGTGGGCCACTAAATCTCACCCAGGCAGGAATGCCCTTCCCTTTGGTATCACTTGGCCTTAGGAGGACCACTATCAATTACGGCCTTTTCATTGGATAATAATTTCAATTAAAGGTGTGTTTTTTATTGAATGTCTCTGATACCTTTACTGGTATTATTAGAGTAGCTAGCTTAATAAGGAGGAACAATTATTTAAATGCTCATAAAAAAGCCTAATGGCAGAGGGAGAGTCACATTTCATTGCAGGAGTCCAGTTGCATGTCGGTTCCCAAGCATCATAATAAAAAACGATGTTTCCTCAATGTTTGCAAGTTTCTGCTTCCCTAGAACCTCTAACGCATGAGGCAGGCTGCATTAAATGTCCTCCAGGGTTTCATTATTGCTGGAATTATACTGAAAGTCATCCCTGAAACATCCATGGCCAGGTACAAGGGTGGATAATAAAAAAGCAAAACGTGCAAAACCTGTCGTAACGCCTGCATAGCTATGTGCGATTTATAGGCTGTGCCCACATACAGGAGCTCATTCGGTCTCCCCAGCCCTCTCCGGAGCCAGGTATATTATTCCCGTTCTACTGATGAGGAAATCAAGCCTCAGAGAGGTTAAATGACTTGACTGAATTCCCCCTTCTGGGAACACCAAGGCAGAGGGGTATGGACGCACTGCTGCTGTCCAGGGTTCTCATGACCCAGGGTATTGCATTTGAGAAAGATGTCCAGGAGCTCTGTCTAGAGCCAGTGGAGCAAAGAAGATCCAGTGTGAGTTTCTGTCAATGGATACAAAAAAGCGTCTGAGAAAGGAAGGAGGACCGAAAGAAGCAAGGGAAGACGAGGCCCTGGGTCTGAGTCGCCAAGCGTGACTTAGTGAGCCAAGTGCAGCTGACGTTTCTAGGTCTGTAGGCCAGGCTTGATGTTGCTGGGTAAATCGCTTCTAAATAATCTAGGCCTTGACCTATCAGTGGGAATCTCAGCAGCCTGTCTGGGCTGAGCATAAAGTTGTCACCCCTCTCTACAGTGCAGCCTCCAGCTCACCTGTGGGCAGGTGACCCTGAGTTCCTGGAGGGGGGTGACAGCCAAGAAACATCTGGTCCCGGGAAGGGGAGTGGGCCAGCCCCAGTCAGAAGCAGCCTGCTCACTAGGGGTCTTTTTCTGCACTTAAAAATGAGCCATCCAAGACTGCGTGCCATGTGTTTAAAATATTTAGCAAGTTTTCAAATAGAAAAATGTTCTGAGTGACTCTTCAAAGACTTTCTGACATCGTTCTGTTCCTAAAAGTGAGCAAGCCTCATGCTCAGGGCTGCTTCTGGGCAAGAGATAACCATGGAGTAATAATAAGGAAATGAACATTTTATTAAAAAAAGAAGGGAGGGGGGACTGGAAAGAAAGTTGTCTAGGGTGGGCCTCTGAGGGCTGGGCGATTTTAGGATATCGGAAGGCATCAGATCCTGCACTGGAGGCCATTGCCTGCAGTGAAATCTTGCCATTGTGTAGAGGGAAGTATTGGAACCAAAGAGGTTCACGGACACTGGTCCAGTAAGAGCTTCCTGGGCAGGACAGGTGGGCCTGAAATCCAGCCTGATGAATAAACATCGCTCTTCTCACCTGATGGTGAATTATGGACAGGTAACTCCCTCCCTATGTTGCTCCAAGTTAGTTTTAGAAGCTTTTTTTTTTTTTTTTTTTTTTTTTTAAGATGGATTCTCGCTCTGTCGCCCAGGCTGGAGTGCAGTGGTGTGATCTCAGTGGAGTGCAGTGGTGCGATCTCAGCTCACTGCCACTTCCGCCTCCCGGGTTCAAGCAATTCTCCTGCCTCAGCCTCCAAGTAGCTGGGATTATAGGCATCTGCCACCACACTCGGCTAATTTTTATATTTTTAGCAGAGACGGGATTTCCCAATATTGGCCGGGCTGGTCTTGAACTCCTGACCTCAAGTCATCTGCCTGCCTCGGCCTCCCAAAGTGCTGGGATTACAGGTGTGAGCCACCATGCCCAGCCAGAAGCATTTAAAGCAAACAAACAAGAAGTGGGAACACTTGAGCTCTTTAGCATGTGTAGCTACCTGACTTCCAGTAACTACCATTTTGCATTGAAAAACCTGACTTGGCCATTTCGGCTGTAGAGCCGCCTTCATTGCTGGCCTGCCTAGGAGCTCTGCATTTTCCTCTGATAGCCACGTTCTTTCCTCACCAGCCACAGAACTTTCTAGAAAATCTGTGGCCACCCTGATCAAGAAACAGGAAGTGCTTTGGAGCACTTCCCAGGGAAACAGATGATGAAAAAAAGATTGGGGGAAGGGAGGTGGCCTGACTTGAAAACATGAGGAACTGGAGCGATGGAAAGCCGTGAATTGATTAATTGGAGTGGCTGAAGGGCGGTGCAGGGTACAGGAACCATCTTTAATTTGAAGATCTATAACCCAGGTGGAAGGGGCACTTCATTTGTGTTATTAACTCCTGTGTCAGAAAGGGACGTGTATCTAGCTTCTTTTTTTATTACTTATTTATTCTGCCTTGTTCCCCAAAAGGGTGTGAGGAGTCGTCTAAGTATGGCTTCTGGCCAGCTCTCCTGTGAGGCTGTCTGAGCTAAGGCCTGCTGTTCCCCAAGTACATTCACTAATAAGCGGAGGACAGAAATGCTGTCCCCAGAGAAGCTGGTGGGCACTTCCTCTGTTCGCTGAGGGTGGGGTGCACAGAAGGGGAGGGCTGGGGTGTTGGGGTGGCCTTATGGGGAGAGTCGCGGCCACCCAGGGCCTTGGGAAGGCGTCCCTGCCCTGTCCGAGGTGGGGAGGCTTCCCCTCAGGGGCTCCTTCATGGGAGAACTGAGTTACCTGGAGGACTGAGACAGGAAAATGACCCAGACACCCTGGAGAAAGAAGACAGCCTCAGAGGTGCTCCTTGAGCTGTTTTTAAAAGAGGGATGAGGCCGAACTTCAGAATTCCTTTTTCATTTCTGTCTTCCCTACCAACGTCTTCTCCTCACCAAACACACAGAATAGGAGAGGAGAGGGAAAGAATCCCTATGTAATGCCAAACTCGTAAAAGCGTGGCTCGGTTTCTAGTGTTGGTGTCCTGGGCCAACTGGTCCTGAGGTCGTGGGGGGAATCTCCACCCTGCCCCTCAGACAGCACGAAGCCTTCTGTGATCCTGCAGGCATGGGATGTCTTGGGGAGGTCCCGGCCCCTCAGAAACTGGCAAGCCCAGGTTCAGACAGAGGCACAGGCCACACTCAAGACTGAAGCCCTTGGATGGAATTCAGGGTATTTGGTCCCCGAGTCACTTGATTTTTAAAAGATGGTTTCCAAACGAAGGTTTATGTGCCTATAAACACTGCTAAGAGTGCAGCCTTCCAGAAACATAATTAGTGGGTGGAAAATAAAAATGCTGTCTGCCTAGGATTTCAGAAGGCCTGTGATCGATTGGTGGAGAGGGTGAGACGGGACTGTTTTCTCCACTTCCCACGGCACCTTACTGATACTGGGTATGGTCATTCATTTGCACGTTTGACTTCACCAGAGCTTGTGGCTCCTGGACTTTAGCATCTGCATTAAAATCTTCCAGGTAGAAGAAAGTTTGAGAAAACAAAACGGGTCTTTCAACATCTCTCATGCCATGTCTTCTGCCGGATCTGAGCTGCGATTCTTGTTCCTCTTGCTTCCCCAGCTAGTGAGTGCGATGATGGAAGATGGGTCCCGTCTGCACCATCTCTTTTAGGCAGAGTGTTAGGAGAGGTACATGCTGGAAAAGCGGCGAGCTTCACCCACAGGTGCAGGAGGGCATCCACAGGACGGGTTCCGGAGGAAATGTTCAGCCTCCATTTTGTGACAGTCTCAGTGATGGACAAAGACCATGACGTTTTGGCTCCGTACCAAGAGTGTCCGCTACAATTTGCTGCCCATGTGTGTCACCAGAGCCAGTTGCTAACACGTCAGCATTTGCCACTGTTCATCCTGACTGCCCTGTCAGATGTGAGGATGTTCATTCCTTGCTTAGTATTCTGGCAGAGGACTTTGAAAGACTCATTTAGGCCAGTGTGCCCCCGCCTTCCCTGGGGGTCTGGAGGTGGAATTCCAAGCGGTGTTTGGGCGTGTCTGTGAGGACACGGGGTGGGGGCAGCTGTCACAGTAGTAGCGGGTCTTCACGGCATGTTAAATTTCTTCTGTTCCTACGAATCCATGTTCAGGTGTACAGTGCTTTCTGCACAGACGGTGGTGTAGGAAACACGAGAATTTCCTATAGCTAAAAATCCCAAACGTTGCAGAGGTATTGCAGTTATTTCTCTTAAAAAAAAAAAAAAAAAAAAGTTTGCAGGATGGTACAGTTCGATTTGTGCTTCTGTACAACTCCCTGGAATCAAATATCAGAATTGGTTGTTCTCAAAGGGGGTGGTGATCTTGCCCCCCTTCCTGGGAAGATTTGGCAAGGCTGGAGACATTTTTTGTCCTCGCAACTGGGGGAGGTGGATGCTCCTGTCATCTATCTAGTGGGTGCAGGCAGAGGATGCTGCTCAACATCCTGCAATGTGCAGGACAGCCCCCACCACCCAAAGAATTAGGATGTAAATGTTACTAGTGCCTTGACTGAGAAACCCTTGCCTAGATGGTTTCGGGTGTGGAGCATCCTGGAGGGTTGGGATTTGCCAGGGCTGTTACACAGTCCAACCTTGACAGAATTCCTACTACTGGATCGTATTCTCACAAACACGATCTCCCGTGGTCTCGGAGGTAATGGGGCTCATAATCCCTTTCCTTTGAGGGAGCAAGGCGGGCCTTTACACAATTGAAGTAAGTCGCTGGTGCCTAGGTGGCCAGGGCCGCTTGCCCACAGACCCTGCCTCTTCGGCCCCCCAGCCAGGTGGAGACAAGGTCGGGCCTGCTTGAAAGCCACCCTGCAGTCCCTGTCAGGCAGGGTACTGGGATCCCGGATCGGCCTGGGCCGCATCCCCCAGGCCAGTGGCCCTGCGGTGCCCGCGCCCCGCTGCTGCTTCTCACGCTGTCTCTGCCTTTCTGTCCGTGTGTTTCCCCAGGTAAAGATGAGCCTTCCAGCTACATTTGCACAACATGCAAGCAGCCCTTCAACAGCGCGTGGTTCCTGCTGCAGCACGCGCAGAACACGCACGGCTTCCGCATCTACCTGGAGCCCGGGCCGGCCAGCAGCTCGCTCACGCCACGGCTCACCATCCCGCCGCCGCTCGGGCCGGAGGCCGTGGCGCAGTCCCCGCTCATGAATTTCCTGGGCGACAGCAACCCCTTCAACCTGCTGCGCATGACGGGCCCCATCCTGCGGGACCACCCGGGCTTCGGCGAGGGCCGCCTGCCGGGCACGCCGCCTCTCTTCAGCCCCCCGCCGCGCCACCACCTGGACCCGCACCGCCTCAGTGCCGAGGAGATGGGGCTCGTTGCCCAGCACCCCAGTGCCTTCGACCGAGTCATGCGCCTGAACCCCATGGCCATCGACTCGCCCGCCATGGACTTCTCGCGGCGGCTCCGCGAGCTGGCGGGCAACAGCTCCACACCGCCGCCCGTGTCCCCGGGCCGCGGAAACCCTATGCACCGGCTCCTGAACCCCTTCCAGCCCAGCCCCAAGTCCCCGTTCCTGAGCACGCCGCCGCTGCCGCCCATGCCCCCTGGCGGCACGCCGCCCCCGCAGCCGCCGGCCAAGAGCAAGTCGTGCGAGTTCTGCGGCAAGACCTTCAAGTTCCAGAGCAATCTCATTGTGCACAGGCGCAGTCACACGGGCGAGAAGCCCTACAAGTGCCAGCTGTGCGACCACGCATGCTCGCAGGCCAGCAAGCTCAAGCGCCACATGAAGACGCACATGCACAAGGCCGGCTCGCTGGCTGGCCGCTCCGACGACGGGCTCTCGGCCGCCAGCTCCCCCGAGCCCGGCACAAGCGAGCTGGCGGGCGAGGGCCTCAAGGCGGCCGATGGCGACTTCCGCCACCATGAGAGCGACCCGTCGCTGGGCCACGAGCCGGAGGAGGAGGACGAGGAGGAGGAGGAGGAGGAGGAGGAGTTGCTGCTGGAGAACGAGAGCCGGCCCGAGTCGAGCTTCAGCATGGACTCGGAGCTGAGCCGCAACCGCGAGAACGGCGGTGGCGGGGTGGCCGGGGTCCCGGGCGCGGGGGGCGGCGCGGCCAAGGCACTGGCTGACGAGAAGGCCCTGGTGCTGGGCAAGGTCATGGAGAACGTGGGCCTGGGCGCACTGCCGCAGTATGGCGAGCTCTTGGCCGACAAGCAGAAGCGCGGCGCCTTCCTGAAGCGCGCGGCTGGCGGCGGGGACGCGGGCGACGACGACGACGCGGGCGGCTGCGGGGACACGGGCGCGGGCGGCGCGGTCAACGGGCGCGGGGGCGGCTTCGCGCCGGGCACCGAGCCTTTCCCTGGGCTTTTCCCGCGCAAGCCCGCGCCGCTGCCCAGCCCGGGGCTCAACAGCGCCGCCAAGCGCATCAAGGTGGAGAAGGACCTGGAGCTGCCGCCCGCCGCGCTCATCCCGTCCGAGAACGTGTACTCGCAGTGGCTGGTGGGCTACGCGGCGTCGCGGCACTTCATGAAGGACCCCTTCCTGGGCTTCACGGACGCACGACAGTCGCCCTTCGCCACGTCGTCTGAGCACTCGTCCGAGAACGGCAGCCTGCGCTTCTCCACGCCGCCCGGGGACCTGCTGGACGGCGGCCTCTCGGGCCGCAGTGGCACGGCCAGCGGAGGCAGCACCCCGCACCTGGGCGGCCCCGGCCCCGGGCGGCCCAGCTCCAAGGAGGGCCGCCGCAGCGACACGTGCGAGTACTGCGGCAAGGTGTTCAAGAACTGCAGCAACCTGACGGTACACAGGCGGAGCCACACCGGCGAGCGGCCTTACAAGTGCGAGCTGTGCAACTACGCATGCGCGCAGAGCAGCAAGCTCACGCGCCACATGAAGACGCACGGGCAGATCGGCAAGGAGGTGTACCGCTGCGACATCTGCCAGATGCCCTTCAGCGTCTACAGCACCCTGGAGAAACACATGAAAAAGTGGCACGGCGAGCACTTGCTGACTAACGACGTCAAAATCGAGCAGGCCGAGAGGAGCTAAGCGCGCGGGCCCTGGCGCCCCGCACCTGTACAGTGGAACCGTTGCCAACCGAGAGAATGCTGACCTGACTTGCCTCCGTGTCACCGCCACCCCGCACCCCGCGTGTCCCCGGGGCCCAGGGGAGGCGGCACTCCAACCTAACCTGTGTCTGCGAAGTCCTATGGAAACCCGAGGGTTGATTAAGGCAGTACAAATTGTGGAGCCTTTTAACTGTGCAATAATTTCTGTATTTATTGGGTTTTGTAATTTTTTTGGCATGTGCAGGTACTTTTTATTATTATTTTTTCTGTTTGAATTCCTTTAAGAGATTTTGTTGGGTATCCATCCCTTTATTTTTTTTTTAAAACCCGGTAGTAGCCTGAGCAATGACTCGCAAGCAATGTTAGAGGGGAAGCATATCTTTTAAATTATAATTTGGGGGGAGGGGTGGTGCTGCTTTTTTGAAATTTAAGCTAAGCATGTGTAATTTCTTGTGAAGAAGCCAACACTCAAATGACTTTTAAAGTTGTTTACTTTTTCATTCCTTCCTCTTTTTTTGTCCTGAAATAAAAAGTGGCATGCAGTTTTTAAAAAATTTTTTTATTTTTATTTTTGTTTTTGGGGTGGGGGATGTGGATGTACAGCGGATAACAATCTTTAAAGTCGTAGCACTTTGTTTCAGAGTTGGAATGGAGATGGAGCACTCATGTCGTCCCAAGTAAAGCGGCCTTTTGTGTGTTGATTTCAGCTTTCATATTACATAAGGGAAGCCTTGAGTGGTGGTGCTAGAAGAGGCACCCCACAGACTCAGCACCGCCAGAGAGGATTTTGGAGGGCTCCTCTGGGAAATGGCCCGACAGCATTCTCAGGTTGTGCATGACCAGCAGATACTATCATTTTCTTGGAATATTGGCGTGCCCTGGGGTGCCATGGCTGCTATTCGCTGTAGATTAGGCTACATAAAATGGGCTGAGGGGTACCTTTTTGGGGAGATGGGGTGGCCTGCAGTGACACAAAAAGGAAGAAACTAGCGGTGTTCTTTTAGGCGTTTTCTGGCTTGACGGCTTCTCTCTTTATCACCCCCACCACATAAATCTCAAATCCTATGTTGCTACAAGGGGTCATTGATCATTTCCCAAGCAGACGAATGCCCTAATGAATTGGAGTTAGTGTTCTCTCATTTAATGCACACTGATGATACTGTAGGGATGGGTGGGGTGGGATCTTCCAAATTTCTATTCTCTGTTACTGAAAAAGCACGGGAGGAGTTCCATCAGAAGGTGCCCAGCGCTACTTCCCAGGTTTTTTTTGTTTTGTTTTGTTTTGTTTTCTATCTCATTAGGTTGGAAGGTACTAAACATTGAACTGTTAAGATTAGATATTTGAATTCTGTTGACCCGCACTTTAAAGCTTTTGTTTGCATTTAAATTAAATGGCTTCTAAACAAGAAATTGCAGCATATTCTTCTCTTTGGCCCAGAGGTGGGTTAAACTGTAAGGGACAGCTGAGATTGAGTGTCAGTGTTGCTAAGCGTGGCATTCACAATACTGGCACTATAAAGAACAAAATAAAATAATAATTTATAGGACAGTTTTTCTACTGCCATTCAATTTGATGTGAGTGCCTTGAAAACTGATCTTCCTATTTGAGTCTCTTGAGACAAATGCAAAACTTTTTTTTTGAAATGAAAAGACTTTTTAAAAAAGTAAAACAAGAAAAGTACATTCTTTAGAAACTAACAAAGCCACATTTACTTTAAGTAAAAAAAAAAAAAAATTCTGGTTGAAGATAGAGGATATGAAATGCCATAAGACCCAATCAAATGAAGAAATAAACCCAGCACAACCTTGGACATCCATTAGCTGAATTATCCTCAGCCCCTTTTGTTTTTGGGACAACGCTGCTTAGATATGGAGTGGAGGTGATTTACTGCTGAATTAAAACTCAAGTGACACAAGTTACAAGTTGATATCGTTGAATGAAAAGCAAAACAAAAACAATTCAGGAACAACGGCTAATTTTTTCTAAAGTTAAATTTAGTGCACTCTGTCTTAAAAATACGTTTACAGTATTGGGTACATACAAGGGTAAAAAAAATTGTGTGTATGTGTGTTGGAGCGATCATTTTTTTTCAAAGTTTGCTTAATAGGTTATACAAAAATGCCACAGTGGCCGCGTGTATATTGTTTTCTTTTGGTGACGGGGTTTTAGTATATATTATATATATTAAAATTTCTTGATTACTGTAAAAGTGGACCAGTATTTGTAATAATCGAGAATGCCTGGGCATTTTACAAAACAAGAAAAAAAAATACCCTTTTCTTTTCCTTGAAAATGTTGCAGTAAAATTTAAATGGTGGGTCTATAAATTTGTTCTTGTCACAGTAACTGTAAAGTCGGAGTTTTAGTAAATTTTTTTCTGCCTTGGGTGTTGAATTTTTATTTCAAAAAAAATGTATAGAAACTTGTATTTGGGGATTCAAAGGGGATTGCTACACCATGTAGAAAAAGTATGTAGAAAAAAAGTGCTTAATATTGTTATTGCTTTGCAGAAAAAAAAAATCACATTTCTGACCTGTACTTATTTTTCTCTTCCCGCCTCCCTCTGGAATGGATATATTGGTTGGTTCATATGATGTAGGCACTTGCTGTATTTTTACTGGAGCTCGTAATTTTTTAACTGTAAGCTTGTCCTTTTAAAGGGATTTAATGTACCTTTTTGTTAGTGAATTTGGAAATAAAAAGAAAAAAAAAACAAAAACAAACAGGCTGCCATAATATATTTTTTTAATTTGGCAGGATAAAATATTGCAAAAAAAAAAAATTTGTATGTTAAGTCCTATTGTACAGGAGAAAAAGGGTTGTTTGACAACCTTTGAGAAAAAGAAACAAAAGGAAGTAGTTAAATGCTTTGGTTCACAAATCATTTAGTTGTATATATTTTTTGTCGGAATTGGCCTACACAGAGAACCGTTCGTGTTGGGCTTCTCTCTGAACGCCCGAACCTTGCATCAAGGCTCCTTGGTGTGGCCACAGCAGACCGGATGGGAAATTCTTTATTTGTGTTGAGTGGAAAAAAAAATCAGTTTTTGTAAAGATGTCAGTAACATTCCACATTGTCTTCCCTTTCTCTAAGAGGCCATCTGTAAGATGTCAGATGTAGAGGAGAGAGAGCGAGAGAACATCTTCCTTCTCTACCATCACTTCTGTGGCGGTCACCACCACCACCTCTCCCGCCCTTACCAGCAGAAAGCAATGCAAACCGAGCTGCTTTAGTCCTTGAGAAATTGTGAAACAAACACAAATATCATAAAAGGAGCTGGTGATTCAGCTGGGTCCGAGTGAAGTGACCTGCTGTTGAGACCGGTACAAATTGGATTTCAGGAAGGAGACTCCATCACAGCCAGGACCTTTCGTGCCGTGGAGAGTGTTGGCCTCTTGTCTTTCTTCCCTGCTTTGCTGCTTTGCTCTCTGAAACCTACATTCCGTCAGTTTCCGAATGCCAGGGCCTGGGATGAATTTGGTGCCTTTCCATATCTCGTTCTCTCTCCTTCCCCTGTGTTTCCTCTCCATCCTTCATCCTCCATTGGTCCTTTATTTTTTTTTTTTTCATTTTTTATTTAATTTCTTTCTTCGTTATCTGTTCCTCCCCTAATCCTCTATTTTAATTTTTTTTTTTTTTGTAAAGCCAAGTAGCTTTAAGATAAAGTGGTGGTCTTTTGGATGAGGGAATAATGCATTTTTAAATAAAATACCAATATCAGGAAGCCATTTTTTTTATTTCAGGAAATGTAAGAAACCATTATTTCAGGTTATGAAAGTGTAACCAAGCATCCTTTTGGGCAATTCCTTACCAAATGCAGAAGCTTTTCTGTTCAATGCACTCTTTCCTCCTTGCCACTTACCTTTGCAAAGTTAAAAAAAGGGGGAGGGAATGGGAGAGAAAGCTGAGATTTCAGTTTCCTACTGCAGTTTCCTACCTGCAGATCCAGGGGCTGCTGTTGCCTTTGGATGCCCCGCTGAGGTCCTGGAGTGCCTCCAGGGTGGCCCTCCTGTAGTCATAACAGCTAGCCAGTGCTCACCAGCTTACCAGATTGCCAGGACTAAGCCATCTCAAAGCACAAGCATTGTGTGTCTCTGTGACTGCAGAGAAGAGAGAACTTTGCTTCCGTTTTGTGTTTAAAAAACCAACATGGAAGCAGGTGATCCCGAGAGAGGCCTCTAGCATGGGTGACCCAGCCGACCTCAGGCCGGTTTCCACACTGCCACAACTTTGTTCAAAGTTGCCCCCAATTGGAACCCGCCACTTGCCATTAGAGAGTCTTTCATGAGGAGAGGAGGAGACTGAATTACTCTAAGCAAAATGTGAAAAGTAAGGAAATCAGCCTTTCATCCCAGTCCTAAGTAACTGTCAGCCGAAGGTCTCGTGGAACACAGGCAAACCCGTGATTTTGGTGCTCCTTGTAACTCAGCCCTGCAAAGCAAAGTCCCATTGATTTAAGTTGTTTGCATTTGTACTGGCAAGGCAAAATATTTTTATTACCTTTTCTATTATTGTATGAGCTTTTGTTGTTTACTTGGAGGTTTTGTCTTTTACTACAAGTTTGGAACTATTTATTATTGCTTGGTATTTGTGCTCTGTTTAAGAAACAGGCACTTTTTTTTTTATTATGGATAAAATGTTGAGATGACAGAGGTCATTTCAATATGGCTTAGTAAAATATTTATTGTTCCTTTATTCTCTGTACAAGATTTTGGGCCTCTTTTTTTCCTTAATGTCACAATGTTGAGTTCAGCATGTGTCTGCCATTTCATTTGTACGCTTGTTCAAAACCAAGTTTGTTCTGGTTTCAAGTTATAAAAATAAATTGGACATTTAACTTGATCTCCAAACCTTGTCCTTTTCTGTGTCTTTTAAAGGTGGGGGATGGACAGCTTATTTCCAAGGGCGAACTGAAGGTCTTTCTCCATTTTCTTCCTGACCCAAATCTTTAAGCCCATTGAGAGGATGACAGGAAATCATGGCACGAGACCCCTATAGTTCTCTCAGCCCCTGTGCAGCAGTGTGATCTAGAACAGTGGTTCTCGGCCCAGTTGCACATGGGAATCTTCTGGGAGCTTTTAAAAATCTCAGGGCCCAGGAGACATCCCAGACCAATTCTGTTAGAATCTCTGGAGGCAGGTCCCCGTATCAGCATTTTTGAAAATGATCCAGGTGATTCTCCTATCCGACTGAACTTGTGAACAAGTAATTGAAAAGAAAATACACTTGGTTAGGAATGATTAGACTCAAGTTGAGCCTAATTCAGCTCCCATTTTCTCAATACCCAGGGAGAGCTCTTGTGAGCCACGGGGGGATAAAAATCCAGGGAGAAGGAGACCCTGCCCCAAGGGTCTAAATGACTCTGTGCCCTTGGGCAGGTCCCCTTGGTTTTCCCATTTGTAAAATGAGGTTGATGAATTTTGTTAAAACTCATTCATGAGCAATGAGGAAACTTTCATTGGGGATGATCAAAGTTAGCCCTTGCAGAATGAAGTAGCTTTAACTCTGCATTTCCCAGTGCTGGGCCTGGAGCAGCCAACAAGATGGGGTGGAAGGAGGCAGGGCTGTTGGGTTCCAGTCACACCGAGGCATGAAGGAACCTTTGGTTCTCTCCATGTGAGCAAGAGAGAGGCAGGTCCACCCTTGAGCATGAGGGAACAAAGGGCCCACTGGGTTTTTGACTATTCTTTTTCTATGTTTTCTGTTCTTAAAGGGACAAAGAACAATCTGCTCACACCACTTCTGCAAACTATCACTGGGCACTGATGTGAACGAGGTACCAAGAATTCAGGCAGCCCAAGAATCTTCATAAAGAGACTTTACAACAATGAAAATGACAAGCCATGCTTGCTAAGGTGATTTGTGGGCTCTCTGCTCACAGAGATGAGAAGAAAAAGAAGGGTAGCATGTTCCTCTATGTCTTGTCTTCACCCCACACAAGCCATTGTTCTCCCAAGGCCACTGGACAAGAAGTAGGGTTTGAACTCCAGCACCAGAAATGGAGCTGATGGTTATTTGAGACACTTGCCTTGCTTTCTAGGGCCTTAAGGAATAAGAATTCCCGGAGAGAAAATTTCCTTTTCCATAGGTCCTGGGCTCCAAGTCTTTTCCCCAGTAGGCTTTAAAACACAGATATTTGAGCCTTTTTTGTTTGGAGACAGGGTCTTGCTCTGTTGCCCAGGCTGGAGTACAATGGTGGAATTACAGCTTACTGCAGCCTCAACCACCTGGGCTCAAGTAATCCTCCTGCTTCAACTTCCCAAAGCAGACATTACAGGTGTGTGCCAGTATGCCCGCTAACTTTTTTCTATTTTTTTGTTTTTTGTAGAGATGAGGTCTCCTTATGTTGCCCAGACTAATCTCAAACTCAGCCTCCTGGCCCAAGCAATCCTCCCACTGTGCCTGGCCAAACCTTAATGTGTCTGTCTTTCCCACCCAGAAAGCTAGGCAAATAGCAGAACTGAAATGCTCAGTTACTTTCTGGCTGGAATACAGCAGGATATGTTCATCTCGGGGAGACGCTCTCCATTTTAGAGGTGGGGAACAAACCCCTAGGTTGAGTACCAGGAATTGATTGGGAAGAGGGAGTTAACACTCATGAATACCTGTCTTCACACTTCTGGTCAAACTTGGGGATTACCCACGGGGCAAAGGAAAAGCTCACTTCGGTTCTCACCATTGTCCTGTCGGTAACCAGCTCTGAGACCTTAGGTCAGTCCCTTCCCTTTTCTGGGCCTTGGTTTCCCCATCTGTAAAATGGAGAGTTAAGGTAGTTGGGAAGGAACTATTCTACCTTTGAACAGCTGGACCCTGATCAGAGTGCCACATGTGTACAGAGTCACAAGATATGATGGGAAAGGTAATGTCAGAAATGTTCGCTGTTCAGGTTACAAAAATCGGGGCGAGGATGGATTCTCAAGGACAGAAAATCCCATTTTACTGTTGGCTATGACTTGGAGTCTTCAGCCACCGTGCAAGCCACAAGCTCCCCATGTTTTCCAAGCACTCCTAATTGTGGTTTGGGACAATTAAAACTAGAAAACCTCCCTGTCTGCTTGCCGATAAAACTAGATGAATAGGACTTGTTGGATTTCTTTTTTAATGTTAATGCAATGGAAATATAGAATGAGTCTCACGTAACTTTTGAACTAGGGAGGATACAAATTCTGACTTTCTTGTGTGCAGATGAAACCTTAGTCACTAATTGCCTGCCCTGCAAAATCTTCCAAACGGTTTTATGGGATCCTGCTTACAGACCACATATGATGTCCCAAAGAAGTAAAAAAAGGTCGAGCTTGGAAGTCGCTTTAATTCCCAAAGCAAAGACTGAGTCAGATGTCAGGACTGGGCACAGGGAGGTCTCTGGCCTGGTCTTTGTCCTCAAGGAGAGAGACATGTTGTGAAACAGGACAGGGTAGTGTGGGCAGTGAGAGGGGCCGGGAAGATGGCGTGACTAATCAGCCTGGAAGAGGGAGGATTAGGGGAGTTGTGCTTCTCCATGTAAGATGAGTAAAGATTCACCAGGAAAATGAGGACCAGGGAGGGAGCAGTGGTCTGTCTTGCAGAGAATGCGCATGGAGGTTGGAACAGCCCAGTTAAGCCCAAAGAGATGCAGGATCCCAGAGCTGGCTGGAACCCTTAAAAGTCATTTACTATAACCCTATGTAACATAGAAACTGTGTTAGTTTGTTTTCACACTGCTGGTAAAAACATACCCGAGACTGGGTAATTTATAAAGAAAAAGAGGTTTAATGAACTCACAGTTCCATGTGGCTTGGGAGGCCTCACAATCATGGTGGAAGGCAAAAGGCATGTCTTACACAGTGGCAGGCAAGAGAGAACTTGTGTAGGGCAACTTCCCTTTATAAAACCATCAGATCTCATGAGACTTATTCATATAGTTCTTATGCTATCATAAGAACAGCATGGTGAAGACTAGCTCCCATGATTCATTTACCTCCTACCAGGTCCTTCCCATGAATCATAGGAATTATGGGAGCTACAATTCAAGATGAGATTTGGGTAGGGACACAGCCAAACCGTATCAGAAATAGTCTCCCAAACACTAGCGTGTCGTACATCCATCCCTTTATCCATACAGCCACTTATTCATCCAGCCAGCCACAAGCTTGTTCGTGTAATAAACATTTCTGCAGCATCACAGACCCTGCTGGGAAGATAGGGGTCAGTACGACTTCCCCCTGCCTTCCCAGAGTTTGCCCTTCAGTGGGCAGGATGGGACATCCATCTATCTATCTGCTCAGTTGTTTATTCCCTTAAGTCTCCTGGAGTTCCTACCACGTGCTCCACCCTCCTAGGCCAGGGGGTACAATACCTGCCCTGGAAGAACTCCTGATTAGCTGGGGAGGCAGTGAACAGACAATCAGGGCTCAGTCTTCTGGATAGGAGCTGAGGCTCTACCAGGAGGCTGGAGGAAATGTTCATGCTCTTCATTACAGACATGGAAAACCAGCGCTCGCCCCACTGTGCCAGGCCACAGCCCAAACTATCAGCCTTTACTATGGTTTATTTCTCATAGACCATAACAAAAATGAAATTGTGTTTCTGTGATCTTTCATAATTAAAAATATTTAAAGTAAGTAATGCCCAGTTTAGGATGCATCACAAGATGTGAGCCCAGGGGTGCTGTCTAGAGGATGTAGGTGGTTTCCTACCTATCCAAAATGAGAAAGTGATGCTGAAGTATTTGCTCATTGGCCAGGCCCCATAAGGGCTTTTTTTTTTTTGACTGAAAATGCACTGCAGGCTGCATTTGCAAAGGTTTGCAAAGGCTAGGCTGGCCTCCCAGCAAAACAAGGAGCTATTGAGGAGGGAGAGTGCCTCCTTCCTGCCTTCTCTTTTCTTAGTCTGACTTCTTTCCGTCAGCAAGATCTTACTAAGCATCTGCTCCTGGTCCTATGGTGCAGCAGGGAAGCAATTGTGCAGAGCAGAGGGGTTGGTAAGCAAAAGAAAAAAAGGAAGGGGCAGACCGCAGGTAACACCTCAGACCCCTGACTACCTTTGGCACATGGCACAACCCAGCCCTCTTGCCTGCATTTGGAAGTTTAATTGAGGGTTCAGCTTTGTTACCTGTATCATGTTTCAACCACTTTTCCCTCTTCCCTTTGCAAAGCTCTGGGGTGGTGTGTATCAAGGGCCCAAACGATCTTCTGACTATTTGATCTGGTGACATCATTCTTGGAAACCATACTAAGAATACTAATTCGCAATTCCTAGAGAGAGGAAAAGCTATGTGCCCGTAGATGGCCATTTCGACATTTCATTAAATACTCTGTTAGTAATTTGCATCCTTCCTCATTCCTCAAGATTGTGAGCAGGCCAATAGGAAATGTAATAAAGCATAAACAAGCAGCAAAACATCAGGATCAGAGAGATTAAAAGCTCTAGTAAGATGTCTACACCTATGTAAAAATATTGCCTAGAGAAGACGGCCATACGTTGCTATACTTAAATCATAAATTTGAATCTAAGCTAAGCCAAAGGGAAAAAAGAAATGTGGATACACTGCTTATTATTCATGCAGACAAAATATGCCAGGGAGTGACATGCATGATAGCAAAATTTTGGAAGCTGCCTCCGTGTTCAACAGTAAAGGAGTGAATGAGTGAAGAAGAACTCGTTCATTATGGAGTATTTACATACATCGAAAATGAGGGGCTGAAGACTTTGATAGCAACAGGAAAACTGTGTATGAGATAATGTGAGTCTAAATGATCTAGTTGAAGGTATGTGTGGACATGGATGTGTATCAGATGCAGATGCTTGGGAGGAAAGGCTTTTCAGGAAGGTATTTCTCCTACCTTTCCAAATTTTCAGGAAGTTAGTCCTGTTGCCTTTGCAACTGAAAATATTCAAATGAATGTGTTCTGGATGGACTTTCATGGATATCTCGCCAGGATCTTCCATCCCTTGGAGCCATTTGCTTGGCTAATGGTGACTTTCTGGTGCCCATAAAGGTCTGCATGCAATCACTGCTGGATGTGGAAAAGCTTTGCTCTCTGCATAACCAACACTAAGCACATCACAAGCCATCTTTTTTTTTTTTTTGATTAATCTCTAAAATAATTCCTTTTCTAGAAAATCATCCTAAGGAAGCTATAATACAGCCAAAAATTTAGCTCCAAAGATGTTCATTGTATCTATATTTACGATAGCAAAAACTGGAAATAAAGAAAATGCCCATTAACAAGGGATTAGATAAGCAAGCGGTAGGATGTCAGTGCAATGGAACATCAGGCATTTATCAAAAATACTGCTGTCAGAATAACATACCTGGTATTGGAGAGGTGTTCATGATGGACACATTAGGGGGTTAGTTACCTACTTGTGGTCTCACAAAGACACGATGAATCAAACAAAAGTGTGGGAAGGAAATGCAGGGGAGGGACAATGGTGGCTGTTTGTGGCCGTTTGCAGGCTGTTTGTAGCAGGCCCCTTCAGGTTGCATGAGGGGGGACTGATTGTCATAGTGGGATGTAAAGTAGGGGTTTTCCATGGTAAGAAGTTGGTGGCTTAGACTTAAATTGAAAAAGGTAAGAAGGAGATGGTAAGAAGATATCTGATCCAGTATCTGTTTGGGGTGCAAATTAGAGCTGATGGGATTTGCTGATGGGTTAAGTAGGGGTGTGAAGGACAGAGCGGCATCGGGGTAATCATGAGTTTTTCAGCTGAGCAACAGGATGAATGACCATTTACTGACCTGGTGGAAGACTAGAGATGTGTGAGGAGGTAGGGTAAGGGGAAATGGAAGCAAGAGTTCTCTCTGGCAGAGGAAGCTAGAGACAACTAGTTAAGTGCGTACAATGCCTATCTCACCAGGTTGTTGAGAGAATCCAAAAATTAAGGCCAGGCCAGGCCATGCGCAGTGGCTCACACCTGTAATCCCAGCACGTTGGGAGGCTGAAGTGAGTGGATTTCTTGAGGTCAGGAGTTTGAGACCAGCCCGGCCAACATGATGAAACTCCATCTCGCCGGGCGCGGTGGCTCAAGCCTGTAATCCCAGCACTTTGGGAGGCCAAGACGGGCGGATCACGAGGTCAGGAGATCGAGACCATCCTGGCTAACATGGTGAAACCCCGTCTCTACTAAAAAATACAAAAAACTAGCCGGGCGAGGTGGCGGGCGCCTGTAGTCCCAGTTACTCGGGAGGCTGAGGCAGGAGAATGGCGTGAAGCCGGGAGGCGGAGCTTGCAGTGAGCTGAGATCCGGCCACTGCACTCCAGCCTGGGCAACAGAGCAAGACTCCGTCTCAAAAAAAAAAAAAAAAAAAAAAAAAAAAAAGAAACTCCATCTCTACTAAAAACACCAAAAAAAAAAAAAAAAAAAAAAAAATTAGCTGGGTATGGTGGTGTGTGTCTGTAATCCCAGCTACTTGGGAGGCTGAGGCAGGAGAATGGTGTGAACCCGGGAGGCGGAGCTTGCAGTGAGCCGAGATTGCGCCACTGCACTCCAGCCTGGGTGACAGAGGGAGACTCTGTCTCAAAAAAAAAAAAAAAAACAAGAAAAAAAGAAAAAAGAAAAAAGAAAATAAACAGAAAAATTGTTAAAGATGCTTTCCATTGTGTTGTGTGTGTGTGTGTGTATGTGTGTGGCAGGGTTTCACCCTGTCACTCAGGCTGGAGAGCAGTGGTGGGATCTCAGCACACTGCAACCTCCACCTTCTGGGTTCAAGCAATTCTCCTGCCTAGCCCTTTGAGTAGCTGGGAGCACCTGTAAAGGAGTATGCATGCCACCATGCCTGGCTAATTTTTGTATTTTTGGTAGAGATGGGGTTTCACCATGTTGGCCAGGCTGGTCTCAAACTCCTGACCTCAAGTGATCTGCCTGCCTTGACCTCCCACAGTGCCAGGATTACAGGTGTGAGCCACCATGCCTGGCCTCCATTGTGCTGGTGATGTACATTGAACATGGTTGTTTTGTCCTCTTGCTTAGTCCATTCCATTTGTCCAAGTTCTCTTGTGTTTTCTCCTCTGAGGACTCTCATGGATCTGATTCCTTAGTGGTTTGTGATTTCAGATTGTGAGCTCATCTTTGTGGGTTTCGCTTGGGTGTGTCTGATGTGTCTTGGCTTAAAAAATATCCTTCAGTGCACTTTCATGGCTGCCTCTATAGGAGCTGAGGGCCTCTAGTTGTTCTGGAAAGGGACTGTAAATCTGGATCCCACAGATTCTGGCCCCAGCGTGTTTTCCCCATCCCACGGCTCAGGTGGGCAGCCCTCGTGTTTCACCACTTCCTGGTGAGTGTAGCTTTTCTTGTCCTGTTTCTACTGATGGAGAAGCTCTTCAAAATCCAGGCTTTATGCAGGAGGTTCCATTCCAGGTGCCCAGCCACACATGGACTTGTGCCCATATGGACATTGGAGCTCTCTAGTTCCATTTCTGGGTCTGAAATCCATGAACTATGAAGTCAGTTCTCCTCACTCTGGGTTTGATTTCTTCAGCTTTCAGGAATTCTCTTTCTTTTGTGCTTGGCTATATATATATATATATATACACACACATACATACATACATATATATACACACACACACATTTATTAATATATACACACTATATATATTGTTTTATGAGTGTGTGCATGTGCATAGGTATAAATAAAATGAGATGACAAGTGTTTGTGATATTTTATCCTTCTAGAAGTCTTTTCACTGATTTCTAGGACTTAGCAATGGAAAAGAAATATCTGCCTTGGTAAGTCAGTACGTTTCATTTTGTATTTGAGCCACATAACTTGTTGCATTTCCCTTTTTTGCTGAGACTGCTAGGGAGCTCAGTGTTCAATTTAATGGTCAATCATAGCCACAGTATTAGTTTGAGAATTTAAAAAGTCCTTTCTTCCATTTATATTATTCTTGATTTACCATTGCAATAGCTTTATTGTATATGTAATCTTATTGTAGCCTCCATAGTATGTCTTAGAAGATGCTAAGGTAAAGGATTATTAATAAATAAAGAGATAAATCCCTCTACCCCACGAGCCATTCCAGTATACTGCTCATGCTATATCTGAACCTCCCTGGCTGTGATCAGTCACAACTGCCCCATGACAGCTCCAGCCTGCAAGGTTGCACTGCTTCAAAACATCTTGTGTATTGTTTTCTCATGAGCTTAGAATTGTTAGTGCAGCAGAAGGAACCTGGAATTTCTATCTGGGCGCACCTGAGGCTGAGTAGAAACCTCTACTCTGCCTCTTACCAGCTAAATGTGTGGAGTCTGCAATCTCTCAGCCTCAGTTTCCTTATCTGTAAAAAGGGGACAAGGATCTTTATGCCACAGAGCACTTGAGAGGATCAAGCAAGAAAATGCAAACAAGGTACTTGGTACATGAAAGCTGTACCTACAAAATTCCATTTGCCTTCCCGTTCCCTTTCTACTTGTGATTCCCACGTTCCTAGAAAGTCGCTGACACCACCACACACCCTTCCAGCTTCTTTGCCCCCTGCTTCCCACCCCCTCCCCCCTACTTTGTAGTGAACTGAGAGCCTTTGGCTTGCCTGCTGTTGGTGAAGGCTCACTCCATGCCCTCTCCCCAACCGTGTGTGAGCCTCGGGGGAGCCTTGCCTGGCATTGTCATGGAGACATCCACTTGGCACAGCCCTGAGAGCCTGGCAGCTGGGCAGGGATTGGATGGCATGTGAGGAGGGGGCCAGCTCTGGAGGTGGGCTGCTACACAGACCGGCCTGCCCCTCACTCTCCAGGGGTGGCTGGAAGACCTGGCAGATGAGAGCAACTCATGGGGCCTTGTCCCTGTCTCTTTTCCCGCCTCCCTCTCATGCTTGCCCTCCTCTCTCTGCCCCGCTTTCTCAGCCTGCCTGGCTGCCTCTCCCGGAGTCTCCCTGCCTCTGTCTCCAGCTTGGTCTCTGGTCACTTTCCCAGTATCTCCTTACGCTCTTGCCTGTCATCGCCTTTCCTGCCTCTGTCTGCTCTCCCCTGCGTGGTGCACTCAGGGTGCTCACCCTATGAGCACCTCTCTGGGCAGAGGCCCTGCTCCTCCCTGCCCAGCACCCCACTCTGGCTCATTCCCAAGGCTCTAGGAAAGGAGGAGACCCTGTCTGGAGGCCTGGCTGCCTCTTGGAGAAAGCCCCATAGGTTCCCGGAAGATGTGGAGCCAGAAAACCTTATTAGTCTGGTCCTACTCACACTTTCACTAGAAGAATCCTTATTAACGGTGCTGGTTAAAATGCAGACTCTCAGTTTGCACTGCGCAAAGACTCTGGGTCCATAGGTCGAGGGTGGGGCCTGGAATGTGGATTTTCAACACAACTCCTGAGAAGTCTGATTCAGGGGTTTTCTGGGCCACATGCAGGGAGCTCTGTGGGGGTCCCAGGGCTGCTTCTCCTCTGCCTGCGCCCGGGCAGCTGGGGCCTCCTGGCTCCCTGTCTACCACTCTTCATGAGGCTTCACTCTCAGCGAGGCCGACAGGAGACAGACTGAGAGACGGGAAGACCCCGCAGACTCAGGGATCAGGCCAGAGATGGTGGCGATGCAGTGCGTGAGCCTCGGGCTGGGAATCTTCAGCCCTGTGTCGAATCCCAGCTCTGCCCGCTGCCCCCCAGATGACAGGTCCCATAACTTCCTGTCTCTTTCTCTGCAAATTGGGGTGGACAAGACATCTCCACAGCTTGGGAGGATCGATGAGGTAATGAGCAAGGAAGGGCTCTGAAGAGCTGATGTTTCTAGACATGTATCCAAAAATGATGAATGTGTTAAATAAACAACCAAACCAAAACAAAACAAAACAAAACCCGACGATGGCAATTCCCAGCCACTTCATCTGCATCAAAGCATCCCTCAGATGAGCCCTGCTGTCCCCTGGAGCACTGGCAGCTTCTTTCCAGATATTTGCCTTTCTTTGTGCTCTCCCTGTGCAGGAAGGGAAATCCTGTCCCTTCCTGCACAAGGCCCAGCAGGACTTGTGGTTCCAGGTCCCCTCTGCCCTTCTCCTGGACTCCACACGTCACAGACTGTGTGGTGCTTTCTTACCTCTGGCCACATCTGCCCTGGCCCTGTACCCTGTGGCTTTTAGCAAGACAGGTCTGGAGAGCTTAGGAGTGGGAGAAGGAGGTGGTGTCCTGCTGTGCTAGTTGGGGGCACACCCACCTGCAGGGTGTCCAGAACCCTAGAGAATCAGCCATTCTCCCTCACAGGCACTATCAGAGCAGCATGGCAAAAAGGGATTTAATAGCAGGAAACAAGAGCAAAGCAGGGATTTGCTCTGTGGGCTGCGAAGGAGGCTGGGATTTGCTTTTGTCATGACACCTTCCTTCCTAGGCCCCTTTGGACTGCAGAACCCTTTGGGTTCCTCCCCAGTCTGGCCACTGCCTTCATTCTGGGTTCCTAAAAGAGCTTCCCTCACAAATCCCTTGGATTTTAGCCTCGGAGAAGCTCTGGAGCCGGACTGACCTGGTCCGGAACCCCTTTCGGCCTCTTCTTATCTGTGTCTCAGTTTCCATTCTGTGCCTCAGTTTTCTCATCTGCAAAATGTGGATAACAACAGAACCTCCCTCCTGCAGTTGTTGAGATGATTAAATAAGATACGGCATGCCAAGTGCTAAGAACAGCGAACCCAGGAGGCACCTGCTGTTTCATGCCAGCTGCTGTCACAATCTCCACATTCCAATGACCTGACATCATAAAGGTTTGTTTCTTGCTAGTGTCACAGTCCCATAAAGTGGTGGACAGCTTTCCATGTGGTGTTTCAGGGATTCTAGCTCCTTCTGTCTTGTTTCGCTGCCATCTTCTAGAGTTGTGCCATCCAGTAAACTAGTTACATTTAAAGTAATTAAAAATCATCAACATTAAAAATTCAATTCCTCAGCTGCACTCTCCACATTTCAGGTGTGCAGTAGCCGCATGTGGCTTGTGGCTATCAGATTGGACAGCGCAGACAGAATCTTCCATTCTTGCAAGACGTTCCATTGATGAGTGCTATCTAGAGTCTCCTTGGGGGACTTTGCTGGGTCGTCTGCATTGAGGCATTCACAAATATGTGAGTCTCACACAGGGTTCCCCATGGGCCAGGCCTGGAAGTGGTGAGTATCACTTCTGCCCTGTCTCCTTGGCCAGAAAGCCCCGAATTAACCTGGCCCCAACAGAATCAGCGGGCTTCAGCATGGCACTCAAACCCTTCACAACTGGATCCAATGCATCTGTCCATTTCCCATCGCTATTCCATTCTTACAGCCTCACCCCCACAAGCGGGTGAAGGAAAGAGAGAGCGCTGGCCATTGGCATACTGTGGAACCTCTCAGAAGACTCTGGTACCTCCTTTCTAGAATGTTCAGCCAACTTCCCCTCACATCTCCTTGGCCTAAAGTCAGCCCCATGGCCATTCCTGAACAATTCTGTGGCCAGAAGAATGCCCCGGGCCAGTTGGCTCTGCTGCTGCAAATGGCAGAAGGCTGCAGGAGACTCCAGGGAGCAGGCCACTGGGCCCTGGCAGTGCCCCACCTGTGCCTGGTGCTCTGCTGGACCCTGGAGGAGCAAGTCTGACCTTGGGATGGTCTCTGCTGCCAGGAAGTTCAGAGCCCTGTAGCAAATCCTACCTGTAAACGAGAAGGTGCCAGCACTGGGTACATGTGAGGGTCGGAGGCAGGGCACTGGGGACTGTAAGCTGAATGGTACGGCATCTCCAGGCACCATCCCGTGGGGCCTCAAGAACCTTGATGATTCATGTTTAGATGCTCTGATTTTTGTGCTTTTGAGTACAAAAGCATCTCCGATTTTCCAAAGGAGTAAGAATGACTCTGCTGGGCCACTGCTTGTTTCTCTCTCCTTTTTCATTCTTAACTCCCTGGGTGCTTCCTCTTCTCACCCAGCCTGGCCTCCCTTGCTTCTCCTGTCCTCCCCCGTGCTGGGTTTTAGCTTTCTAGGTGCTTTTTCACATTACTCCCTGCTTAACGAATGCAGAGTGCTTTATTTATTTATTTATTTATTTTGTCAGAGGCGCCCAAGCATTTAGCAGTTACCAATGATCAACAGTACATTTTGCAAACAAGTAATAAATTTTAACAGCAATTTGTCTACGAATCGTGACCTTTTGATGATGTATTTGATTTTTCCCGAGAAGTTGAACTTCTTTGTCATCCAAGTTTGATTCATATTTTAATTTTTTTAAAAGCAAATGGTCTGTATAACACACTGCAACATTGAGCTGATTGCGAATGCTATTTTGGTTGCAGTCAATATTTCTAATTTATGCCGTTCGAGATACACAGGGAGCCCCCGGCCCACTTTGCTAACAGCTGCAAATCCACACATCTCTGCTCCTGACATTTTATACTTTGTAGTTTTCTTAATGTTATATGGATTTTTTTTTTTAAAGGGAAGAATAATTATGCCAGTGCCTTTTAATGATGCACTTTTAACCAAAGATAAAACACGTCCCCGCTTCTCTCCATTCTACCCTTTTGGCCTGGGTGTTGCAGATCACTTTCCTATGGAAAAGGTTGTCGACTCTTTGAATCCCCCAACTGGCACATTACTTTGTGTTAATTACCTCAGGACGAGAGAGTGGCTCAGAAGCAATCATCTTTGTTTGTTAACACACCCTAGCTGCGGCACCACTCTCCATAAATAAAACATAACCGAGATTACAATGTCATGTTCACCGGGACTTCAGACCTCGGTAACTGCTCTAGTAGAATGCACAAAACATCCCTCGGCAGCTGGTCTCCCAGAGATGCGGTACAGTCAGGACGGCTTCTCATTCCTCAGTCACCCCGTGCCCACCAGGCCCTAGCTGCATCTGTAATCCCCTGGTGTTCTTCTGCTGGTAAGGCTGGCAGGAAGCTGACTGTTTCTCCTCTAACTTAAAAGGGTTAGGCTTGTAAATATGCAATGATATTTTTAGCCACTTGGAAAAGGTTGGAATGGACTAACATCATGCGAAACGGTGGTCAGGAATTTAGCATGCATGAATTGTAGAAATATCTAAAGTGGCCAGGCGCGGTGGCTCAAGCCTGTAATCCCAGCACTTTGGGAGGCTGAGACGGTCGGATCACAAGGTCAGGAGATCGAGACCATCCTGGCAAACACGGTGAAACCCCGTCTCTACTAAAAAATACAAAAAACTAGCCGGGCGAGGTGGCGGGCACCCGTAGTCCCAGCTACTCGGGAGGCTGAGGCAGGAGAATGGCATAAACTGGGACGTGGAGCTTGCAGTGAGCCGAGATCCGGCCACTGCACTCCAGCCTGGGCGACAGAGCGAGACTCTGTCTCAAAAAAAAAAAAAAAAACAAACAAACAGAAATATCTAAAGTGACCCTTAGACAGAGATCTCCATTGATTTATTTATTCATGCCGGTTTCTTGTTACACACACACACACACACACACACACACACACACACACAGAAAAAGGAGAGATGGTTAATACGAAATATGTTCAATAAATTAGAACAATATGAACAGTAAGATTAGGCCAAATGCCAATTTGAAGAGAAGAAGTAAGATGAAAACTCGCAAGGCACAGGGTTCTAGAGTTTGATTTTCAAGTTTGGCTCAGAGCTTCCCAGCTGTCAATGGGAAAAGAGATACAGTGAGTACCGTTATCAGTGTGGAAAGAAACACAGTCGTTCTTCTTCAGGAGGAGCAAAGTGTTTCCTGGCACTTTAATGTGAAAGCAGTTTCTCTTACGGGTCCTCATATGGAGTTGTGTTTCTCAACGTGTGGCCCACAGCCCACTGGTGGGAGGTGACAGTCTTCTGGACAGTCAGAAACTGATTAAAATGCACATTCAGAATCCAGTTCTTCGAAGTGAGTGATGCACAATCCTATTTATTTTTGTTGTTATGCATCACTGATGTCTACTTCGTAGTAATTCACTGAGTTACTAAAGGTTACCCAAATATAGTTCTCATAAATTAGTTAGTGCATTACTAGAGTTTACCAAGAACTCTATTTTAGCATTCTATCAGGAAGTCTGACTTCCTGGTAATACTGCAAAATCCCTGGCAATATTCTTGGCTAAAACCCTCTTAGCCAAGAACATAGGCAAAGAGCTCAAATTTCTTTAATTTTGAGGACTCATACTTTGTTCTTACTGAATTATCAATGTGGTCTTGAATTCATGTGGTTTTTAATAGTTTCTAGTATTATATTCATAAAAATATTGGTAGAAGAGCTTTTAGGTTTTAATTTTGTTCATCTTTTTTTTCTTGGTAATTGCTTTGGAAAATGGACATGGGTAGGGTAATGAACTGCAAGATAATTTGCTCCACCTAAGCAGATGTGAGACAGAGGAGTTGAGAATCCTTTATAAAAGGAACCACAGTAGGCCTCAATGGCATACCTACAGCCATGTAGTTCAGGAAGAGAATGCAGTAATCCTACATGTGTTCACCAGAAACAGAACTTTAT
Source organism: Macaca thibetana thibetana (assembly GCF_024542745.1). NCBI lineage: Eukaryota > Metazoa > Chordata > Mammalia > Primates > Cercopithecidae > Macaca > Macaca thibetana. The sequence continues at coordinate 8,388,280 of NC_065584.1, forward strand.
TTTAAACTACATGCAGCAAAACGGAGAAAATTAAGAGGAAAACTAAATCTACAATTGCAGTTGGAGATTTCAATATTCCTCTCTTGATACTTGATGAAACAAATAGAAAATGAATAAAAGTGTAGAAGACATCACTTTCAACTAACACTGTTAGTTGACCTACTTGACATTTAGATAACACTTCAATCAACAAAAGCCAAATGCACATTCTTCTGAGGAATGCAAGAAACATTCACCAAGGCAGATTATATTTTGGGCTATGAAACAAGTCTTAACAAAATTAAGTGTTTAAAAATAATACAAATAGGTTTTCTGACTATAATAGAGTTAAGCTAGAAGGCAGCAACAAAACAATATCTGAAAAATCTCAAAATATTTGTAAATATCATACATCTCAATAATTCATGGGCCAGAGAATAAAATTACAAGGAAAATGAAAAAATATTTTGAACTGAATGAAAATGTAAACAAAACATCAACATTTATGAGATACAACTAAATTAGTACTTAAGGAGAAATTTATAGCAATAAATGCTTCTATTAGAAAAGAAGGTCTCAAATCAGTGATCTAACATTCCACTGTAAAAAACCAGAAAAAAATAGAGCAAACTAAACAAAAAATAGAGGAAACTAAAAAAAAAAAAAAAAAAAAAAAAAAAAACAGAAAGAAGAAATAATAAACATAAGAGAAAAAAGGATTGAAATAGAAAGCAGAAAATTAATGGAGAAAATTAAACCCCAAATCTAGTTTATTATAATTTTAATATAAAGTTTTATAATTTTAATATAAAGTTGACAAGCCTATAGCTGTACTAATCAGGAAAAAAAGAAGACATAAATTGCCGACATTAAGAATGAAAGAAAGGACATCACTACATATTCTGTATATACTGAAATAAGAATACTATGAACACCTTTCTGCCAATAAATTCCACAATATAGATGAATGGACAAATTTCTTGAAATACACAAATTATCAAAGCTCACCCAAGAAGAGGTAGACAGCCAGAATAGCCCTATATGTATTAAAACAATAGAATTTGTTGTTAAAATCTTACTCACAAAATATCAAATAAACTAAAAACCCTCAAAGCTTAGCTGTCTTCACTGGTGAATTCTATCAGCCATTTAAGAAAGAAATAATATTAATTGTATACCAACTCTTCCTGAAAATAGAAGAGAAGGGATTAATCTAACTCAAACCATTCAGAGATGTTACCAGAAAAGAAGACTGCAGACTAATATCCCTCTTGGGCATAAGTCCTTAATAAAATTTTAGTGAATTAAATCTAGTAATATATAAAATGAGAATGCATCATGACCAAGTGGATTTTATCCCAGGAATTTAGAAAAACCAATTAATGTAATTCATCATGTTAGCAGACTAAAAAAGGATAGCCACATGGTCATCTCAGTGAGTACAGAAAATATATTTGACAAAATCACTACTGAGCAATTATTAACTCTTAGCAAGCTAGTTATATTAAAAAAACTTCCTAAATCTGCATAAGCTTACAGCGAGCATCATACTTAATGGTGAAAGATTGAACCCTTTCCCTGAGATTAGGAACAAGACAATGATATCTACATTTACATTTTATTCATCATTATATGTGAGGTCCTAGATAACGCCATAAGGAAAAAAAAGTTTAAAAAGTCATACTAATTGGAAAGAAATAAATAAAATGGTCTTTCTTCACAGATAGCATTATCTTCTACCAAATACCAAAGAATATACAAACAAGCTACTGGAACTGATAAGTGAGTTTAGTAAGGGCAGAGGATACAAGGTCAATATATAAAAGTCAACTGAATTTCTACAAAATATCAATGAACAGTTGTCATTTGGAAAATTTAAAGATAATATCATTTATAATTATATAAAAGATACATTTAACGAAATAAATTTATTAAAAAATGCCTGTTTGTACACTGAACACTACAAAATGTCAGTGAGACAAATCAAAGAAGATCCAAATAAATAAAAATATATGCTATGTTCATGGATTACAAGACTCAATATTTAGTCTCCTTACACTTAACTGAGTATATATTCAAAGCAATTATCATTGAAGTTCCAGCATAATTTAAAAAACCAGAAATTGAAAAGTTGATTCTAAAATTTATATAGAAATACTAAGGACCTAGAATAGCCTAAATAATTTTTAAAAATTGGAATACTCATGTGACTTGATTTCAAGGCTTATTGTAAAGTTATACTAATCAAGACTATTGGTATTGGCATAAAGGTAGATTTATAGATCAATGGACTATGATCTAGAGTCAGAAATAGAGCCACACATATATGTTACTTTATTTTTGACTAAGCTCTCAAGTCAATTTAATGACCAAGTGAATATCCGTATGCAAGAAGAAAAAAAAAGAACCTCAGCCATTACCTCCCCAACCGGAAAATTAACTAGTCAAAAAAATGAACTCAAAATGAATTTCAGACTTAAACGTAAGAGCTAAGATGATAAAACTTCTAAATAAAATGTAAAAAAAATTCATGACCTTGTATTAAGCAAAGATTTATAAAATAAAATACAAAATACATGAACTAGAAAATAAAATAGATCAGTAGATTTCAAACGTAAAATATTTTCTTTTCAAACGACCCCACTGAGAAAATGACTGAGGCAAGCACAGGTTGGGAGAAAATATTTGCAAAGCACATATCTAATTAAGACCTGGCATCCAGAATATTAAAAAATAAACTCTTATAACTTAATAATAAAAGACAAACACTAACATTTAAAAAGCATAAGATTTGAACAACGATGCCAAAGAAAATATATGAATGTCAAACACATGAAACAATGCTCAATATCATTAGTCATTAGAAAAATGTAAATTAAAAACAGAAAGAGAAGCCACTATACACTAAGTATAACTGCTAACATTAAAATAAAGACTGATGGTAGGGTGTGGTGACTCACGCCTGTAATCCCAGCATTTTGGGAGTCTGAGGTGGGCTGATCACTTGAGCCCAGGAGTTCCAGACCAGCCTGGGCAACATGGTGAAACTCCGTTTCTACAGGAAATACAAAAATTAGCTGGGCATGGTGGCATAAGCCTGTAGTCTAAGCTACTCAGGAGGCTGAGGTGGGAGAATTACCTGAGTCCAGGGAAGTTGGGGCTGCAGTGAGCTGTGATCATGCCACTGCACTCCAACCTGGGGGACAGAGTGAGACCAACTCGGAAAAAAAAAAAAAAAAAAAGACTGACAATAAAAAGTGCTGAAAAGGATCAGGAGCAACCGGAATGCTCATACATCACTGTGAGAAGGCAAAATAGTGCATAGATTTGTAAAACAATTTGGCAGTTTCTTATGAAGTTAAACCTAGCAATTGTATTCCTAGACATTTGCCTAAGAAAAATTTAAACATAGGCCCACACAAGGGCTTTTCCCTAACTTTACTCTTAAAAGGCAAAAACCTGGGACCACCACAAAAGTTAATCAGTGGTTGAATAGATGAACAAAATAGAAGACCAGCCAGCAATAAAAAGTAAGGAACTATTCAAACATTCAAGAACATGGGTGCATCCAAAATGCATTTTGTTAAATGAAAGAAGCTCAAGACTCTATATGTGTTATTTCATTTATGTAAAATCCTAGGAAAGGCAAAATTGGAGTGACAGAGAGCAGACTAGTGGATGGAAGGGTGGCTGGAAGGAAGGGACTGCCTCAAAAGGACACAAGGGAACTCTTGGGGGTGATGGAAATGTTCTGTGTGATGAATATAGTGGTGGTGGTTACAGGACCATATACATTTGTCAAAACTTACCAAATTGTACACTTAAAATTGGTGAACTTTATTGTCTATAAATTATATTCACTGAAGCTGTTTGAGAAAAGAGAATGAATGCCTGCCCTGAATTTCAGATATTCCCAGGAGAGCAGGAAAGTTGTGGAACTGGGGAGAAGTCTGCCACTCGGCAAACTTCCAGGCAATTTTAATTTTCACAAAGAATTAATATAACAAATGTTTTGATTAAGTTGCTGAATGTTAGGACTTTGAACCAGAGCCATGGCAGACTCACTAATCAGCCATGCCCTTTCCTCATGAACCTGGTTGTTACCTCAAAATCCTTCTCCGTTGATTACAGCAACCACAACCATTTTACTGGATATAGCCTTGGAAATGAGATCATCTCTAGATCCATTGCTTTACACACAGAATCCTCACACATCTGGGCAAATTGGGCCTCAGTCTTCTCCCCCTCCAGGGGATCGCAAGTCTATTTTGGGAGGAGGACCCCCAACTGGATGCCATGCGGCTCCTTGTGGCTCACTGGGAACTACAGATTCTCTTCATTCCCATCATATGGATCAGAAACACTTTCCCTAGCAAGGCATGTGGCTCTACTACAGGATACAAACAAGTTTCTATATCACAACATTATTAATTCATAAATATTTTTACGAAGCTGTATTTGAGGATAAGGATGAACGCTTTCAGCCTACTTACCCATTTCAATGGGAAAGGCAGACTTAGCAGGCTAAGCTGGTGTCTGATATCAAGGTGATGTTGCGGGCGGCACTATTGCCAAGTCCGCAGCCACAAGAGGTACAAGATGTTCTTCACTGACTTACTGCTCCCTAGGCACTCAAAAAAGTTCATGTTTTACTTTTTAGAATAATTATTATTGTTTTTATAAAATAATGATGTTCATTATTTAAAAATGTTAAGCAACACATAAAAGTACAAAGATAAAAAGCAAAGGAAAAAAAATTGCAACCACCACAAATCCTGTCATTTCCCCACCCCCCAAAAAAGCATTGTTAACAAAAGTGATCATCATTTGAGCATCCCTTTAGAGTAAATCAGATGAATGAGGGTCCCTAGACATGTTTCATGGCAAGTCTACAAAAGATCCTTCCAAGAAAAAAAAAAAGGATCAGTTTTCAACAATCAAGAATTTGGAGCCTTTATATATTTTTAACAATATTCTTTTCATTTTATTTTATTCTTTTTTAGACAGGGTCTCACTCTGTCACTTAGGCTGGGTGCAGTGATAGTTTACTAATAGTTTACTGCAGCCTCAAACTCCTAGGCTCAAACGATCCTCCCATGTCAGCCTCCTGAGTAGCTGGGACTACAGGCGTGTGCTACCACACCCAGCTAATCTTAGTTTTTGTAGAGATAGGGTCTGGCTGTGTTGCCCAGGCTGGTCTTAAACTTCTGGGCTCAAGCAATCCTCCCACCTCAGCCTCCTGAAGGGCTGAGATTACAGGCGTGAGCCATGGCTCCCAGCCTCATCCACTTGCTGACCCTCTCTGCCCTGGCTTCCTGTCTGCTTCTCTCTGAAAGGTCTCTCGGCATCTCCAGTGACCCCCTCACTAAGTCCAGTGGCATTTTCCACAAGTGTTTGATGTGCTTTCAACAGCGTTTGACCGAATGGGCCACCTTCCTTCTTGGCAAGCCATCTCTGCTTGGCTTCCGGGACTCTATACTCACTGGCTTCCTCCTACTCTTTCTCCCTCTCTCTCGTCAGGGATAACTCCTTTCACTCAGTGATTCTGAACCCGGGGACTCATGAGAATAAAAAAACATGGCCCCTGCGCCCAGCCATAGGAGCTCTCCCGGTGTGGCCACCTCTAGCCTGTTTGGAAAACGTCACTGCTGCGTCCTGTGCCACACACTGCTGCACACTGCAGGGTTTGCATCTGCTTCTCTCTGTGACGGGCAGGTCCCTGGGCTTCTGCTTCCCTGTGTTCTTTCCCCGCTAGAGCCAGTCATGGGGTTCTTTCGCCCAGGAAATTCTCGGCAGTGTGTCCTCCATGGGTATAGGAGGTGAGTGTAGTGAAGAAAGCATGGAATTTGGGAATAGCCAGACCTGGGCTCAAATCCTGACTATGTGGCCTTCGGCGGGGGGTCCAACTGGCCAAAATGAGGCCCTTCCACACTCTTTCCCTGTCACCCGGGGGCCTCTGTGTCCCTCAGTTGCATTCTTGTGGGGTCTCCCAGGGCATGGAACATACCTCCACTCCCACCTGCTCTGGGGAGCCAATGTCAAAGTCATTAAAAAAAAATATATATATATATACACACACACACACACACACATATATATATATATATATATATACGCTTTTAGCCAGACAGATCAAAACAAAAATATATGTATATACTTTTAGATCACAAAAGTTTATTGTTTTTTAAAAATATCTATATATATACTTTTAGATCACAAAACAAAAGTTTATTGTTTTTGTTTTTTCTTTTTTTAAATGAAATTTAGCCAGGTGCGGTGGCTCACACCTGTAATCCTAGCGCTTTGGGAGGCCAAGGTAGGCAGATCACCTGAGGTCAGGTGTTCAAGACCAGCCTGGCCAACATGGTGAAACCCCAACCCTACCAAAAATACAAAAAATTAGCCAGGCATTGTGGCATGCTCCTGCAGTCCCAGCTACTTGGGAGGCTGAAGCATGAGAATCTCTTGAACCTGGGAGGTGGAGGTTACAGTGATCTGAGACATCACTGCATTCTAGCCTGGGCAACAGTGAGACTCTGTCCCCTCTCTCCTCCCTCAAAAAACAGAAACCTGATATGGAATCCAAGCACCTAATATAAGAAGTATTATAAGTGTGATTTATTAGGGAACATTGGTTTTGTAAGTTTGCATTCATGATGTTTACCAATCCCAGCGCTGGTGTGGGTTCAGCTGTGGTTGCTGCCTCCTCTGCAGGGCTAGAGGTTGGAACTTACCATCAGTGGGTTCAGCTGTGGCTGCTGCCGCCTCTGCAGGGCTGGAGGTTGGAACTTACCATCAGTGGGTTCAGCTGTGGCTACGGCATCCTCTGCAGGGCTGGAGGTTGGAACTTACCATCAGTGTCTTCAGCTGGATAGAGCTGATCTTAGGGCCGGGGGAGAGAGCAGGGGGATCTGGCTCACATTTGCTGAGGGTAGTTCAAGGAGGTTCCAGGAGAAGCTCATGATGAGATGGGCTCTTGCAGGATGAGTGGGAGTTTGTCAAGAGAAGGTGGGGTGGGGGAGATGAAGCCAGGGGAACAGTATGGATAAAGACACCTTTGGAGAATGGCCTGGAGCTTGGGTGAGGCTGGAGTGTGGAGCACACGTGGAGGAAGATGGAAAAGGAGGAGGCTGTCAGATTGTGGAGGACCCTGAATGCTCCTCCTGGAGACACAGGTAATGCTTTAGTGAGAGAGCCGCCAACAGGGTCTCGGAGGCACACGGGAGAGGGGCTGGTGGCTGGTATTGCCCTGTGATCAGGATTTCCTCTGGAGTTTCGGTGTGTGTTTCTTTGATGGCACCTTCAAGGACCCCTTTTCCATGCAGCGGACCCACTGGGTGGAGGTTAATGAAGACGCACCATCCTTTTTCTGCACGGTGTTGTGACGCTCAGCAAGGTGGGGGCCGTTTTCTAGACAAAGTCCTGAGGCTCTGCATCTGTAACCTACTGCGCTGTTGTCGGAAGGAAGATTGTAAAAGGCAATGCTTGGAGTTGCCAAGGGAGGAACAGGACCTCTGAGCTGAGTTAATTACCACCTTGTAATGTGGCAGGAAATAGGGCCCCGAGGTCTAATTCTACCCTCGGTAACATTTGGACATTTTATGGAAGATGCTGTAGTTTACGACAATGCACAAAACAGGTAATTGTTGAGCAAAATGTGCATGTCAGAACTCAGTGACCTCTGTGAATCACGCTCCGTTCCTGGTGTCTTCTTATGGTAATGAAGTGCACTTCTGTTCTGTTCCTGTTGAACTCTTCCTGTTCTCCCAAGAGTAACTGGCAAAATGGATGGATGGGGAAGTTTTTGCTTTTTGTATGCTGTATGCTGGGAAAATGTTTAAGTGTGTTTTCAGAGAAATTCTCAAAGTTTGGGAAAAATAAAACGAGGACAGCGAGAAGACTGTTGAAAGGCCTCCATGGTTGGGCCCTACAGTCTTAAGACCCCACGATCTTAAGCTCCTTGGGAGTGAGGGACATGTGAGGTGCTGAGGAACGTCATGAAAAGCAAGGGAGTGGGGGTCAGGAGGGGCAGCTCTGATCCCAGTCCTGCTCCATCTGCTCCGTCAGTATTTAGTTATTTATTTATACTATACCTGGTACCTAAAGGAATGCAATAAACAGTACAAGAGGGAAGAATTATGAGGTGATCAGGGTAGGAAGATGAGGAAAAAGAGAAAGAAAATGAAATCAGAGGTGAGGTTAGTCCATGAGGTGCTGCCATATATCCTTTACGCTTGCTAGAAACTTGGCTCTGAGCTTCCTCGCTGCCAAAGCAAAGAGGGTAAAACAAGCCACTCCCTGTTTACAGTGACCTTAAGATTAAAATCAAAAGTCAGAAGAGTTGTTCAGAGGCTCAACACTAAATTGCCATTTCTATAAACACCACAGGGACAGGAACAGCCTGGAGTGGTGGGAAAAGCCTGGGCTCTGTGGTTTCCAACCTGAGTTTGAATCCCAGCTGTGATATTTTGTCTCTGGGTGGTCTTAAGCAAGTCCCTTCACTTCCCTGAGCCTCTGTGCCCTCATCTCTGAGGTATTGGACTTTGCTCTTTTCTAGCTGTAATGCCCTGTCTTTGTGCAGGCATTGTGCTAGGCAGAGGGGGGACGTGCCAGCCATCTCTGCCATCCATGGCCTCACACTTTAGTGTGAGCTCCCAATACTTAGAGGGTCAAGGAAGCCTGGCTAATGCTGATGGTGTGTGGAGCAAGGAAGCTTCTCTGAGGGGATGTGGCCTAACCTGGTTACAGAAGGGGGAATGGCAATTCTCTAGTCAGACACAGAGTCCTCTAAACAAAGAAAAAGAGAGAGAGAGAGAGACTGAGAGATAGAAAGATAGAGAGAGAGGAGATTGAGAGATAGAAAGATTGAGAGAGATTGAGAGAGAGAGATCGAGAGAGATCAGGAGAGAGAGAGACTGAGAGAGATATTGAGAAAGAGATTGAGAGAGATATTGAGAGAGAGACTGAGATAGATCAAGAGAGAGATTAAGAGAGAGATAGAGAGATTGAGAGAGATAGATCAAGAGATAGATTGAGGAGATCAAGAGAAAGAGATTGAGAGATAGATCAAGAGAGAGAGATTGAGAGACAGAGACAGAGAAGGAGAAATTGAGAAAGAAATTGAAAGAGAGAGAGAGAGATTGGTAGTGTCAATGAAAAGATCAAACTGTAAAATATTTAAAGAGGTTTATTCGGAGCCAAATATGAGTGACCATAGCCCAAGGCACAGTCTCAAGGGGTCCTGAGAACATGGGCCCAAGGAGGTTGGTTTTACACATTATAGGAAGGCATAAGATATCATTCAATACCTGTGAGGTATACATTGGTTTGGTCTGATTGGCAATTGGCTGAAAGAGTTATTATCTAAGTTATTATCTAAAGAGCTGGAATCGTGAGAAAGGAGTGTCTGGGTTAAGATAAGGGGCTGTGGAAACCAAGGTTCTTGTTATGTAGAGGAAGTCTCACAGGTGAGTGCCCTTAGGTGGCAAATGGTCCCTATTTAGATTTTTAAAAGGTGCTAGACTCTCAGTCAATCTCTTCAGTATTGGGAGGGTCTGGAAGGGGAAAGATCTAGTTATGTTAATAGCGATTCTTTACAGATGCAAATCTTCCCCCACAAAAGATGGCTTTGCAGGAGCATTTTGAAATATGGCACAGAGTGATATTTTGGGGCAAAGTGTTTTGATTTCCTTCTTTATCCGTCACGTGATGTGATGCAAACTCTTGGGCTCTCCCCAGACCCACAGAATGAAAGGTTGGGACGAAGCCCAGGAATCTGTATTTCAGTAATCCCTGCAGGTGGTCTGACATGCGGATGTTGAGAAGCACAGACACAGGGCATGCTGGGGGGAAAGACAGGAAGTCACCCCAGAAGCCAGCGGCAGACAGGACTCCTGAATGTGTGCCTTGAGCAAACATCAGTGTCAGACTCCTTAAATGGAGTCAGAGATAACGTTCCTGAAAATGGTAGCAGCCGGGCCAGCCAGACCCAAGGGCCCAAGAGCAGCACCGGCCTCTGGGAGGAGGGGAAGAGGGTCTGGGAAGAGAGAATCAGGCAGGATCAGAGCAGAGGGAGTCCCTTGGCCACGCTGGTGGAAGGTGCCCCCCAGTTTCCCAGTGCAGGGACCTGGGCTTGAGATTGGCAACCTCTCCCCTGAGGAGCTGGGAAATGTAGGCTCCAGCTTCTTGAGAGATAGCGGCGAACTGGTGAGCATCCCCTTACATCCACCTATGTGCCCCCATGCATTTCTCAGGACAGATAATTAACATTCTCACGTGTGCTTGAGTAACTATTTTTTTTCCTGATGTTTGTGCTGTTGATTTAGAAGAAAACACAAACTCATTTTAAAAGTTTACTGATTTCTGGGCTGGGCGCAGTGGCTCACACCTGTAATCCCAGCATTTTGGGAGGCCAAGGCGGGCGATCACTTGAAGCCAGGAGTTTGAGACCAGCCTGGCCAACATGGCGAAACCCTGTCTCTACTAAAACTACAAAAATTAGCCGGGCGTGGTGGCTGTCATGCGCGTCCGTGTGAAGAGACCACCAAACAGGCTTTGTGTGAGCAATAAAGCTTTTAATCACCTGGGTGCAGGCGGGCTGAGTCCGAAAAGAGAGTCAGCGAAGGGAGATAAGGGTGGGGCCGTTTTATAGGATTTGGGTAGGTAAAGGAAAATTACAGTCAAAAGGGGGTTCTCTGGCGGGCAGGAGTGGGGGTTACTTGGTGCTCAGTGGGGGAGCTTTTTGTGCCAGGATGAGCCAGGAAAAGGACTTTCACAAGGTAATGTCATCACTTAAGACAAGGACCAGCCATTTTCACTTCTTTTGTGGTGGAATGTCATCAGTTAAGGCAGGGCAAGGCTTTTTCACTTCTTTTGTGATTCTTCAGTTACTTCAGGCCATCTGGGCATATTCATGCAAGTCACAGGGGATGCGATGGCTTGGCTTGGGCTCAGAGGCCTGACATTGACGCACGCCTAGAATCCCAGCTACTCGGGACACTGGGGGAAGAGAATCGCTTGAACCCGGGAGGTGGAGGTTGCAGTGAGCCTGGATTGTGCCACTGCAGTGAGACCCTGTCTCAACAAAACCCCAAACAGACAAAATTTGATTTGATTTCTTTGTGTGTTTTTGTGTTTTCTCATTCAAGGGATACCACCCAAGATACAGGTTTTTTTTTTTTTTTGTGGGGGCTTTGTGAGATGCATGAAAGGAAAACAAATCTCCCCAAAACTACTAAGCCAAAGGGAAAAGTGAAGCTTGAAACTGCATAGGGCAAACCTGCTTCCCATTCTATTCGTAAATAAGACACTTCCCTCGCAATTTGCCCACAAGGAAATTCTTTGTGGCTGAAGGAAAGGCAGAACTCAAAGTCATCCTCCCTCTGCTCCCATGAGACAAACGTGTATCTGATTGCTTCCTTTGCACTATTGTGTTACTAAACCAGACTAAGGTATAGGTGACTATTCCTGTAAACTGTGCATTCAGTGAAAGACTAATCAGAAACTCAACAGAATGCAACCGTTTGTCTCTTATTTACATATAACCTGGAAGCCTCCTTTCCACTTCGAGTTGTCCCGCCTTTCCAGACTGAAACAATATACATTTTACATATATTGATGTCTCGCGTCTCCCTAAAATGTATAAAACCAAGCTGTGCCCTGACCACCTTGGGCACGTGTCAGGACCTCCTGAGGCTGTGTCAAGGGTGCGTCCTGAACCTTGGCAAAATAAACTTTCTAAATTGATTAAGACCTGTCTCCGATACCTTTTGGTTTACAGATGTTTTGACATTATAGAGGGGTCCTCATCCTCGACAGGGCTGGGACCCAGTGACCCTGGAGTTCACTGCGTGTGCCTTGATTCCTGGCCCAGCTTTTGGGCTCTATGATGCTTATATATCTTTGTGACATTTTCATCAAGACCAGGTTAAAAACCCCTCCTTGGCATATTAGCTAGGAGTTCTTTGATGACAGTGACAGAACCCAACTCCAATAGGTTTGAACAAAAAGAGAATTTATTGTTTCTGGTGAGCCTTCAGGTATGGCTGGATCCAGGGCTTTAAGCAATGCTGTCAAGCTCCACCCCCACCCCACATCTTGCAGTTCTACTGGCCTCTTCTTGGCTTTATCCTATGTAGGATGGAGCTGGCATCTCTCAGCAATAGTTTCTAAGCTCAGCAACCTTGGCAGAAGCCTCTGCTTGGCCTTACCTGGCTCATTTACCTATCCCCAAACAAACTGCTGTGGCCAGGGGTTGGGATGTTGTGATTGGCAGCCTAGCCCTGGGATGAATGGGGAAGACGGGTCAATGACTGTCCTACCAGTAGCACGTGGAATGGAAGGCTCCTCCAAGGGACCCTGAGAGCGGGTGGGGAAAGAGTGCTACGCAGACATGGTGTTAGGTCATGCCATTTACTCCAAAGCTCCACGCGGACTCACTGACAGTCAGAGGCAAGATTCAGAAGTCTGGAGGGGCCACCCAGCTGAGCAAGATGCAGGCAGAATGACTGGTCGGTTGGTGAGACCTCTTTCCGCGAAGTGGTTACACACACTAGGAGGCTGCCCGCGGGGGCGTGAGGCGTGGTGACATGCAGGAGCCCAGGACTGAGGCTGGGAAGGGCCAGGGGACTCAGTTCTCTTGGAGTGGGTTACTGTGCCAGAGCCAGGGCCACAGGAATGCTTGGTCCCAAAGATCTTTCCTTTTTTTTCCTTTGAGACAGAGTCCGCCCAGGCTGGAGTACAGTGGCGTGATCTCGGCTCACTGCAGCCTCTGCCTCCCAGGTTCAAGTGATTCTCCTACCTCAGCCTCCCCAGTAGCTGGGATTACAGGCATGCGCCACCATGCCTGGCTAAGTTTTTGTACTTTTAGTAGAGAAGGGGGTTCGCCATGTTGGCGTGACTGGTCTCAAACTCCTGACCTCAGGTGATCTGCCTATCTCAGCCTCCCAAAGTGCTGGGATTACAGGCGTGAGCCACCATGCCCGGCCCCCAAAGATCTTGGATGAAAGAGTAGATCTCGCTCAGTGGATCTGACTGGTCTGATGCAGGTCCAGCCTACGTGGACAGATGGTTGAGGAGCTGTGCCCCATGGCTTGAGGCTGGAACATGGGTGGCAGAGCAGGAGGAAGATTTGGCAGGGCTGCAACTGAATGGTGGCCTCAAGAGTCAGAGGCTGGGTCCAATTGCTGGCCCTCTGTCAGGGTTCCCAGTCCCCACCTTCCAGCCACTTGCAGACTCCTCCTGGCACCTCCCACCCCTGCAGATGTCCATGCATCCACCCAGCCTTCATACTGCCCTTGAGCAGGTGCTGAGGCTGCAGAGATGGTCACACCCAGCTTCAGCCCTTGAGAAGCTCAGGTGAGAACAATCCCTACCTCCAGGTGGCCATCCTAGCCAGGCAGCCTCACGGAACCTCTCCCCCACCTTAGGAGGTGACCCCCAAGTGCATTCCACTCTCTGAGGACCACACAGGGAAACCCACACCACAGCCCAGCCCTGGACCCCAGCCCAGTCTGACAGCCCACAGTCCTCCCCACAAGGCTTATCTCCTGCAGCCATGGAGCAGAGAGGTGGGGCCTGGGTAGGACCCCAAGTCCCTGGGTGGGAAATTATGCCATTTTCTGCCTGCCTAATCAAAAGCAAAACTCTGAAGGGAGGAGAATGCAATTCTGTGATTGGTTTCAATTAAAGATTTGCTACTATTTGATTAAGATGTATTATTGATTTGGGATTGTTCCAAGCAAAAGCCCAAGCTCGCTTCCTGGTGGGATGGGGTTGGGAATTGATGGGCACCAGGCAGGCTGGGATCTCTGAGGGCCAGCTGCACCCCAACTTCTTTGTCTTCTTTTTACAAACTTAACTGTGACCATGTTGCTGCTCTAGTCAAAGCTCATCGCTGGGGAATGCAAGCCCTTCCTGATCTGGGGCTGAGGGCGCCTCCATTGTCCCTGGACCCAGCCTCCGCCTGGTGCCCCGGCCTGGCTCTTTGCACCCTCACCGTGCCCGCGTCCTGCCCTTGGCTGCATTCTGTTCATTTGGATCCTTCCGTCTGAAACACCTTTCCTGTCTATCCGTATGCAGTTCATTCCACTTACCTTTCAAGCTCTCAGGTAATGTTCATATCCTGTACCCCCAGGCCTTCAGGGTGCTCCCCAGGCCACCTGCATGTGGTGTCTTCACTCCGCAGCCCAGGATGCAACTCACATCTATGGAGGTCGTGGGGAGACACAGCTCCAGGGCGAGGATGGGCCTGCACCAGCCGGAGGCCCTGTTGGGAAGTGCGGAAGGGCTGGCGTGGGTGAGGGGCCTGAGATCCTGGCCATGCTGATCCCTGTGGTCATGACTCAGGGCAGAGGCTGCCTGTCCCAGGTCCTCGTGTGCTCTCTGCCCAGCACATTAGGACTGCACAGGGTTTGTGGGACTGGACTGACCCCGCTGTCCCCCTGTGCTCGTGCTTTCTCACCTGCAGTGGGGAGGTGGTGAGGGTCCCCTCCTCCAGGCTTTTGGGCAGAGTCCAGTGAAGCAAGGCATGAAAATGTCCAGTCCACAGCCCAGCCATGACAGGAGTACCACAAAGTGCCATGCCCTGGACACCAGCCTCCTCCAGGTCTAAGATGTGCTCGGAGGGGCCGTGTGTGCTGTCTGAAGGTTCCTGGGTGCACTCGTCACTGTCAGTTAACACTTCCATCCAGGCCCCAAGCAGCCAGTATTTGGGCGAGGACATTCTCACCCTTGTGTGGTTTCCCTGGTGCATTTCACATCCAGTCCGACCCTTCGAACAGCTTAGCAGGGACCATTGGTGCCTCCCCAGTCCTAGTCACCCACAGCCCCGTCCCCTGCTCATGGACCCTCTCTTCTCTTTTGGGCCAGTATTATTTTGTATAAGCTTTGGGCTGTTTCATCATCTGTCTCCTCAACCAAAGCTTGTTCCTTCTGGGCGTCTTCATGTTCCCTGCAGGGGCTCCCTGAGGCTCTGTCCATCCTAAGCCTCTCATTCAGCACTTGAGGCCTTAGGCGCCTCACTCCAAACTCAACTGGCTCCCCGACTGAATCTGTGTTTAGCCCCTACTGTCCCAGAAGCTCTCAGTCTTGGGGAGCTGGATGCTTGCAGATGAATGGGAGGGGTAGAGTAGCAGGCTGTGGACGCTCTTGGCTGTCTGGGTGAGAGGGAGGTCGGGAAAAGGTTCCTGGAAGAAGGCACTGCCCTGAGCCTTGAAGGACCACAAAGAGTCTGTCAGGTGAATGAGGGAGCATGGTTATAGCTCATGGGGCAAAGGGAGTGGCTGGTGCAAAGGTGGGGGAGGGCCCAGTGCATGAGACCTTCAAGGTGTTCAGCCTGTGAGAGCACAGAACCAACGTATTGGCAGGGCTGAGGCCAGGAGGTGACCACACCTGCTCAGAGAGCACCTTATGCATGCTCCAAGGGTGCTGGACTAACCTCATTATGCACAAGAGGCTCCTCCTCCCTCTGTGCGTGTATGGGGCTCAAATGAGGCTATTCATGGAAGAACTACATTTCCCAGAACCCTCTGCATTCAGTGTAGCCACATGATCAGCTCTCACCAATGGGATGTTAAGGAGAAGGCAGGGACTCTTAAGGACCAAATCTTCATTACTCCTTTCTCTTCCACTATCTGTAAGCAGAGAAGTCTGAGGTCCCAGGGACTGGCAGAGCCACAGGATGAAAGGGACTTGAGGCTGTCCTTCACTACCAGGAGGAAAAGCACCTGCCGCAACCAGGAGTCCTTGCATTGAATGATTGCATAAGTGAGAAATGAAGTTCTATTGTGTTAAACTGAAACTGTGGTTTTTATTTGTAACAGTAGCTGGCATTGCCCTGGGGTGGCAGCAGGGCAGGGAGAAGTGGGTAAATTAAGGGCAGGAAAATCATTTGAGAAGTTGTTGGGGTGGGAGAAGCGAGAGAGCCCAAAGAGATAGGTATGATGCAGGAGGTGCTCAGAAAGGGGGGCCCCGATGACCCACGCAGAGATGGCTCCTGGCTTGCTGGAAGGTGGCGCAATTTCCTGAGCCAGCAGAAGGGGGCAGTTTGGGATGGGTGGGGCTGAGGTGACAAGTTTGGTCCCGGCCATGATGAGTTGGAGCATCTCTGGACCACCTAGCGGAGAAGCCAGAGAAGCAGTAGATTGTCTGAAGCTCCAACGAGAGGCAGCAAGAACTGCGGCTGGAACCACAGATTTAAGAGCTGGTGGGTGGCTGCTGAAGTAGCAAGTTCAGCCTTGGGCAAAATGCCTTGGACTTGATCTTGAAGGCGTTAAGGAGGCATTGGTGGGTTTTGAGCCAGGAGTGGAGCGACTGGATTTGCATTTGGGGAATTTCATTCTGGTAGCCAGGAGGAGGAGGCTGTAGTAGACGGGGTGAGCATAGAGGCAGGGAGGCCTGAGGACCCTGCTGCTGCTGCCCTGGGCTGGGAAGAAGGGGCAGAGGTGGAGAGGTGAAGGAGGGGAAATTCACTCGTGAGATCTGGCTTCACTGTCTGGGGGAGGGCTGGAAAGGGCGGGAAGGAGTCAGGATAGGGAGGGGCTTTGCTGCACGCAGACCGCTGGGTTTAGTCCCTGGGAGAAGGCCTTTCTGCACAGAGCCCATTCTAATACCCTATAGGTGTTTATTGAAAATGCGTTCTTAAGGGCACTCTGGCAGAGCACAGCTGTTAGTACATGTCATACTTAAAGCAATTTATTCCTCCCTCCAAATCATAAAAGTTTGCTCGTTTCACGTGGGGAGAGCAGCACATTGGCATTTTGTTGCTCTAATGGGTAATTACTCTCCAGCGACTGATGGGGGCTATATTTTCTGAACGAAAAAAATGGTGCTTCCAGGCTCTGTCCATTTGGAAACAGCAACATGAGTTCAGCTACGGTTTTTAACTCTCCACCCATTGACTATTAATTTTTCTGACTCCGTATTGATTTTCTGTGCTGTGGTTGGGGTCTGGGTTTGGTGTGGGATATAGAACCTGTTTCCAGGGCGATTCGGTCACCCTTCAGCCCCTAAGTGAGGAGGGGTCTTGCCATGTCATTGATGGGGCCACAGCCACCTCCCCACCTTCCGACAGTGGATTTCTTCATCCAGGTAACTACCCACCTTCTATTGCATGCCTGGCACGCTGCTAACCACGCGTCACCTCTGAGGAGCTCACAGACCAACATTCCTCTGGAGGAGGGAGCAGGTTTTGAGGGTAGGTGATGAGTTTCTTTTATTCAATGCCTGGGGTTTCCCGCTGGCCCCCACTATGTTGCCTGGAAGATGGGAGCTCTTGTGAAGCAACAGCAGGGTCCTACTGGACCTTCTCCAGCTGCCTAACCCCTTCGTGTCTCAGTGTTCTCCTCTGTCAAATGGAGTCGCTCATCCTGCCCAACCCTCCCCCAGAGGGGTTACTTGCATGGCCTTCCAGCTGGCCTCCTGCCCACTCTTTCCTGACCCCAAATACTGCAGGCCGGGCTCCCAGCTGGCCACACCAGAGTTGGATTTGGCTGCAGCCTGTCACTTCTCCATCTTCAGGACTCCAGTCCCCCACCTACACCACAGTGGGCTGCTAGCCACCTCCTGGGCCCGTCCAGGGACCACTCCCCATCAGAGCTGCCATGTACATTGCCTGTATTTGTGTGCCTGAGACCCATACTTCCCCTTCCCGAGAGACTGCAAGCACCATGAGGGCATCTTTATTTGTTTGTTTGTTTTGTTTTGTTTTGAGACGGAGTTTTGCTCTGTTGCCCCGGCTGGAGTGCAGTGGCGTGATCTTGGCTCACTGCAACCTCTGACTCCTGGATTCAATTGATTCTCCTGCTTCTGACTCCTGAGTAGCTGGGATTGCAGGCACATGCCACCACGCCTGGCTAATTTTTGTATTTTTAGTAGAGACTGGGTTTCACCATGTTGACCAGGTTGGTCTCAAACTCTGACCTCCTGATCCGCCCACCTCAGCCTCCCAAAGTGCTGGGATCATAGGTGTGAGCCACTGTGCCTGGCTGAAGACAGTCTTTAATCACCATGGTCTGTGCAGCGCCCGGCACAGTCCCTGGCCCACAGCGGGTCCTCCGTAAAGAATGTGAGATGTGGATCACACACCTCCAACGTTCTCCTGGTATTGCTTAGGTTTGGAGCTTTTTCTGGGTCACAGAACACTTTAAGAAATTGACTAAAGCCACTCCAGGAAAGTGGGTATGGGCACAATCTCACACAGAGGCACTAGTTTCTTCTGAGGCTGCCTGCAGCCCTGATCTGAGAGCTCCAGGCTGCACTCGGCCCCGCTGACATTCTCTCTAACCTTTAAGGCCCAGCTCATGTCCAAGTGGGAGGGAGCGCTGCCTTGGCCTTGCAGAATGATGCTGTTGGAGGAAAGGAGGCAGAGCAGAATGAGGGGCAGGCAGGGAGGAAAGAGAAGATCACAAGAGAGCACAGAAGTGGGGCCATTCCAGTACGGCGGTGAAAGTGGCAGAGAGGCTTTGCGGGAGGTCGGGGCCGTGCCTTTGCTTGATGATAAAGGACTGAATCCATGCTGACCTGAACTTGCTTAATTCCTAGGCTTTGCTCTGAGCCCAGGTTTTAAACATGACCCTTCTGAGAACAAAATTCAGAGGGCAGAATCTTGCATTTTTAACTTCAGATTCAAAGGAACCACTTCAGGAGGAAACAGGCAGAAAAGAGCCTCAGACATCATTCAGCCAAGCTGCTCTTGATCAGCTGGAGACAGTGTGACCCCGGAATGGGAAGGGGACCCCCAAGGTCAGATGGTGAGGCAGAGAAAAGATGGGGCCCATATTCCCCACTCCAGGTGCAGTGGGAGGACGTTCTGCCAGCCGCCGCATCCAAGGAGAATGGCAGAAGCTGAGGTACGCCGTGGAGGTTGCTCAGCTGGAACCCTCTAAAGGGGCCTGCCCCTCAACTTTGCCCAGTGTGCTGTGAGGCATGCCCGGAGTCTGGTGGGATCCGCTGGGTCCGGATATCTGTGGATAGTAATGTTATCCTGGGGACCAGCTCTCAACCTGGGGATTTAGCAACCATGGTCTATGGATGGGTGGAACATGATGGAACCCCCACCCTTGAACAACAATGTCTTGCAGGTATGACAGGCTCAAAAGGGAGTTGAGGGGGCTCGAACATGGGTACTTGTCGGTCCCACTGAGGAGCCCGTGAGGACTGCAAAAACCGCTCTGGGTCCATGCTCATCAGCTGCTGTGGCTTTGGCCTTGATCTACCCCAGGTCCCCAGCCTTGCAACCCCCGGCCCTCCATACTGAGTCTTCTCTGCTTCTGCCTTTGCGCACAGCAGTATTTCAGAACCCAGGAGGCAGGGCCTGGACTCCGCTGCAGCTCCCTGCCTCTTGGCTCTTTTTGCCGTGCTCACGGCCATGGCGTCTGTGTCGTCCCTTTGACTACAAGAGGCATTTATTTGATTTCCGGTGCCAGCTGTACTGTGCGCCGTAACCTGCACCCATGCGTGAGTGGTGTGAGCAGTGATGCCTGGCCTTGGACAGCCTGAGGGCTGGGGCGTGTTTCAGGTGTGCCCTCCTACCCCGGGGCAAGGGAAGACTAGCGGAGGGAGGCGGCATGGCACCTGTGGGAGACAGGATGTTCTGCAGACATCTGGATGCATCTGGCTGGGAGGCGGAGTGGCTGACAGCCGGTGGCCTTTCCTGATTGAAATCATGCACAGTCTTGTGGGGCTCCTGGGAAATGCCGTCCTATCTGACTGTGGGTCTCCCTCCCCAACCCCACCGGCTTCCTTCCAAGAAGCCTGTTTTGTAACAGTTGGCCCTGGCTCTCCTGTTCTCGCCTAGAGAGGAGACTGTCATCCTTGAAATGGGGCCTTATAAACCTGTAGCTGAGACAGGACACGTTTCTCACTGGAGCACTGAGCGCAGAGGGTGGGCGGGGAGGCCTCACTGGTGACAGGGAGATCCACTTTCCCTAGAGAGAAGTCACTTCGTAGAGAGATGGGGGAGAACGTGCCTCGAGGAAGAAATTCTTCAACTCAGCTGCCACTTCTGGTGACGGCAAAGGCCACTGCTGGCATCTCCCTTGTTCTTGGTGTGAACATACTCTTGTGGGAGAAATGTGACAAGTTCTTTTTCCCTCCCAAGACTTCTCGTGCAAACGGAGCCGTGATCATAGTCAGATGCTCCCCAAATAAGGAACCGCTTTGGGAGGAAACAGAGGGAGAAAGCAAAATACAGAAGGGGTTTCACAGCACTCTGCTGCCCTGCCCCCAAGAAACAGGCCTCGTTCCACCCCTGCCCCCACCCGACTGTGACTCCCTGCCTTGGCTCTTCCCTACAAACATGAGCAAGGACTTTTACTTCTGACTGCAGGCAGGGGAGAGAAGACTCAGACGTTGTGGGAACTGTCTGCCTCCGTCTCTCTCAGAAACACCCAGAGTGGAGCGAGAGCTGTGACCAGGAGGCTTCTGTGACGGGGTTCAAGAGCTCACACATCTGAGAGGTGCTGGGAGCGTGCTCTGTGGTTGGAAAAGAGGGGAACCTGAGTCATGGCCTTATGATGATGCTTTGATTTTATTTTTCTGGGGGAAAGAAGAAGTGGGTGGGAGCAAAGCACAGCAGATTCCCTACCGCCCGGAGTGACACAGCTCCCTGGACCTCCGTTTCCCCGTCTTTAATGGGAACAACCCCAGAGCCCCTTTGCCTCTTAGGATGGCCATCAGGATAGAAACAGATCATGACATGAGGCGGCGTCTTGCGTCATGCTTTTCAAATACTGATCTGCATCTGAGTTGCCTGTGCAGCTTTGAAGATACGGATCCCAAAGCCCAGAGGTTTTGCTTTTACCTAGGCTCATTCCGATGCCCCTGGTCTGTGACAAATTTGGAGGGCTAAGGCCTTCATTCCTCGAACAGAAAACAAGGTCCAGAGAGGGAATGGGACTTGACTGAAGGGACCCCATAAGGCAGAGGTGGGCCTAGGATTTGAACCTTTTTATTCTTCTCCGTTTTTAGGGCCCCAAGTTTTCACATATTTCACACACCCTCATGGGCTTGCTCAGGAAAAGGGGAAGGAATTCATATCTGCTGCGCACTTGCAGGGCGTTAGGTCTGAGCTGGCACAACCCTGGAAGACAGGGCCTAGGATTATCCCATTTAATAAAGAAAAGTAAGGCTCAAACAGAACAAGTGACTTAGGCCCATAAGTATAGGGCTGGGATTCAGAGCTGGGTCTTCCTGACTCCAGCTCCCCGGGGGTCAGACTGTAGAGTATGAGGAACCAGCAGTTCTTAGCATCTTTCCCCATATACCCTGGTGCCAAGCAGAGCGGCCGTATGCTGGTGCCAGTTTCATTTCTGGAGGACCCAATCCCTCCCCTAGCCTGCCGATTCCTTGGAACGAACTCACTCCCTGCTGTTGGCCCTGTTGAGGAGTTTGGTGTGCGGATGCCAGTGGTGGTGAGAGAGGGGGACAGTCACAGGCTCCCATCTGAAGCCTTGCTGTCAGCTGTTTCCTCCCCCGCAGTGTGGAGGCTGCAGCAGGGCTGAGCATCCCTGCATGGCCAAGCATTCCCAGGCCTCCTGAAACTTCAGGCTCAGAACGAGAAGGCAAGGCTGGCTGCTCCTGAAGCTTCCTCTGGTCCTCTCTCTCCTCCCTGGGCTCAGACCCCCAACCTTGCAAGGGGACAATGCTCCCTCCCCAGCCCATTCCTGCTAAGCAGCCGTCAAGACTGAGAACCAAGGGCCATGAAGTGCCCATTTCTCCGCACCTCCTCTCCTGGACACGGCTCCTCTCCTGGACGTGGCTCCCCTTCCCAGCAGCTCCCATGGGCAGCCCTCCAGCCTCTGCCTGCACACTTCCCATGATGGGGAACTCACTACTTCCTGAGGTAGTCAGTGACATTTCTAGGCACTTTAGATTGTTATAATGTTCTCATTTGCATTTTTTTTTTTTTTTTTGAGATGGAATCTGTCTGTTGCCCAGGCTGGAGTGTGGTGGCATGATCTCATCTCACTGCAACCTCCATCTCCTGGGCTCAAGCAATTCTCCTGCCTCAGCCTCCCAAGTAGCTGGGACTATAGGTGCATGCCACCATGCCCAGCTAATTTTGGTATTTTTAGTAGAGACAGGATTTCACCATGTTGGTCAGGCTGGTCTCAAACTCCTGGCCTCCAGTGATCTGCCTGCCTCAGCCTCTCAAAGTGCTGGGATTACAGGCGTGAGCCACCACGCTTGGCCACAATTTTTTATATACCTTAAGTATTGTATACATAAATATATACAAGTTACATGTTACACATATAAAAATCATATATCTAAATGTATATGTGCATCATATATAAATTATATAGTACATTATATAAAATATTATTCGTCATTTGTTGTCAATATCCCACTCATGTATTCAAATGTGCCTGCAGGAGGCTGGGCGTGGTGACTCACACCTGTAATCCCAGCACTTTGGGAGGCTGAGGTGGGTGGATCACCTGAGGTCAGGAGTTCGAGACCAGCCTGGCCAACATGGTGAAATCCCGTCTCTACTAAAAATACAGAAATTAGCCAGACATCATGGCAGGTGCCTGTAATCCCAGCTACTCAGGAGGCTGAGGCAGGAGAATTGCTTGAACCCAGGAGATGGAGGTTGTAGTGAGCCGAGATCAAGCCACTGCACTCTAACCTGAGAATAGAGTGAGACTCCATCCAAAAAAAAAAAAAAAAAAAAAAAAAAAGTGCCTGCAGGAGGCCCACAGAGATGTATACAAACATGATCTCTGCTCCTTCATCCCATCAGCCACATGGGTACCTTCACATCCCCTGCTCTCTTTCCTAGGCTGGGTGTTAACAATGACTTCTTTAATTTTGCCAGTTTTATAGACAAAAAGGGGGCATCTCCTTCCATGTGGCCAAGGATTTATTTCTAGAGGTTTATCTTGCTTATTGTTATGTGGAATGGGCTTCGGGCACTGTTTCTCTCTCTCTCTCTTTCTTTCTTTCTTTCTCTCTGTCTTTCTCTCTGTCTTTCTCTCTCCCTTCCTTTCTTCCTTCCTTCCTTCCTTCCTTCCTTCCTTCCTCCTCCCTCCCTCCCTCCCTCCCTCCCTCCCTCCCCCCCCTCCGAGATGGAGTCTCGCTCTGTCGCCCAGGCTGGAGTGCAGTGGCCGGATCTCAGCTCACTGCAAGCTCCGCCTCCCAGGTTTACGCCCTTCTCCTGCCTCAGCCTCCCAAGTAGCTGGGACTACAGGCGCCCGCCATCTCGCCCGGCTAGTTTTTTGTATTTTTTAGTAGAGACGGGGTTTCACCGTGTTAGCCAGGATGGTCTCGATCTCCTGACCTCGTGATCCGCCCGTCTCGGCCTCCCAAAGTGCTGGGATTACAGGCTTGAGCCACTGCGCCCGGCCTCTTTCTTTCTTTTCTTGGACTACAGGCACCTGCCACCTTTCCCGGCTACTTTTTTTTGTGTGTGTTTTTAGTAGAGACGGGGTTTCACTATGTTGGCCAGGCTGGTCTCGAACTCCTGACCTCGTGATCCACCCATCTTGGCCTCCCAAAGTACTGGGATTACAGGCGTGAGCCACTGTGCCCAGCTGGGCACTGCTGTTTCTTGGGGAGAGGGACAACAGGCACAGGAGCAAGGGGGTGACAGCTGAGCATCCACTGAGCGCCTGTTATAAGGAACAGAGACGGCAAGAGGAGGGAGGGGAGAGCGGAGGAGGAGCTGGGGCAGGAGAGGGCATGGGGAGAAGGCCCCGTCTTTCCCCTCCAGTTCCCAGGCCCACGCCTCTGGCGCGGTTGTCTCACCCTCTCAACCACCACTGTGTCCTGCTTCTTTACTATTTTCCTGCTATTCCCTCATTGAGCCTTTCTAAGATTCCTGTGAGATTTTATTCTAGATTTTGTTCTCTCCATTTTACAGATTAGGAGACTGAGGCTCTGAGAGGTAAAAGGACACATCAAGTAGCTAGCAAGAGGTTGAGCCTGGATTTGAACCTGAGGCTGTTAGACTCACGTCCTATCATGGTAGAGACAAAGAAAGGAGTGGATGGGAGAGATCCTGACAGGGAAGAGAGACCTGGAGAAATAAAGACAAAGTCAATGGAGAAAAGCCAGAGAGAAGCAGAGAGATGCCAGCAAGAGGAGAGAGGAAAGATGGAGCAGGAAGAATAGACTCTTTCCAAGAGATGGAGGGAGAGTGACACAGAGAGAAAGACGTGCAAGTCAGCGGAAAAGCAGGGATGAAGTCGAGAGAGGCAAGAGAGCATGGAGGCTAGACTAGAGGCAGGGCCAGGAAGGGAGGCGTCAAGCAGGGGCCGTCCCAGGGCAGGCCCTGTGTTTTTCGCCCCAGCTCTGGCTGGCTCCTCTGCAGCCGTCTCTGATCTCTGTGTAGCACCCTGAGCTCTGTGCCTGACGGCCTCCTGGAGAGGATGCTGCCTGGAATAGGTGCTGGAGGAGCAGGGAAGGAGGCTGGATGGAGCTCCAGGGAGCCAGGTCCAGTGCTGCACAAGCGGACCCGCCTCCCTGGACAAGTGTCATGGTCTCAGGAGGCCTCAGAGGAGGTCTCACAGGCAGGAAAGCAAGGCCTGGAGATGGGAGGGGATTGACTGAAGGAACAGGACACTGGGAAGGAAGAGACAATGACTGCATCTCTCGGGCAGGCTTCGGTGTCTGAGTTGAATACGAACAGCCAGTCGACAGCAAAAGCCACGAACTCCAATACATCCCCTCTTCTCCCTGCCCGCTGAAGCTCCAAATTTGAACACCCCACTGTGCCGCAAATAGTCGGTAAAGCCAAACCCGAGTGAGTGAATAGGAGCTGAGATCGAAGAGCACTAGGCGAGGAGTCAGCAGCCTGGATCCCTGGCTCTCCTTCACCCACCTGAGCCTCCAGGGCAAGCAGGAACTGTGGACACTTGTCTTAAAGGCTGGCACAGGGCTCAGGAGGACAGATGTAAAGGCACACGGCTGTAGGTCCCCAGCCTGTGCTGGATTTGCCTTTTCCTCTTCCCCCAGATGTCCTCATCTGTGAAATGGGTTGGTTTGACTGCATGGGTTTTTCAGCTGCTGCTAGCTCTGACATCTGGTGATTTGATTGACACTAGTGGCTTTGCTAGACCAACTTGGCCAGTGGACCCAGGGCACTGTCTTCATTGGCAGGCAGAGAACTTAATCTCTGATATTTCTCCTCGTTAAATTCAGCTTCATTAAGCACAAAACAGCTTGGAGGGGCTCGGGACTTTCCGCCCACGGAGTTTGGGAATGGATGGAAAGGAGCGAGAGGAGGAGAGGGGGACTCTTCTCCAGGGTTCACTGTTGGGGGAGTCTCGGCTTAGGCCTGCTGTCTTGATTCGTAGTAATGATGTTCCTGGTGGCGCCTCCTGGCACAACACACCCTCCCTCTCCAATCACACTCGCACACACTGATGTACCACACACCAGACACACTTGCACACACTGACGTACACCAAACACATACTTTCACAGATATATTCTTATGTTCGTGCACCCACGCACACATACACCAGACACACTTGCACTCACTGATGTGCACTTAAATATACACTCTCACAAGTGTATTCATACATGTGTGCACATGCACACATACACACACGCTGTGTGGAAGAGAAAGCGTGTCTGGTTTCACAGGCTATCAGAGACAAACTTTCTGTTTATCTTGGAACTGGCTCCAATGAGCAAATTCTCTCCCCCTTGGAGCAGCCCTGGCATTCCTATCTTGCTTACTGGGAAGAAGGGAGCGAAGGATGAATTTCTTATCCTGTAATGGGGGTGAGGGGGGACTGGAAGGCAAGTTACAACAGCAAGTGTGAGCGCAAGTGTGTGTGTGCGTCCTGCTAGCTGGGTGGCTGGGCTTGGCAGGGACCAGCAGCAGGAGTGATGCATCGCTGGAGGTCTTTGTTGATCCTTTCCACGTTAGGAAACAGTGTTCTTAAGGTTGATTTTGTGAGCTCAGGTTTCTCCTCCTTTCACTTGTTGATTGTACTGCCAAGGCAGTGTGCCAGAGAGAGAATCCCTCATTTACTCAAGGAGAGAGAGCGAGAGCCTGATCTGCTTCCTCAGAAGCAGGCTTAGAATACCAAAGCATGACTGAACAGCAAAGCTGCCTTGTCAGTGAGTACCCAACTTAGGAGCAGTAACGGCACTGGCTATGTGTAGGGTCTCTCTTTCTCTCTGGGCCTGTAGCGCAGATGTCAGGAGCACAGGACTCACCACTAGACGACCTGGGTTAATACCCCTGATCTGTCACTCACCAGGTGCAAAATCCTGGGCAAGGTACTTAGTTCTTTGCGTCTCAGTTTCCTCATCTGCAAAGCAGCAACGGGAGCATTAGAGGCAAACACAGAAGCATTTGCGAGGACCATCCAAATTAATCAACGGATAATACAGAGAGAAGTGTCCAGCCTGTGATGAACCCTAGTAAGTGTTGGCTATTATTATTCCCCTACACCTGGTTTTATGCTAAACCATTTCCAGACATTCTCCCTGTAGGATGCTTTGAAGGGCACTCTGCAGTTATTCCCATGACGATCGTGTGGGTTGAATGACTTGCTCAAGGCCATTCAATTGGTTGGTGGCAGAGCAGGGACTGGAACTCACTGAAGTCAGTGAGCTCTCCTGTGGGGTGGGAGTGGTCTCCCCTTTCCTGCCGTGTCTTACCTGGGGATGCTTACTACCTTTACATTGTGGGCCAGAGGGAGGACAGTGGTCAGCGGCCTTTGAAACTCACTCAGCTCCACATAAGTGGGAGGTGAGACCTGGGAAGCATTCTTCCAGGTGGTGGTAGGGAGTTCCTTGTGGTGGGAGGTAATCAACGAATAGATTCACACTCATTTGAAATGGATGATCTTTCAGTGCTATTCATGCCACGCAGCACAGCAGTATGTGCTGAAGATGCAGGGGTGAGGGCCTGCTAACTGAATTTGTCGAGTGGTGTGAGGGTAATGAGCTTATGTAAAACCAGTGGACCAAAAATACAGACTAAGAAAACCCCAAGGCCGCACGATTAGTAATAGGGAACAAACATGCTATTTTCCCTCATTTTTTTTTCTTGATGTTGCCATGAAGGGTTTCCTCTCATTCATCAGAAATAAAAGCCCTGTGACAGTTGGATGTCCTCAGGGCCTGCACTGGCAGCCATGGAGTGAGCTGGAGGGGAGCTGGGGCCCAGAGACTCCTGAGTTCTAGGACTGCCTCTGCCTCTGCCTTGCTGGATTTGAACCCAGCTCGTCTGGCTGAATTCATAGCCTGTGCGCTTAACTCCACAGCACTCTGCACTTCCAGCTATGATGCAGAGGCTTCTGGGGGAGTCAGAGCTATTCAAGAATGGTGGGTGGGTATGGGGCTCTGGAGGTGGGCTGGGCTTCTGTGTGAGAGGCCATAGACAGACCTGCTTTTCTCTTCTGTTTTTGTCGCAGCCCACCCTCTGCTCTGGCCTGTCAAGGCCACCTGTGTGACTCTTTGGCAGGCTCTGTGGGTAGTGTGGACAGTGCCGTCATCCTGTTTGGCTGCAGGCTTGGCCATCCTCCATGGATTTTCCATGGCCCATTTGCTTTTCTTTTGCTTTAGGGGAGCTGATGGTTTGCACACCTGCCAGGCAGTTCTCCCCAAGGGGTCTTGGAGAGCCTGGCCCACAGAACATGAGTGCCATAGCTCTGAAGGCAGCCCAGCCTACTTGAATCTTGGATCCTCGGATCCAGAGCCATTCATGAGCCACGTTGTTTCTGTAGTGAATCTTTACCCACTTCTCGTGAGGACAGCCTATCCAGGCCCTGTGGGACAGCAGGATTTAATGCCCAGAAGTAGAAAGACTAGGCTGGGCATCAGGGGGCCAAGGCTAGGATCTCTGTGCCCCTTCCTGATTGCAGCACTGTGGGCAAGTTGCCATCCCTCTCTGAGTCAGGGTTTTCTCATCTGTAACTTAGAAATGATCACTTCCTTCCCTGCCCGGGGCACCTTGTTGTAAGAATCAAACAAGATAACACAGAGGTGAGAGTACTCAGTAGATAACAATCACAGACCTACTATATACATGGTATCCACTGATCATCACAGTTCAAAGAAAACCAACCAATTAACTAACCAATGACCTACCAACTAATCAGCCTACCGACCAACTTACTAACAAACTGACCAACCAACCAACCAACCAACCAACCAACCAACCAACCAATAAACGGAGTTGCCTCCCAACTAACCAAACAGTGGAGCTTGGCATCTTGTTGGGAAGAGACCTACATTGAAAAATCCCACAGAGAAATACCGAGCGCCCTTGCTTGGATGGAGAGGACAGGCCACCATGACAGCCTCTGGTGGAGGGGCAGGGGTGGGAGCCGTGGGGCAGGGTCCTGATTCAGGGATTTTTCTGGCACTACCACTCCTCTCTTTCCGTGCTGCTCCCAGCCGCACCCAGGCTCTGGCTCCCGGATGCATTCCCAGGGCCTCCACCTGGAACCTCGCAACAGTCTCCTCATCGCAGTCTCTCCTTGGGCACACTGTGGCCAAAATGTCTCTTTTCTGAAGAGTGATGTGACAATGTCATTTCTCTGCTTAAAACCCCTTATAGGCTGCTCCTGTGTTCCCAGCCCAGAGAAGCAGACTCTGCCACATTTCCAGAAGCACCCACCTTACTCACTGGGAGGTGATTGAAAACGTTATTTCCATAATAAAACAAGTGCAGGTAGAGAACAGGGGTGGACAAACTTGTGGGGGCGTGGCTACTCTGGGCTGCATGTCCAGACCCTGGGGGCTTGCCTTCCTCTGCCACTGAAGGGACGCTGGTGGGGAGCGTGGGAAGTGCTGTTCCTCCTGCTGGAAGGAAGGTCCTTTCCCACCTTCTGCTGCAGCGGCTCAGGCCATCTCTTTGTTGTGGACACTGCTCTGACAACCTACAGCCTGGCAGTGCCCAGGGCAGCATTGCCCACCTTGCCTGTCAGGGTGGCCTCTCCAGTGCGGCTCCTTAAGGCCGAGACTACAATTTGTCTTCCTCGGCACCTCCAAGGCCTGGCCCAGGGGCTGGCCCAGCGAGGGCCCTGGGAGGGTAGGTCCGTGAAGTGAGAGATGCTCACAGTGGGGTCTGGGGCAGGGAAGAGAACAAAGGCAGCAGTGTGAGGCTCAGTCATGCCCTGCCTGCCCTCTGCTGCTCCTTTTCCTCAGTGGGCAGCTCCCCAGGAGGCGTCCCCCACGGGCCTGGTGGGGGCCTGGATGCATCTACAAGGAAATAGTAGTTTCATTTCAGGGTGCTCTTGGCCTGTTGGCCCTATTCTTAGAGGCAGAAGCGGGGGAGGGGAAGGTGCGTGGGCTCAGGACCCTACAGCTGCAGGTTCAAATCCCAGTTCCTCCACTTAATAGTTGCATGACCTCTGGAAAGCTATTCCTACTGTTTTAGTTTCCTCATGTGTAAAATGAGAATAGTTACAACCTCCCACCCATAAAGTGACCATGTTCAAGTAAGTCACTGCGGTGCCCAGGCGCAGCCATTGCTTTCCTGGAGGCTCTCCAGTTGAATGGGGGGAGGGGATGGAAGGTGGGCTTCCTTGCAGCTCTGCTCCCTGCTCATTGGAAGATACAACTCTAAGGTGGGGATTGGAGGGGCTTTTTGGTTATTCCATGTCTCCAAAGGCCATATCTCCTAAGTACCACATTTTATTTAACTTCAGAAAATTTACAGCCATCATCTGTCCCATTGGTGTCATAAGCTTCTCATTTGCTACTTCTCTCTCTCTCTCTCTCTCTCTTTTTCCAAAGAAACACACCCACCAAGAAAAATGCTGTGACAGGTTGTGAGGTTGTAAGTTTCAACAGAAGCATCGAGGTCTAATAGATCCTGCCCTCTTAAGTGAAGTCCCCGGAACGAGATGCCGATGCAGATTTTCAAGGGAAACAGAGCCGGGATTTCAAAACTCTCTACTCACAATGAAAATATAAAAAGACGGGTCTGAGGGAAAAAAGGGAGAGATTTTGGGGGATGATTCTTTGGGAAGAACTGTAGCCAGCCCTTTCCCTAGCATGTTGAGGGGGCATGAAGAGATCCCTCCTCCACCTCATCTATGTTGCTGTAAAAGACATGATTTCATTCTTTTCTATGGCTGAGTAGTATTCCATGGTATCTGTATACCACATTTTCTTTTTCCACTCATCGGTTGATGGGCGCTTAGATTGGTTCCATGTCTTTGCAATTGCCGCCACCTCAAGTTTAGTGGGAGGTGCTTCCTGCCTGTCCCTTTCAGGGTGGACACAGGGGACCTGCTGGTCAGCTCCTGTCTGAGAGGAGTAAAAGTTGCCTGACAGCTGAGCTGGCCACATGACGTGGCCTCTACTCGCAGAGGTGTGTGTCCTGTGGACCCTGTGTGAGCTCAGCACAGTGACGGGGCCAGCTCTGCTCCAAGGCTCCCCCGTCCTGCAGATAAGGGGTGGGAATAGGACCTGCCTGGGGGCAGTCGGCTAAGGTCAGGGGAAGAGGGAAGGGGAAGGGAAGGGGAAGCAGACCCCCTGCCCTGGCTGATCTGATCTCAGGGCAAGGAGACCCTGCGTGGGATGGGAAAAGATTTCACTTTAAATCACATTGAAATTTTTAATGATGACAAGGTATAAGACGCTTTTAGTTGCTGAGGTGACAGTGTCTGGCAGCTTAAGAGCTTAAGGTGATGACAGAGCTTTTTTTTTTTTTTTTTTTTTTTTTTTTTTTGGTGGAGTCTCGCTCTGTCACCCAGGCTGGAGTACAATGGCGTGGTCTCGGCTCACTGCAAGCTCCGCCTCCCGGGTTCGAGTGATTCTCCTGTCTCAGCCTCCCGAGTAGCTGGGATTACAGGCACCCGCCACCACACCCAGCTAATTTTTTTGTATTTTTAGTAGACAACGGGTTTCACCATGTTGGCCAGGCTGGTCCCTGTGCAAGCATGACACACAAATTCATAAAGCGTTCCATAATTTTTTGGCTGGGCACGGTGGCTCACACCTGTAATCTCAACACTTTGGGAGGCCGAGGTGGGTAGAGCACTTGAGGTCAGGAGTTTGATGACAGAACTTTTATTGCCTGAGTGATCTAAAGAGTCCTGAGCCCTTTGGGACTGTGGGAGAGTCCAGGGCAGGGGGAAACTCTTCATGGGATAAGTTTTAAAGAAACAGTAGGAGACAGAATAGAGCCGCCTCATGGTTGAATTCCGTGAATCCAGCTTGGTAGAGACATCAGCTCACACACGAAACCAGGGAAGGGAAAGAGGCCGATGCCTTGGCCCAGGACAGCTTCCTTCCTTGTTGGAACCTGGTTTTCCCTGACTGTGAGATGAGGCGTGATCCCCCTTACCTAGGCGTCTGCGTTATCCCATCTCGGTCCCAGATATCCGCCCCACCCCATTTCCCTTACCTCCTAAGCTCCTAGGGCTTCAAAGACACTTGGGTCACGGCTGGGCGCAGTAGCTCACGCCTGTAATCCCAGCACTTCGGGAGGCCGAGGTGGGTGGATCAGTTGAGGCCTGGGTCCTGAGTGGGTGTGCATGGCAGCGCCCTCCCCGCAACCTGCCCTGGGCAGGGTCTGAGGAAGCAGCATGCACTCTGATGTCCCCAGTCTCTGGTAGCCTCTATTTTACTCTCAACTTCTCTGAGTTTGAGACCAGCCTGGCCAACATGGCGAAACCCTGTCTCTACTAAAAATACAAAAATTAGCTAGGCATGGTGGTACCCACTTGTAATCCCAGCTACTCAGGAGGCTGAAGCAGGAGAATCACTTGAACCTGGGAGGCGGAGGTTGCAGCGAAACGAGATCGCACCATTGCACTCCAGCTTGGGTGAGAGAGTGAGACTCTGTCAAAAAAAAAAAAAAAAAAAAAAAAGAAGATGAAAGAAAAAAGAAAAGAAACTTAGAAACTTAAGTTACCAAGACCCTGCCCTCATGGAACTAGGACTTTAGTGAAGAGAAAAAGGAACTAGACACAAAAACAAGTGCTGTAGGCTGGCAGACCCACTGTGGACAAGGTGGAGCTGCTGTCTCGCCCAGGCAGGCAGAGAAAGCTGCCGCGGGGTGACCTGGAGGAAAGGGCTAGGTGAGCCCTGCGGATACCTGCGGGGAGGCCCCAGCAAAGGCTCCGGGCAAAGGCCTGGAGGTGGGTGCACGCTGAGTGTGCTATGAAAGAGCAAGGGCCAGTGAGGGCAGGCTGGGGGGCTGAGAGCAGAAGGCACCAGGGGTCTGGAAGGCACAGGGCCTTGAGGGCAGAGGTAAGGCTGGTTTTGGCTTTGGCGGAGTTGATGGTATGGGTGGTGGGTTCCAGGCACAGGAGAGGGCAGATCTGAGTTTGAGGTGAGTGTGTCTCCAGCTGGGTCCTGACTAGGACTGAGCACACAAGGGCTGAACCTCTCAGGGCCCTGGCACATGCCTCTGCCCCGCTGTCTGGGGGAGAGCATCCTGGTCAGGTGCAGGATTTGTTTCAGACCAAGGGACATCTAGGGCAGCAGCTTCACTGAGGACATTAAGACAATGACTGAAACAGCCTCTTTCTTGAGCATTTACTGTGGGACAGGCAGGTGTTACGAGCCCTGTATGACTCATCCTTATGGCAGAACTGGCAGGTGGGTTCCATTGTGATCCCCATTTTACAGATGGACAAACTGAGGTCTGGAATGGTTTAGTGCCTCACCTGAGGTCCCATGGCCAATAAGAGGTACAGCAGGATTTGAGCCCAAGTGCCTCATGGGAAGACCTGTCCTCCTAACCACTTCTTGCCTGGCTGAATTAACCAAAGGATAGATGTGAACAAGGAGGGGAGGTTTGTTTGTTTTTTTTTTTTTTTTGGGACGGACTTTTGCTCTTGTCGCCCAGACTGGAGTGCAGTGGCGTGATCTCAGCTCACCACAACCTCTGCCTCCCGGATCAAGGGATTCTTCTGCCTCAGCCTCCCGAGTAGCTGGGATGACAGGCATGTGCCACCATATTGGCTAATTTTTTGTATTTTTAGTAGAGACGTGGTTTCTCTATGTTGGTCAGGCTGCTCTCGAACTCCCAACCTCAGGTGATCCGCCCGCCTGGGCCTCCCAAAGTGCTGGGATTACAGGCGTGAGCCACCATGCCCAGCCTGAGGTTTGCTTTTTGTCCTTGGAGCCTAGAACCCTCTGGGTAGATGGAGGCTCTGTTCATCTTTGAACCATAAGGCTGGGTGCTGGGCATGGTGGGCACCCAGAATGTATTTGCCAGCTCTCTTGAGGCCGATTGTTACCAAAGCACTTACTGAGCATCTGTTAAGAGCCAGATCCTTTGCCAGGCACTGCGGGTACTTGGGGGTGGGGTGGGAGCATGTTTAAGATTTCATCCGTGTCCTTTAAAGTTTTTGTTTAGCAAGATATTTTTGGTGGGCAAGATATTTGTTCAACGTTTATCAAGAAAACTTTATTGGTGTTTTATAACGTTATTACTAATCTTAGTAAAAGCCCAAAGGTAGATTTTATTTATGGCCATTTCACAGATGGGGTAGCCCGGTGCAGGGAAGGCGACCAACCTACTCAAGCCAGTGGCCGAGCTGGATCCACCGGCAGCCGACTGCATTTTCCGGATTCCCAAGGACCAGCGTTGCCTATGCAAAGTTTGTGTTTTCCCCTCATTTCAATAGTACATAACCTTCTGAAGGGACTTCTTGTTCATTAATACTGGCCAGGTGCCCGAATGCTATATGGGATTCGTTTAAACTCGGGCTCTGGCAAATTTGATTTTTACTGAAAATTACCCATTTTTTAACATTTAAAATGTTATCGAGCCATGTGGCCATTGCCGTCTTGGGCAGAAAACATCTTGGATGAATTTGCATTTTTAATTCTTGGCATTTTTATGTTGCTTTAGTTCCCAAAGAGCTTTTTTTCCTCTTAAAAAAAAAAATTAAAGAAAGAAGGCAGCCCGCAATAGGGCAGAAATGCCAAGAGAACATAATAATAGTAGTAATGTGTGTTCCCTCGCTGCTAATTGCACCAAATTTTACCATGTGCTCCCGAAGCAAAGCCTGCCTGCCGCTCTCCAAACCCAGCTTCTCCTGCAGCCACTTAACAGGGGTGAGATAATCGTTCCTTAATGCTGCTGCTTCTGAGGGTGGCTGCCATGGCTGGACTCTGCCTTTCAAGCACCGGGAGGCGGCACCTGGGGCCTCCATTATTTAAGAGCACAGTGTGCCTTCCCACCACCTTTGCCTGGTGCTGGGTGCTGAGGCTGGCCCAGGGCTCTCTCAGGATTGGGTCTCAGAGCCAGACAGGACTTTAAAGAACAGTGGGCATATTTCAGGTAAGGAAACGAACGGAGCCTGAGAAGCAAGAGGGAATAGGGGCTCACTCTATTATTCAGCAGTGGTTTCTTGAGCACCTATTCCATGCCAAGTAGCGGGGCAGGACTTAGGCATGGCTCTGCCCTAATGTTGGGTAGGGGGCAGCCAAGCACCCAGAATACTTGGGCGCAGGTGGACAGGTGCTAGGAGAGTGGGTATGGGGGATGTGTGAGCCCAAAGGTGAGGCCCCATCCTCCCCCTGCTGGCTCTCTGCCACTGTACTCACAAAACCCCAGGCAGTATTTTGATTGCATTTACAATTGGGAAACCGAGGCCCTGTTCTGTCTCACGGTGCTGCCCTGGTGTGGAGGCGGGCCTTATGCTCACTGTATGCCTAAGAAGGCTGGGGCGCCCCACTCCACAGAAGCGCAGCCAATGCCCACCCACTGACACTGGGCCTCTGGACGCTGGAGAGATGGCAGTGAACAAAGCAGATGGGAGCCCTGCCTGCCCAGCACTGGCGTTGGGGTGATGGGAACAGAGACAACAAACAAGCTAGTAAGGAAGACGATTTCAGATGCCATCAGTGCACGCAGAGAAAAACAGCAGGGCCACGCGAAACCGAGTGACCGGACCATGTGTGGAAGAGGCCAGATAGGCCTGGACATGAGCTGTGTGTATCCAAGGGACAGAAAAAAGGCCCAGAGGTCAGCCAGGGTGGATGTGGACTAAACCCTCAGCTTCTGCTTGGGCTCCACCATTGCTTGCTGTGTGACCATGGGCAGATGACTCAGCCTCTCTGTGCTTCTGCTTCCATGTCTATATAATGGAATAGTAATAGGACCTACCACATAAGATTGTTATGCATATTAAAGAAAACTAAAGAAACACACACACACGCACGCACGCACGCGCGCGCGAGCCTGATCTATATCTCTATCTGTATCTATAGCTACCGCGCTTAGCCAAGTGCCTGACCGAGAATGCGCCCTCATTGTGCACAGCGAGGGACAATCTTTTCCTCTCCCATGGCCTGCGTGCAAATCCCACAATGTGCCAGTCCTTCTTTCCCTCCAGCGACTCTGTGGGGCCATTGAGCCTGCTTCGCGAAGTGAGGAAGCCACATTTGAATTTGTTAAAACAAAAAACAAAAAACAAAAAACAACAAAAGCCCCAAACCAAACAAACACTGCGCGACACGGGACGCTGTTTCCTTCAGCCGGCGCCTTGCACAATATGGTGCGGTGGGCCGGGAACGCTTGGCCACAGATGGCGCGCTTGGTACCAGCCCTGTTTTCTAAATACCCGACTCCTCAGTGTAAATGATAGCGTCGCACACATGGTGCCGCTTGGCTCCCGGGAGGCTCCGGAGACCACGCTTTTCTTGGCCTGCCGCCCCGGGTCCGGCGTTCTCCTTCCAGATGGCGGGTATCAGAATCTCTCAAGACGCGGGGTGTGGCTGCTGACACTCGGGTTAGAAGCGGGGCCGTCCCTCATCCTCGCGGGGCCAACCCGGACGACTCGTTCTCCCACCTGTGACCTCGGAGGGAATGCAGAATTGAGCAGCTGGTGGGATGGGGAGGGAGCCTCCGATGACATCGCAGTGGGGCTGAGACTTGAACCCAGCTCCTTTGGGGCCATGTTCTTGAATTCTCTCTCTTCTGGGACAAGTGTGCATTTTCAGGAGTCTACTGCTCAGCGCCCCTCAAAGGCACAAGGGGACGGGGGAGACAGGGACGTTCATCCTACGCGAAAGAAGTCTTTGGTTTTGCACCATCCTCCGGCAGGCAGCCTGGCAGAGGGGGAGGAAGGCCAACTTGGCATCCAAACACCCTGCAGGTTGAATTCTGTCTTCACTCTGTACTAGTGATTTCAGATCACTGAATCCAAAGCCCAGCTTCTTTATCTGTCAGATCAAACTAATGTACAAAGGGCAGGGCTGGTGGCAGGGGTGGGGGCACTCTGTCCCAGGCACAGGCAAAAAGGGGCACACTGTCTGCGCGAATTGAAAACACTAAAATTCGTGTTTTTAGTGAACTGAACTGGCTTTTTATGGTCACTATGCACTGGCAGTTGTAAGCATCGTTGGTGATAGAATATTCTTCCCTGAAATATTCTTTTGTTGGTCTAAGTTTGTAAATAATCACTGCATTTTAATAGTGAGTCTAAATATCACCTCCTTCAGCTTCACGCTCACATGGATTGATGACTTTTCCTTCAATATGTATCATATTCTAGATGAAAGTTATGCAGTCAACCCCTAACATGCCCAGACTCAACTACATGGGTTCATTTGGAGAGTAAGTGCCTAATAGCTTGGAACCATTCCCATGTACTTTGGGCACCTAGTGGTACTATATATTTCTGCATTTAAACAGTTAATTTGAAATATAGCTATAACAGCATAGTGATTGATGAAAGACAGAGATATAGTGACTTGGATTAAATGTGATAGTGCACGGAAGTACTCGTCCAGGGGCAACCCCTGGCACCGGGCTGTTGCTTAGTTAATGTGAGCTGCCTTTAATCTAGAAACACGGGCCCTTCAGTTGTAAAAATGGGCCTAATACCATCTTACGGAGTTGTGGTTCAAAGAGCAGCTCACGTAACTCCATGCAGTGTAGTTCACTTTTCTGGAAAATGCAGATCAGAATATCTATTCCAGTGAAATCCAATGAGGCCGCCTCCGTCAAGTGCCTGGTTGGGCTATCAGACCCTCTTCTCGGAGTCTGATCCAGTTCCACCCCGTATGTAACCCAGGGCTCCATTCCCCATTCTTGCCCTCTCCTTCTGGACCCGAAACTTGGCTTCCTAACATTGGCTCTGCCAGAGGGCAAGGAGTCTGCTTCCCCATAGTAAATTGAGGTCATGGCTTGCAAGAAATAAAAACTGATGTTGTTAACATAAGCAAATGGCGCTTTAGTGGAAGGCTATCGTGGGGTGTCTGTGTGTTGGGGAACGGGGGAGCTCCTGAAATGAGGAGGAGCCCTGAGACCAGACTTGAGGGTGGGCAGAAACCAAGAGAACCTAAGAAGAGGAGGACCAGGCAGTAGAAAGTACAGATATAGTCTTGCACATGGAGTGGCCTGGCTGGGAGGTTACCAGCACCACATTTTAGCTGCTGCAGCTGCAGTGAAACCCCTCCTTCTTCGTCACATGTGATAATTCAAGATTCAAAGCCTGAAAGGCAGGCATGGATTGGCTGAGTTTGGGTCATATTGTTCATCCCCTGCTTTACTAGGGAGTGACGAGACCTAGAATGTGGTCCTCTAGGCTTCAAAGTGGGAAGCTTGTTCTGGAGTCACTATCAGAGACCCCACTCTGAGGGAGAGCTAATTCCCCCAAAGAAACCTGAGATGCGCTCTGGGAGGGGAATGGATGGAAAGTGCACAAAACTCACCCTTAGCTCTTTCTTCTCTCCAGGTCCCTTAGTCCCTCCAAGGGAGGTTCTCACAATACCTGACAGATGTGAAAGACTTGACTTCTAGACCTGTGTCTGAGTTGGGTAATGTTTCTGTCTGAATTGCAGAGAGCCTGGGATTGTTTTGCTTATGGTCTGAGAGCTGGGTGAGGGTGAGGAAAGACAAGTTGGCTTGAATAAGCTTCTAGTGCACGCAGAGTTTGTACTGTTCACTTCACATTCATTTATCTCTTTTAAATTATAACCAGAGCCCCTGGACATATATATTATTATTCCTATTTTGCAGGTGGAAAACAGGTTCAGAGGACTCAAGTGAAATTACTTATTGTTTCATTTAGGACTCTTGGATGTAACTATCAGAAATGGGTTCTAGTTAAATTAAGTCAAAGGTTAAAGTGGAAGGAAATGGGTCTGATAGAATTGAAGGGAAGCAAGTGAATCAGATTTGGAAAAGACAGCAACCTGTACTTCCCTTGGGATCCAAGTAGCAAAAACCAATGGTGACTTTTAGGGAAAATTAGTTCCAGGATTTTCCTAAACCTATGCCATTGGGAGAGACAGTGACTTTCCTGGGCATATCACCTGGGCAGTCTCATACACCCACTACCCTTAGAAGGGTCCTACACTGGGTTTAATGCTCTGCTGTTGCCATATTGAAATTCTTAATAATTTTGTACAAGGGACCCCGCATTTTCATTTTGTGCTGGGCCCTGCAAGTTATGTAGCTAGTCTTGCTTTGTTTAGGTGAATGCAAGGCATACTGATTGACAGTCCTATCAAGATTGCATACAATGGTGATGAGGTATTTTCCTAAATCAATACTGGGAATGTTACCACACAAAGTGGGGGTGGGGGCACGAGGGTGTGGATGCTGGTCAGTCATGCAGACCACAGGTATTCACTACAGTTCACACCTGGTCAGCCCAATATCCCCACACATCCTTTCTCCCATACACACAGTGTTACCTTGCATCATGTCACTTCTACCCAAAGTTCATTGACTGGTAGTCACAGGACTTTGACATGACTGCAAAGGAGGCTGGAAAATGAAGTACTCAGGATGAGGAAATGAGATGGAAGAGCATCTAACCAGTCCCTGCCACAGCCAATTTGCCCATAACCATAAGCCACCCCAAATTACATACTACATGTTGTATATTATACATATTGTGAAATCATTGTCAAGGGATGAGACAAGATTGACAGTTGAGATCAGGAATGAAGAAAAAAAATAAAATGAGTGCCTTGTATAAACATATGATTGCAAATGCTTTCAAATTAATATTATTGTTGACACAGCTCTTTGCATCTAGGTATAGGTAAAAAATAAATTCAAAATACGTATTGGAATTAAAAACAAAATCTCTCAGTAGATGCAGTCAGACACAGCTGAGAAAAGAACAAATGAATTAGAAGACAGAACTGATTAAGACTCTAGTACATAGACTTAGAGATATAAACTATTATAGGCATGGAAAATATAAAAGAGAACCTAAGAAAATTTGAAGACAGAATGAGGTATGTCAGCATATGACGAATAGGATGGAAAATATGGAATAGATATCAAATATGAAAGAAATAGCAATTATAAGAGAAATGAAGAGACATAAAATAGAGAATGAGAAGCTTCAACATAAATCTAACAGGATGCAAATTATTGAAATAGAAAATATGAAAGAGAACTTAAGAGATATAGAAGACAGAAAATGAAGTTCCAACACATATCACGAAGGAGAGGCCAGAGTAAAAGACAGTGAGACAGTATTTAAAGAAATAAGAAGCCTGGGCAACATGGTAAAACCCTATGTCTACAAAAAAATTTTTTAAAAATTAGCCGGGCGTGATGGTGTGCACAGTAGTCTCATTACTTGGGAGGCTGAGGCAGGAGGATCACTTAAGTCTGGGATGTAGAGACTGCAGTGAACCATGGTTGGGCCACTGCCCTCCAGCCCTAGCTGATAATTTTTCAGAAGTGCAAAAATACTCATTAAATTTCATGTTTAGGTGTTTTTCAGTGGAAGTGTAGAATATCAAGGATAAAGAGAAAATCCTAAAGGCCAGCCAGTAAGACATAGGTTATCTTCAATAGAACAGTAATCAGATTGTCAGCCAACTTCTCAAGAACACTACCATATGCAAGAAAAAATGATACAGTATCTTTGAAACTGAGAGAAAATAATTGTGAATCAAACTATAATTTAAGGGCAAGGATAACATAAGACATTTTTGGATAAAGCAGAACATAGAATAGATACTAAATGTATCATGTGTGAATGCTTCCAAATATAATTATTAAATGAAGAATCTAAGCAAAAAAAAAGAAAAAAAAAGAAATCCAGAGTGGGATGCAATACAAAATAAACAACATTAAAATTTAAGGGTAAACACTAGAATCATAGAATGCATAACATCTGAACCAGTAGTAGAAAATAAAAGACTTGATCAATCCAACAAAGTAAATAAAAGGGGAAAAACCAAAGAGGATAAAAAAAAAGTGTGAAGGTAAAAATAAATCCACATACATTACTAACCATAACAAATGCAAGTAGGTTAAACTCACAATTAAAAGACAGGCTTCAGATTACATTAAAAATTTATAAGTATATGATGATTATAATATACACACCTAAAACATTCAGGAGACATTTAAAAATTAAGGCATAGAGAGTAGATATACTAGGCATTTGCTGATCCAAAGGAAGTTAGTGTGATGTTTGTAATAACAGACAAAATAGAATTGAATGTGAATAGCATTAAAAAGTAATATTTAAAGACACCTATTTCATATTGCTAAAAAGAATAATCCAGCAAGATGACATAACAACCATTACTTTGTATGTAACTAACTATACAGCCTCAAAATATAAAGAGCAACAGCTGTCTTGACAGCTTACAATGACAGGGTGTAATTGACAAAAGTTGTAACAAGATAGGTTCTAATATCCACTTCCCAGGAATGGATTGATTGGACAAACAAATAATAAGTAAGAATATAGAAAAACAAGTGTGACGTGGTAGCAAATAAATACAAACATTCACATCAGAGACCATACATTATTTTCTAACTGGCATTGTTTACAGAAAATAATAGTATCTTGGACCATTAAGGAAGTTATAGCACATTCCAAATAATGGCCAATATACAACCCACATCCTCTGACCAAAGTGAAATAAAATGTTAACGATAAAAAGTTAGTTATTTCCCCTGTATTTGGAAAAATTAAATATAAATCATACTTCTAAATAATCCATGAATTAAAGAGGAAACTCATAGGAGAAAATGATAAAATATGTGGAACTGAATTACAATGAAATCATTACATATAAAAACTTGAGCGATACAAGTAAATTTGTACTTAGAGGAAAATTAATAGTATCATGTGCATTTATTAAGGGACAAAAAAGTCTGAAAATAAATGAGTTAGGTGTACAATTTAAGAAGCTGCAAAAAGAATAAATCACCCCTCCTCCAAATAGTCTTCTGCAAGGAGACTAGAAGTGGAAATAGTAGATATAATTAGATTTATCACCTGATTAAACTCATCTAAACCTTCTGTGTTCTCCACATTGATCAGTTTTGCATTGATGGAGCCTGTAGAATTGAATATGGTTGTGATAAGGGTTATCATCTCTGTATCTTTCAAGTATTTGATGATTGCAATTCTCCCACGAATGTGGTATTTATTTTTATCTTTTTATTTGGAAATAAGTTCAAACTTGCAGAGAAGTTGCAAGATAGTACACATAACTACTTCTGAATCATTTGACAGTACACTGGTGACATTATGTCCCATCATTACTGAATGCTCCAGTATGGATTTTCTTAAAAAAATTACAAAAAGAAAGGTAGAAAAAAGTTATGCTCTTATATAGTCACAATACGAGTATCTGAAACAGAAAATTATCATTCATACATTACTACAATCTATTCATAGACTCCATTCAGTCTTACCAGTTATCTCAACAATGTTTCACATAGCAAAAAGACCCAGAGTCACGTGTCGTATTTAGTTTTCATGTCTCTCTAGTTTTCCTAAGACTGGAACTGTTTTTCAGTGTTTCCTTGACTTTCATATCCTTGACATTTTAGAAGATTTCAGACCAACCATTTTGTAAAATGCCCGATCAACTTGGCCCTGTCTGCTGTTTCTTCATGATCAGATTCAGGAATATGCATCTTTGTCAGGAATGCCACAGTAGTGATGTTGTGTTTGCCTCTCTTCATGCTGTATTAGCCTGCTCAAGCTGCCATAACAAGAAGTCATAGATCAAGTGGCTTAAATAACAAAAATTATTTTCTCATGGTTCTAGAGGTTAGAAGTCTGTGGACAAAGTGCTAGCCAGCTCCTTTTCTGGCAAGGACTGACTTACTGACTTGTAGATGGTTACCATCTCACTGTGTCTGCACATGGCCTCTTCTCTGTGCAAGATTGGAGAGAGGGAAAGAGAGCTCTGTTGGCTCGTTCTCTCCTTATAAGGACAGCAGCCCTGTTGAATTAGGGCCTATCTAATGACTTCATTTAACCTTTATCATATCCTCACACGCCCTATCTCCAAACATAGTCACATTGGAGGTTAGGGTTACAAAATCTGAATTGTGACGAAACACAGTCAGTCCATAACACATATTATCAGGTGGTATATAACTTGGTTTGTTTCATTACTGGCCTTTATTGCAGGTGGTATCTGTCAAGTTTCTCTAGT
Source organism: Macaca thibetana thibetana (assembly GCF_024542745.1). NCBI lineage: Eukaryota > Metazoa > Chordata > Mammalia > Primates > Cercopithecidae > Macaca > Macaca thibetana. The sequence goes on from NC_065584.1 coordinate 8,430,580, forward strand.
GTAAAGTTCTTCATTTTCCTTTTGTAATTAGTAACTGTTTCGTGGAGGGACACTTCGAAATTATGTAAATATTCCACTCCTCAAAAAATATTTATTAACACATTTTATCATCGATTGATGTTTGTTGAAATTAATTATTATCATGATGGCTGCCAAATGGCGATTTTCTGATTCTACCATTCCTTGTACATTAAGGCGTGCTATTTTGAGGAAAAACTTTCCTTTCTTCTCATTTAATTAATTTAATTTACAGCAGCATAGGCTCATGAATTCTATTTTATCCAATGGTTATAATCTGTTATCACTATATTGGTTCTCAAATTGTCCCTTATTTGGCCTTTCCATGAAGGAATAATTGGTACTGGATTAATTCTTTCACCATAAACAACTAGGACACTAGACAAAACCTATAAAACGTCTTCAGACGTTTGACAACAGGCAGAGCAGGATAGTGATCTCTAGAAATTATGAACAAACAACACAAACCCTATCGTTACCCTCAGTTTCTTTCTGGAGGAATTTTATAACCCTGATGCAGGGAAAGGGAATTCAAGCAGAGCACAGCAGATTTGTTGAGCTAAGGCAACAAAAATCAGAGTTCAAGGAGGACTGAGGTGGTTAGAATTTGTGGAACAGAGTATCAGAGAAAAGGTGGCTGCACGGAGAATGTGCTCCAGAAATCTCTGAGGAGCGCCATGTGTCTTTGATTGAATACTGCTCTATACATGCACAGGGTTAGACTCTATGAGCCTGGGCAAAGAAAACCATGGGAGACAAAGCAATTACTGTTGAGTGGCAAGTCAAACAACTACCGCAACCCACAGAGTTGTGAATTATTGGAGTTCCAACCAACCAGAGTGAAGGGCCCTTGTTCAGTACTGAGAGCGCTGAGTAGGAACTCTAGAAAGGCCATGACTTAAGAGTAGGGACAAATGAACCACACGGTAAAATCAAGTCTACACTTACTCTGACAAGGTTTTCTGACAAGCCTCGAAAGGGTAATGCTAAACTGCAAGTAAGTTAACTGCTTGCCAGAACAAAGTCAGTGCTCTGAAGAAAGCAAGCAAAATCCAGCCACTCTACAATGGAACACTCACAATGTCCAGCAGCCAGCAAACAATTACTAGATATGTGTAAAAGCAGAGAATAATAGTGCCCATAGCCAGGAGAAAAGGGCCAGTCAATAGAGACAGATTCCATTCCATTCCATATATGTACACTCATATATATTCACATATATACATTCATATATATACTAAAATATTCATATATTTTAGTATGTAAAGGAACTACCAAGCAAGGACTACATATATATGAATATTTTAGTATTTTAGTATATAAATGAATATTTTATCATTCACGTATGAGTTTATCAACATATATATGAATGAATACTAAAATATTCTACATATTTTAGTATTTATATATTCATACATATATTCATACAGATGAACACACTCATAAACATACATATGAATGAATATGAAAATATTCGACATAACATATATATGTTGATAAACTCTTATAAATATGCTAAAGAATTAAAAACAAGACAATGACGAGAGAAATGGAAACTATAAAAAAAGCCAGTGGTGGTTCTAGAGCTAAACACTACAATGTATGAATTAAAAACACTTACTGGGTCTACTTAACAGTATATTAGAAACTGCAAAAGAAAAGATGAGTAAGCCTGATGACACAGTAATAAAAAGTATTCAAAGGACAGAAAGAAAAAGGCTGAAGGAATGGACAGAAGCCACAATGACCCGTGGCACAATACTACACAGTCCAAAATATCTCAGACTATCTCCAATCTGGACTCTGAGAGAGAGGAGGGAGACAATGGGGCAGAAGACAAATTTGAAGAAATAGCCAAAATTTCTCCAAATTTGGTGGAAAATACGAAGCCACATATTTACGAGTCTCAATGAACCCCAAGCAAGATTAATAAAAAGAATCTCTCAAAACCAATGAAACAGAGAAAAATTCTGAAAGCTTTCAGAAGAAAAAGACATATTACATACAGGACAACAGAGACCAAAAGGCATTCTGGCTTCTCTCAGCAGCAGTACAAGCCAGATACCATAAAGACATATTTAAAGCGTTGAAAAAGCAAAAAAGCAACCAAACCTTGCCACCTAGAATTTTATATCCAGCAAAAAATCCTTCAAAATGAGAAGGTGAAACAAAGACATTTTTAGACAGGCAAAAGCTAAGAAAATGTGTCACCAGCAGACCTGTACTAATCCAATATATGTCAAACCAAGTTTTTCAGGCTGAGGGAAAATCATTCTATGTGGAAATTCAGATCTACAGAAAAGACAAGGGTCAGAAACTGCAAATAAGTAGACATTAGAAGGACATTTTTTCCCCATTTAAATTTATTAGAAAAGAAAACTGACTGTTTAAACAAACATGATAACACACTGTGGGATTTATAATACATATATAAATGAAATATATGGCAACAGTAGCGCAAAGGATGTGGGAAGGAAAATGAAAGTATAGTGTTTTAAGGTTCTTATATCACATGTAAACTTATATGATACCATTAGAAGATAGTCTGTGATAGTTTAAAGAAGCATATTGTAAACTCTAGAGAAATCAATAAAAATAAATTGAAGAGACAGAGCTACCAAGCCTATTGAGATGATGAAATGGAATACTAAAATATTCAATTAAGCCAAAAGAAGGCATGAAAGAGAGGAAAAGGAACAAAGAATATACTGAATAAATATGAAAGAAATGGCAATAGAGTAGATTCAAATCCAACTACATCATTAATTATGTTAATTGTAAAAGTACTAAACAGTCCAATTAACAGGTGGATATCTTCTAGTCTACAACTCTATGCTGTGTACAGAAAATAAGACTTCAAGTATAAAGAAACATTAAAAAAGTCAGGTGATGTAACTAGAGTCACAATGCAAAGACTAATAAGGAAGCTGAAGTGGCTGGATTAATATGAGATAAAGTAGACTTCAACTTAAAGGATATTACCAAAGATAAGGGTGGGCATTTGCAAATTTTAAATGGCCAATTCATTAGGAAGATATCCTAAAGAATATAGTTCTAGATGTATATGAATCTAATAACAGAATGTCCAACTACTTGAAAAAAATTGGACTGAATTAAAATGAAAAGTAGACAAATGTACAATTAGAGTTGAAGATTTTCAACACTATTCTCTCAGTAATTGATAGAACAGAAAATAAATTAGTAAGAATATAGCAGACTCAAGGTCAGGTGCAGTGGCTCACACCTGTAATCCCAGGACTTTGAGAGGCAGAGGCAGGTGGATCATGAGGTCAAGAAATCAAGATCATACTGGCCAACATGGTGAAACAGCGTCTCTACTAAAAATACAAAAATTAGCTAGGCATGGTGGCACATGCCTGTAGTCCCAGCTACTCAGGAGGCTGAGGCAGGAGAATTGCTTGAACTCGGGAGGCAGAGGTTACAGTGAGCCAAGATCACGCCACTGCACTCCAACCTGGCGACAGAGCAAGACTCTGTCTCAAAAAAAAAACCCAAAAACTAAAACAAAAACACAAAAAGAGAATATAGCCGACTCAAACAATCAACACCATCAACCTGCTTGATATATTTGTTATTGACTGCTACACACAACATGTAGCAAGAAAATACATTTTTTTCAAGTGCATCATTTATTAAGATAGGTTATATGCTGAGTCATGAAGTAAGTCTCAATAAGTCTAAAAGGGTTGAAATCAACAAAGTATATATATATATATATATATATATATATATAAAATTATTATTTTTTTTCAGTTAGAGTCTCACTCTGTTGCCCAGGCTGGAATGCAGTGGTGCAATCTCAGCTCACTGCAAGCTCCGCCTCCCAGGTTCATGCCATTCTCCTGCCTCAGTCTCCCGAGTAGCTGGGACTATAGGCGCCTATCACCATGCCCCGCTAATTTTTTTTTTTTTTTTGTATTTTTAGTAGAGACAGAGTTTCATCATGTTAGCCAGGATGGTCTTGATCTCCTGACCTCGTGATCCGCCTGCCTTGGCCTTCCAAAGTGCTGGGATTACAGGCTTGAGCCACCGCGCCCGGCCAACAAAGTATATTCTCTGACCACAATGAAATTAAATGAGAAAGCAATTTTTAAAATAAATCTGAAAAATATCCAACTATTTGGAAATTAAACAACATACTTTTTTTTACACTTTAAAATAATCCATGGGTCAGAGAAGAATCATAAAGGAAGTTAGTATTTTGAATGGAAACAAAATAAAAACAAAAGATAAAATTGTGAGGTTTATGTTTTTTAGAGGGAAACAATTTTTTAAATACTTATATTAGAAAAGATGTAAAGAGGAAAAATGTAATATAACCTAAGATTTCATGTTAAGAAACTAGAAAAAGAAAAGCAATGAAAACCCAAACTAAACAGAAAGAAGGGAATAAAATATTTAAAAGCAGCAGTCAGTGAAATAGCAAATATAAAAACAATGGAGAAATCCATGAAACCCAAAGTTTGTTCTTCAAAAAGTTAGATGAATTGATACATTTCTGAATTGACTGATCAAAAAAGGGCATCTATGCTGAGACCACCCTGGCTAACACGATGAAACCCCGTCTCTACTAAAAATATAAAAAATTAGCTGGGTGTGGTGGCGGGCGTCTGTAGTCCCAGCTACTTGGGAGGCTGAGGCAGGAGAATGGGTGAACCCGGGAGGCAGAGCTTGCAGTGAGCAGAGATCATGCCACTGCACTCCAGCCTGGGCGACAGGGCCAGACTCTGTCTCAAAAAAAAAAAAAAAAAAAAATAAAATAAAATAAAATAATAAAATAATTAAAAAGGGCATCTATGACTCTTTACCAAATCAGGAATAAAATAGAGTCTATCACTAGAGTCTGCAGACATTAAAAGGATACTAAGAAACTATTATGAAAGTCTTTGTATCAATAATTTCAACAACTTACCTAGAATTAATAAATTCCTTGAAATATACAATTTATCAGAAGAGACACAAGAAAAGACAAATATCAATAATTCTGTATAATTAATATTAAATTAAATAGAATTAAAGACCTTCCCACAGTGGAACTTCATGCCCAGACGGTTTAATTGGCAAATTCTGTTGAATATCTAAGGGAGAAAAGATAATACCAATGTTATGTAAACTTTCTCAGGAAGCAGATGAAAAGGGAATACTTCCCAACTGACATGATAGCATGATAGGAAGATAATACAAAGCAAATATTAAAAAAAGTACTGACTGATTTCCTTCATGAATACCGAGGTAACATCCTGAACAACATTTGTCAAATTACATTTAGAAATATTGACAGGAGGCCAGGTGCGGTGGCTCAGGGACAGGTAATCCCAGCACTTTGGGAGGCTGAAGTGGGTGGATCACAAGGTCAGGAGCTCGAGACCAGCCTGGCCAATATGGTGAAACCCTGTCTCTACTAAAAATACAAAAATTAGCTGGGCATGGTGGTGTGTGCCTGTGGTTCTAGCTACTTGGGAGGCTGAGGCAGGAGAATCGCTTGAACCTGGGAGGTGTAGGTTGCAGTGAGCCCGGATTGTGCCACTGCACTCCAGCCTGGGTGACAGAGAGAGACTCCATCTGAAAAAAAGAAAAGAAAAGAAAAGAAATATTAACAGGATACAGTTAATATGGAAGGTTGTTTTGATAGTCAAAAAACAAGCAATGCAATTCACAATATTACCAGAGAGAAATGATTATCTCAATCACTTGATAATGTGTGACATTCATAGATTATAAAAACTATCAGAAAAGTTGGAAGAAGGAAGCTTTCTGAACACATTAAAGGGTGTCTATGAAAAACATGGCTAACAGCATTCTGAAAAGACCAGATGTTTCTCCCTGAGATCAGGGACAGGTAAGGACGATAATTTTCACCATTTATTTTCACTGACTTGAGGTCCTAGCCAGTGCAATAAAACAAGAAAAGGGAATAAAAGGCATAGCAATTGAGAAGAAAGAAAGAAAACCATCTTTATTTGCAGATGACATGATTATGTGCATAGAAAATTCTAAGAAATCTGAAAATGCTACAAAGTGAGTAATGAAGATTTCTTGTTACAAATATACAAAAACTACTGTATTTCTATATACAAGCAAGAATAATTGGAAACAAAATAGGAATAAATTGAAGAAAAGTAATGCTGAACACTACATAATAATTTGAAGGAAATTAAAGAAGATATAAATATATGGACAGGTATACATGGTAAGAATCAAAGCTGTTAAGATACCTGAGAGTTTTTTTTCCCTCCCCTGACAATACTCTAACATCAAACTTGTGTGGCTTTTCTGTACCAATTTTCCAATTCTCCAGCACACACTGGATATCTGACAATTCAATGCAATTCTGACACCAACCCCTGGAATTAGTGCAGACTTCATAGATGAAAGGTGTAGCCAACCTCCACCCAAAGACTGACCTACTTTAGATGCCAGATGCAAAGGGGTTACCCAGGCTCCTCATATTTCTGCCCAACAGAGTACAAATTTGGGTGTTCCCACAATTTCATTTTCAATGATTTTCTAGAATGGCTCACCTGATTAAAAACAGTATTCTACGGGTTCATGATAAAGGCTAATACTCAGGAACAGCCAAAGGAAAGAGATGCAACCAATGGGGCAGAGCTACAGAGGTTCCCCTGTTCTCTCCAGGGGCTCTGGAACCTTGGTGTGTTCTCCAACCCAGAAACTCCTGGAGTTTCCTTGTTCAAAGGTTTTCCTAGGACTCTTAGCTGGTTGGCGGGTGGGCCTGGAATTTTCAACACTCTAGTCACTTGGTCCTTCTGGTGACCCACTGCATCTGAGAGGCCTCACCCTAAATCACCTCATTAGCATAAACTCAGGTGTAATTGACAAGGAGTTGTTAAGAATAACAAAAGAAGGGCCTGCAGAGCAGTGACTCACGCCTGTAATCCTAGCACTTTGGGAGGCCGAGGTGGGTGGATCACTTGAAGTCAGGAGTTCGAGACCAGCCTGACCAAAATGATGAAACCCTGTCTCAGCTAAAAATACAAAAATTGACTGGGCTTGGTGGTGGGCGCCTGTATTCCCAGCTACTCAAGAGGCTGAGGCAGGAGAATCGCTTGAACCCGCGAGGTGGAGTTCTCAGTGAACTGAGATTGTGCCACTACACTCTAGCCTGGACGACAAAGCAAGACTCAATCTCGAAAAAAAAAAAAAAAAGAATAACAAAAGACACTCCCATCAACTCCCATCACTCAGGAAATTCCAAGGCTTTTAGGAACTTTATGCCAGGAACTAAGGACAGAGACAAAATAAGCTTATTATACTACAATTTTATCTCTACCCAAATTAATTTATAGATTAATTTATAGATTTATCCTCCAATCAATACATCAGTTGGATTTTGAGAGAAATTGATAAACTGATTATAAAATTTATATGAAAATGGAAAGGACCTAGTTTGGTCAAGACATTTTTTGAAGAGTAGAGCAAATTTGGAGGACCCATACTATCTAATGTTGTCTACAATTCAACAGAACTACAATATTCAAGGCAGTGCAAGAATAGGCATATAGATGACTGAAACACAACCACACATATATGATTAATGGATTTTAACAAAGAGGCACAGGCAATTTCATGGGGGAAAAATAATCTTTTCAGCAAATGATTCTGGAACAGCTGAATATCCGCATGGGAAAAATAAAGCTTGACTCTGCCTCATGTCACTCATCAAAGTAAATAGATCATATGCTTGAGCCAAAGACTTAAAATATGAAACTTCTGAAGAAAACACCAGGAAACATATTTCTCACCTTAGAGTAGGCAATGCATGCTTAGGATGCAAATAGCACTAACCATAAAAGAAAATTTAATAGTGACTCATGTCTGTAATCCCAGCACTTTGGGAGGTCGAGGTGGTTGGATCACTTGAGCCTGGGAGTTCGAGACCAGCTGAGGTAATATGGTGAAACCCCATCTATACAAATAATATAAAAATTAGTAGGGTATGGTGGTGCGCAGCTCTGGTCCCAGATGCTCAGGAGGCTGAGGTGGGAGGATTGCTTGAACCTGCAAGGTTGAGGCTTCAATGAGCAGTGATAGGGCCACTATGCTCCAGCCTGGGTGACAGAGCCAGACTCCGACTCAAAAAAAAAAAAAAAAAAAAAAAAAGGAAATTTAATAAAATGGACTTCAACAAAATGAAAAACTTTTGCTCTTCAAAAGACACCGGTAAGAAAATGGAAAACTGCTACAACTGGAAGAAAATGTTTCAGTACATGGGTCTGGCAAACAACTTGTATTTCAGGAAGATTCTTAAAACAACCCAATAAATAATGGGCAAAAAGTTGAACATGCACTCCATAAAAATGCTATATGAATCGCCAATAAGATCATGGAAAGATGTTCAACATCACTAGCCATCAGAAAACTCAAATTAAAACTACAGTGAGATACTACCATATGCCTACTAGAATGACTAAAAAAAAAAAGGCTAAAAACAAACAATATTGGTGAGGATGTAGGGCAACTGGAACCCTCCAACATTGCTGGTGGGAATGTGAAATAGTGCAATCACTTTGGAAAACAGTGCAAATGTTTCTTTTAAAGTTCAACATGGCCTTATGATAAATCCCAGAAATCCCACTCCTAGGTATTACCATAGACAAAATGAATACATATATCCACACAGAGACTTCCAAATGAAAACTCAAGCAAGCTTTATTTATCATATCCAGAAACCAGAAAGAACGTCAATGTCTATCAATAGGTGAATGGATAAACCATTTTTCATAGGTTGGAAAACTACTCAGAACTAAAAATGAATAAATTACTGTTATGCATAGCCATTTGGATGAATTTCAAAAACTTTATGTTAGCCAAAGAAAGCAGAGACACCAAAGCATACAGGTTGAGAATGCTTTATCTGAAATGCTTGGGGCCAGAAGTATTTCCAATTTCAGAGAAATATTTGCATTTAAATAATGAGATATCTTGGGGATGAGACTCAAGTCTAAACACAAAATGTATTTATGTTTTATACACTTATGCACATAGCTTGAAGTTAATTTAATACAATGTTTTAAATAATATTGTGCATGAAATAATGTTTGTGTTAAGTACTTACATGTGGAATTCCCCACTTGGGGCATCATGTTGACGCTTAAAAATTTTTCAGATTTTGGAACATTTCTGATTAGGGATGCTCAACCTGTGCCTGCTGTATGATTCCATTTCTCTGAAGTTCTGGAAGAGGAAAAACTCACAGCGACACAAGTCAGATCAGTGGTTGCCTCTGGAGAACCAATTAAGAAACCGCCTTCAAGAATTTTAGGGGTGATGGGAATGTTTTGTACCATGATTAGAGTGGTGATCACATAGTCATACAGGAGACCGTGGAACAACATGAGTTCGAACTGCTTAACTGCTTGGGTGTGCTTATATGTGGATGTTTTTCAGTAAATTTATTGGAAAATGTTTTGGAAATTTGTGAAAATTTGAAAAAACTCATAGACAAATCACATAGCCTAGAAATATTGAAAACATTAAGGAAAAGTTGTGTCATGAATGCATAAAATATATGTAGATACTAGTCTATTTTACTATTTACTACCACAAAATGTACACAAATCTATTATAAAAAGTTAACATTTATCGAAACATATGCACATATTTATAGACCCTATGTGGCTATAAATACAGTATAGTGCATAAATGTACTATCTCTTATGATTTTCTTAATGACATTTTCTTTTCTCCAGATTACCTTATTATAGGAATACAGTATTTAAGATAGATAATATATAAAGTATGTGTTAATAAATGGTTTATGTTATCAGTAAAGCTTCTGGTCAACAGGAGGCTTGTAGTAATTATTTCAGGGAAGTCAAAAGTTCTACCCAGATTTTTATTTTTATTTTTTACTCTGTCACCCAGGCTGGAGTACAGTGACACAATCTCAGCTCACTGCAACCTCCACCTCCTGGGTTGAAGAGATTCTCGTGTCTCAGTCTTCCTTGTAGCTGGGGCTACAAGTGTGCACCACTATGCCCAGCTAATTTTTGTGTTTTTAGTAGATACGAGGTTTCACCATGTTGGCCAGGCTGGTCTCAAACTCCTGGCTTCAAGAGATCCACCTGCCTCAGCCTCCCAAAGTGCTGGGATTATAGGTGTGTGCCACTACACCCAGCCTATACCCAAATTTTCTACTGAGTGAGGAATCAGTGACCCTAACTCCTGCATTGTTCAGGGGTCAACTGTATATAGTTGTCAAAATTCAACAAACCATAATAATAATAAGTACATTTTATTGTATGTAAGTTGTATCTGAAGAAAGCTGATTAATTTTTTTTAATTTTCCAAATTTGGCAAATATGTGTCTCTTCCAGTTGGCTGGCCCCTGTTCTTACATGTTCTTATCATTCCTTGAGCACTTCTTTACTTTCTGCCACAGAATATTCCTGGCTCATCTTGTACTTTCTCTGTCCCACCCTGGAATCATACATGTTTCTAAGCAAGCTTTGTTCCTTTTAGTGGACAATGATATTTAGAAACCAAGATGCGGGCACTAGGTTTACTCATTGTTATTGGGATGTCACAGCTCTCAGTTCTTCTCAGTGGACAGAGCTAGGAAATAGATGTATACACACTCACCCTTCCACAAACACGTGTTCACACCTAGTGTTCACACTGAGAGTTTTATTCTATCTATAGTGAAAAACGAGTTCACCCCAATGCCTCTGATTCCAATCCAATGTGTTTCATGCCAAACCTTACCATCATGACTTTTCTCTCAGGGTGACACAGGTGATATGTTAATTAGTCATTTCACGTCTATGTGCCATTGGCTGTTACATTCTCACCCTGAGTATGAATCAGAGTCTCTTCATCTTTTTCTCTCTTTTTTTTTTTTTTTTTTTTTGAGACAGAGTCTCACTCTGTTGCCAAGGCTGGAGTGGAGTGGCACAATCTCAGCTCACTGCAACCTTCGCTTCCTGGGTTCAAGTGATTTTCCTGTCTCAGCCTCCCTAGTAATCTCATTTCAAATGTCACTCCCTCAGAAAGACTTTTCTGGGGCTGGATGTAGTAGCTAATGCTTGTAATCTCAGCACTTTGGGAGGCTGAGCCAAGTGGATCACTTGAGGCTACGAGTTTGAGATCAGCCTGGTTGACATGGTTAAACCTTGTCTCTACTAAAAATACCAGAAATTAGCCAGGCATGGTGGTGCACGCCTGTAATCCCAGCTACTCGGGAGGCTGAGGCAGAAGAATCGCTTGAACCTGGGAGATGGAGGTTGCAGTGAGCTGAGATTGTGCCACTGTACTCTAGCCTGGGTGACAGAGTGAGACTTCATCTCAAAACAACAACAACAACAAAGAAAGGCTTTTCTCAATTACTCTGCTTAAAGTCAGCCTTCTTCAAGTTCTCACTTCTACAGCACTCTTTATTTCCTCAGAAATAATGATCATGTCACCCTATCTTGTTGATGTACCTCTCTGTAGAGCAGCACCCCTCCCTCCCTTGTGAGAACATAAACTCTCAAGATCTCTGTCAGTCTCACTCATTTCTGTATTCACAAGACCCAGAACCATGACTGGCATATAGCAGATCGCTGAACAGATATTTGTGAACTAGGTGAATGGGTGAGTGCCCCATCTCACATCACTGGTAGTGGCTTCCTACACAGGTAGGTTTGACCCTAAAGTCCACACAAGAGTCAGAACTGCATGCTGACTCTTGTCTATGGGAAGGACAGACAGGTAAATAAATAAATAAATAATTAAATAAATATCAAACTGTGTTAGTCTGTTCTCATTTTTTAATTTTTATTTTTATTTTGGAGACAGGGTCTCTGGTCTGTCACTCAGGCTGGATTACAGTGGTGCTGTGTCGGCTCACTGCAGCCTCAACTCCCTGGGCTCAGGTGATTCTCCCACCTCAGCCTCCCGAGTAGCTGGGATTACACGCACCACCACATTTGGCTAATTTTTGTATATTCAGTAGAGATGGGGTTTCACCATGTTGGCCAGGCTGGTCTCAAACTGTTGGCCTCAAGTGATCTGCCTGCCTTGGCCTCCCAAAGTGCTGGGATTATATCAGTGAACCACTGTGCCCCAGCTGTTCTCACATTACTATAAAGAAATACTCCAGACTGGGCAATTTACGAAGAAAAGGGTTTTAATTGGCTCACAGTTCCATAGGCGTTACAGGAAGCATGGTGCTGGCATCTGCTTGGCTTCTGGGGAGGCCTCAGGAAACTTACAATCATGGTGGAAAGAGAAGGGGGAGGAGCAGCGTTACATGACCAGAGCAGGAGGAAGGCGGGGGGTAGGTGACACGCTTTTAAACAACCGGATCTCATGAGAACTCACTCAATATCACGCAAACTGCACCAAGGAGATGGCGCCAAACCATTCCTGAGAAATCCACCCCCATGATCTAGTCAGCTCTCACCAGGCCCACCTCCAGCACTGGGAATTACAATTCAGCATGACATTTGGGTAGGGACACACACCCAAATCCCGTCACAAACAAACAAGCGATAAGAACACAGCAAACCCCATTTTCTCTCTCAAGGAAATAACCATTTACAATGTAAAGTAAGTGGCAAAGCTGACTAGCTGAAAGAGTTAAATGAAAAAAATAAGAAGGGTTAGGAGGTGCAGGGGAAGCCAGTTAAACTAGTTTTTTTTTTTTTTTTTTTTAAGTGATTTTTTTCTCTCTCTCCTTTTTTTTTTTTTTTTGCAAGAGGCCTAGGTTTGCAGTCTGCAGAGCTATCTACAGGGCTGGTCGGAGACCCCTGAAAAGAAACCGGAGAAGCTTGCTGACAAAAGACTGGAATTCTGGTATCTCTTTTGTTTTCACCCAAGTCTGTGGCCACTGACATTCCTCTTTTCCACCACGGGTGGATAATAAGCCCCCTTCTCAGGAATCGAAATGCTCTTATACATTTTAATGTGACCTTAGACAGCGCTGTTCAGAAATCACAGGCCCATCTGACTACACTTGAGGTTGAATTGAGCTAATGGTATTCACCTCATCTTTAGATGCAAAATTGGAAGATAAAAAGACCTTGATGTGAAAAGCAGGGGGGGATGTGAGGGAGGGGAGGTGGACGGGTTGCGGGGGGCAGGAGGGGGGAAGCAGATTAGAGATACTGCTTAAAAATCACGTGATTGTGCGTTGATAACGAAATGTCTCCTCTTTCCCAAATCCCCCATGGGCTCGAGAGATGTCCTTATTCTTTTATTTTTAACGATAGAATCTTTTTATTCCTGAGCTGGGGAAATTTGAATGTTGCTGCATATGTGGCCAGGAGATACATTGACCTTTAGCAAATCTTATTTTAAAAAACCCAGATTGAACAGTTATTGCAATATTTCAGCCCTGTAAGATGAAAAGAGAGAGAGAGAGAGAGGAGAGGAGAGAGAGAGCGCCTTCTTCCTCCGTAATCAGATGTGGATTAAATTTATTAAAGATGCTGTGTCTCCTTTTAAATGACTGGCAACCCTCTTTCTGAATTATCAGGAGCTGGCTGGAGACATGGCACCCTTCTGATTTCATCTTAAGATGACAGAGAAAAGTCTAAAATGGGAGAAAACTTGGTTCCTCTCTGTTGCTCTTTGGCTCAAACTTGGTTTTCATCCATTAAGCCAAATGCATTCAGGGCCCCATGGTGAGGCCCAGAAGCGGGTGAGGGGAAATGGGAGGGTGGGGGCACAGGGTGTGGTCAGATCAGCTTCCCAGGAAAGAAGCTGGGAGGGAGCCCCTGCAGCTCACATAAAATGCGCAACCCCTAGAGACAGGCTCATTTCCAGCTTTGACGTGCCTGCTGTCTGTCAAGGGCCCAGTGAATGCTTCCCACCCCCAGGGCTCAGCCGCCTCCAGGACCCAGGGGCCCATTGGGCAATCCATCACGGAACACACCTGGCCTGCCCAAAGGACACAGCAGGTAGGGAGGGGTGCGTGTGGAGGGCGGGCTGGGGAGCGGTTGGCAGGGAGAGTGGGACCCCAGGTTAACTCCAGAGAATGGATCCGAATTGCTCAGACAGGACCTCAGGCCTCTGGGCGTATCCATCCAGAGGGGTGTACATAATTTATCAAGGTAGAAAGGGTGACAGATTGGGATGGTCTGGCCTTTGGCTTTCAGCTTGTCTGTATTTATAGAATTGGATGCTTGGGCCTGCAGGCCATTGCGCTCTGACTTTAAAATTGGGCATGCTGACTCAGGTACAGGTGGTGCATGGAATTGTTTTTGTTTTCTGTTTTTTTAAATTTTTTAAGACATGGAGATCTTGTTTGCTCCCATTTATCGCAACCATGAAGCTGCTGTGGGGACATTTCTCCATCTTTCTGAGACTGAGGGTCCTCCGTACATCTTCGCAAAGGATGTCCCCATAAAAGGGAAATTCTGAATTGCATTTCTAGTTCCAATAGAATTGCCTTTGTGGGTTCTTGTTTGGGAAGAGAAAGTGGCAATCCAGGGTCACTGTGTCCCATGGCATAATTGTAGCAGAAGGTTGGCTACGGCAAGCCCACTTAAAGACTGAATTTATGAGAGTTCAAAATTCACCCACCCTACAGAGAAAACACTATAGTTCTAATTTTCCCTTAGCTTAGAATTCATTCATTCATAAGGAAATTCCAGACTAAAAGATGAGTTTGCCTAGAACATCTGGGTATAATATGTGTGTGGAATGAATGGAAAGGTGAATAAATGCCTGAGTGAATCACTGAGTGGAATCTACAGTGAAAGTGAAAGTCACACTAAGCACAGGCATTTCAGTGAGTGCTGAAAGTAAAAGATGAGTGAATGAGTGAGGGAGTAGATTTCAGACTGAGGAGAAAGTGAGCAGGACACAAAGAGTAGGTGCTTCTTAAAACACAGTTCAAGTGATTGAGGGGGTGCGGGACAAGCTCCACGGGCATGTGGTAAAGTCTCCAGGACAGGACAGTGAATAATGGATGGTTTTACTTTCCCCATAAGGAGCTCATGGGGCGGGTGGGTTACCCCTTCCTACTGCTAGAGGAATAACTTAGGTCGCTCCAGAGCTCCTGAAGTCAAGTTCAAAGCAAGCTGTGTCTGGCTCCCAACTGCAGGACTGCCCCCTCTGTTCTGGGATGTTCTGCTGTTCCTCCTTGGAGTCCTTGTCCTCAGGGCTTGGCCCTGGTGGCAGGATGGGCTGGCTTGCTGCCTGAACAGCACACCTGTAGAGCATGCCGCCCAGCTTGGTGCTGGGAATCTCCTAGAAAAAAATGAGAGTTCCCACCCCTGCCCTCCAGGGCCTGAAAGCTTTCTTTCCATTGCGTGCCTAGAGCCCAAGGGAGAGCCAGCTCCTCCTCACCTTGTCCTGACCAGTCCTCAAAAATGCAGTCTTGGAGGCGTGGAGGCTAGGGAGGGGCACTTGGTCAATCGCTTGGACCGGGGCCACTTCGCCTGAAGAATCCTTCAGCTTGGATACTTCTGCCAGGGGTTCTGAGACACGGGCCTGTGTCCACTTGACCCAGCCAGGCCACCTTGGTGGGGCGAGGATGGGGTGGGGTGCAGGGTGGGGCCGTGGTTAGCTGTGGCACTAGCGGGGACTGACTTCTCCCACCCCAGGAATGTGCTGACAGCTCTGAGTGTAGAATCCCCAACCTTTGTCAGCAAATCACAATCTAAAAATATGACAAAACTCCTATAAGAATGACAGATCATCCGTGCACATGGCTACTTACAAGTTGGACTTACTAGGATTGTGTTTGTGGAAGAAGAGGGCTGGCAGGGGCATTAGTGAACGTGCTTGGGTTTTTGGATCCACAATTCATCTTGAGGTGTGAGACTTTGGGCCATGGACTGTCCCTTCTGAGCCTTGGTTTCCCCTTTCTAATGCGAAGGCCTGTGCCATGGGGGAGTCGGCGGGGAGTGGGGGTGTGCTTGGAGGAATGGAGATACTCGTGTGAATGGCTGGGCATAGAGTAAAACTGTGATGGGCAACTAGTGGTTATTTTTGTTTGCAGAATTCTGTGTTTGATAATGAAAAAGAAGGAGAAGAAAGAGGAGGAGGAGGAAGAGGAGAAAATAATAGTATTTCTTGAGTTCTTACTATGCAGTAGTTTAAGCACTACGCCCATCGCAACACTGTAGTACACAACCCTAAAGTTACTATTAGGGTCCCCACTTGCCAGTTAGAGGAATGGGCTTAGTGAGGTGAGGTGATTTGCTTGAGGTCACACAGCTAGTAAGTGGCAGTGCTGAATTTCAAGGCCCACCACCCCCGCCAGAGTCTGTGTTCTCACCTACTGTGCAGTGGCCAAGTCTGGGTGGCTGGTGTCCACCATGGGAGAGAACGTCTTGCCTCGGACCTTATCTTAGTGCCACTGGGCCCAGGGAACAGGGTCAGAGCTGAATCACACATGGTGTGCATCTTAGGTGCTCATGAAGTGCCAAGCATTTGTTTGACACAGAGGATGGGAGTCAGGGCAGAGTGCCCGCAGCTGAGGGGCCCAGTGTATTCAAAGAGGGATTGAACTAGCAAATATAGGCACGCTGGGAAAACTGCCCCAAACAGTGGCCCCAGTGAAAAGAGGCTTCCTGTATTTTGCCACACATATTTGGAGTGGAAATTATCGTTGAAGATAAAGTGCTGAGCTGGAAGCACGGCCTGCCCTGACCGTGCTGCCTGTGGTGAGAAGTGTTGGTGGGAAGGGGTGAGGAGTGAGAGATGGGGGCCTCCAGTGAGATCAATGGACTGAACGGATTTGGGGACATGTGGTGAAACCCGACCAACCTTGGCCTTCAGTGAATGGGGAAGAAGGCTGGACCTAATAGCCCCATGCGATTTGAATGTCGTGGGAAAAGTTTGCACTTTGGAGGATGGACTGGACTCCTGCAGTGACCGTCCACTAGCTCTGATCTTGAACAAGTCACTTACCCTCTCAGAACCTTCTTCTTTTTGTTTGCAGAATGGGAAACATAATAAGCCTCCCCACGAAGATGTCAGGGCTAAGATATTAAGTAATTGGCGCCTAAAAAAGTACATTTTTGGCCAGGTGCAGTGGCTCACGCCTGTAATCCCAGCACTTTGGGAGGTGGAGGTGGATGGATCACTCGGTCACGAATTCAACAACAGCCTGGCCAACATGGTGAAACCCCATCTCTACTAAAAAATACAAAAATTAGCCAGGTGTGGTGGCAGGTGCCTGTAATCCCAGCTACTCAGGAGGCTGAGGCAGGAGAATCGCTTGAACCCGGGAGGCGGAGGTTGCAGTGAGCTGAGATAGCGCCACTGCACCCCAGCCTGGGTGACAGAGTGAGACTCTGTCTCAAAAAAAAAAAAGTGCATTTTTAAAAACATCAATTTTGATATATAATTCACATACCATACAGTTCATCCATTTAAAGTGTACAATTCAGTGGTTTTTATGTAGTCACAGATATGTACAGGCATGACCACAGTCAATTCTAGAACATTTTCTTCACCTCTAAAAGATAGCCTTCAGCTCTCACCCCACCCCATCTCCCCATCCCCGCCAGACCCCTGGCAATCACAAACCCACTTTCTGTGTTGATAGATTTCCCTATTCTGGACTTTCCCTATGGCTGGAATTTTGTGATCTGCAGCGGGCTTTTGGCTGGCTTCCTTCATTTAGCATTGTGTTTCTGAGGCCTAATCGTGTGGGAGCATGGATCAGTGCTTCGTTCTTTTTTGTGACTGAATCCTATTCCATTGCATTTATCCATTTACAAATTGATGGACATTTGAGTTCTTCCCACTTTTTGGCTATTCACTCTGCAATGAACATTCATGTACCTGTTTTTGTGGACATATGCTTTTATTTCTCTTGGGTATACCTAAGAGCGGAATTGCTGGGTTAGATGTGAGCTTTATGTTAAATTGTTTGAGGAACTACAGACTGTTTATACAACGTGGTCACCCCATTTTACATTCCTACCGGCAGTGTGGGAGGGGGCTCTGCACAGTTCTCAGGTACATCTTTCTGCACCCGACAACATCTGACAAACTCAATCAGATACCCACAAAGCCCCCAGTTCTCACACCACCGATCCCTGCCCCTTGCTTCAACCTTGCCTCCCCCTCTTCTCTGCAAGGGCCTTTTGTGTGGTCACCCTTCATTACTGTCATGTAACTCCCTGAAGGAGCCCTTCCCTCCCATTCTGGACCTTCCAAAGCCATCTGCCTACCTGGCCTGGTCCTTCACAGACACTCTTTTCCATGGCCAGTTCCCCGTCTCCACAGAGCCCTGCCTTCTTCCTCCAGTGGGCCTCTGACTTCCCACTTGCCATACCCCTCTCAGTACCTGCCCAGATGTTGCAGAAGCCAGTGCCAGTGGGTGTAGGGGAAAATGCCTGAATTTGGACTCAGACTAACCAGAGTTCTGATTCTGGTGCTGGGATTTATCAGCTATGGAAGATCAGACACATCTCAAGCTGAATAGCATCAATAGTCTGTCCGGCAGTAAACGTTTGTCAAATGCGTGAATAAATAGGTAAGAGCAACACTCAAAGGGTAACAAGAGGTGGAGCTTAGTTACTCCCCAGGGAGCTAAGGGAAACCTGATGGAAAGATTTTAGTCATGGGAGAGATGAGGACACTGTGACCTAGGGAGACAGAGTGGCCTCTGCAAGGTCATACTGTAACCGTGGTGGGATTTGAAGCGAGGCCTTTCTGTCTACCAAATCTGACCTTCCCAAAACCCTCCCTTAACCTTCTAGACAGGGACATAGCTCTCAGAAAGGGCCCAGGAGCTGACGCCGTTCACAGTGGACACAACTATCAGTTTGTTCCTTGAGAGAAAAGACACAGTTCCACTGACCTGCAAGTTAAACATACATCCCCAGAGTGCGGAGGTGTCTGGGACCTGCTCTGCTTCCCAGCCAAGCCCAGGATGGTGAAGAGCTGGTCTTTTCCACTCCCCGTTGGGCTGATCAATCAATAACCTTCCAAAAGCGAAGAAGTGTTTCCCTGTTTGCCATCACTGGTGAAACTGTTGTTACTGAAGGCTTCTTTATCTATCATCCACTTGCAAGACATCACAGGAGCTAATAATAATTAATTTTATGTTATCGTAAAATACCCATAACCTCTTATTTGTCATTTGAACCATTCTTAAGGATACAATTCAGTGGCACTAAATACATTCACAACATTGTGTAATCGTCACCACTATCTATACCCAAAATGTTTTTGTCATCCCCACCAGAAGCTCTGTGTCTATTGAAAACAACTCCCCCTTTCCCCCGCCCCCGTGCCCCAAAGGCGAATTCTTATTTTGAAAAGGCCCCTCTCCTTGCCCCTCAACCACTATCCCTCTTTGGGAACATTTTTTAAAATAAACACCAGAGTGCACATCCAACCCTGCTGAACACAAGGAAGCTGCCTGGATGATCCTGGGCTCTGAAACCTAATTAGGGGAAAGGGAAAACTAAAAACAAAGATTCCAAAAGCAAGAAACCTGGGCTGCTTGAAGTTACTTTCTTCCTGGAGGGTGGGGCCCGCCCCGGGAGATGGAAACCTGGACGGAGGTTTGTTTTTGAAACATCTGGGCTGGGCTTGGCCTGCTGGCTCTCCTGGATGCGGCTGGAGCTGCCAGTCTCCCTTCGCCATGCAGACCATGAACTATTTCTTTTGCTCTCTGTTCCAACTGCCTCTGAGACCCAACTATCAGCTCCCTCTCCCACTGGGGTCCTGAAGGCAGCTGGGCATGGACACGTGGTGGTGGAAGTCAGCACCGGAGGGCAGGGAAAGGCTGGCTGGTTGGTTTGTTGGGTTTGATCCTAGGCTACCGTTCCGCCGAAAAGAAGAAAAGACTCAAAACATCCATCTGTGGTTCTAGATATCAACAAGGGGGGAATCAGAAGTACCTGAAATGTTCGTGTCACACCGAGATTTGAGTCTACAACTTTCTAGCTGTCACTTCCAACAGGAGCTTCAAATCTTTGAGACTCAGTTTCCAAATTGGTGAGAGAAGATAACTTGTATCTTGTTAGAAATTTCTTTATTCTGCAATAGGAACACAGTGTCATGGGCCCTTGGTGGTCTTTTGAAAAACTCCTATTCATCCTGCAAATCCCAGCTCACATAACCCCTCTTCAATCCAGAGAACCTCAGAAGAAAATCATTTCCATCTCTGTTCTATTTCAGTAGCTAATACAGTTTTTTTGTTGTCATATTTACAGCTCTGTTCTGTTATTCATATTTTTACTCTTCTGCTGGGCTGATCTCAAGGGCAGAGACTTTGCCTATTTGTTACTGTGGCCAGGACACAAAAAGTGCTTGGAAAACATGAGATGCTCTTTGCATTCTGGTGACCCTGAGGTCTATGTCGTCGATGCTGGGGCCCATGGAAGGTAGCATGTGGGATACTAGGCAGGGACCACAGCTGCTGAGAGAATCTCTTCTCTCTCCTGTGAGTGAGGTCCACCTCCTTTTGCACAGGAAACCACAGACACTCAGAGTCTTATCTTTGGGTGACCTTGGAAGGAAGGCCCAGGCTCATGACTAATTTCCGGGGCCATCCTCTCCCAGGATTATGAGAAGCTGCCCTGGGCCGCCTGGGCAGGGCCGGGCGCTTGGCCTGGGAGGGCAGCTGCACCCGAGGTCCTGCTGCTTTCTCAGGCCTGTTGAGACCTGGCTCGCTCCAGCCTCCCGGATCTGTTGGTAAAAAATAATTATTTGCTTAAAACATGTAAAGTGCTCCTGCGATTTTAATCGGTTTAATTTAAATTTTAAACGACGGATCTTCAGCTTCTAATCACTTTGAAACTGAAGTGCTTTTCACCAAATGTGAAGTGCTTTAGGGTTGGAAATGATTATGTGTAGGACAGTAAAAGGGAGGAGAGAGAGAGGGGAGACAGAGAGAGGAGAGAGGAAGAAGATACGGAAAGGAGAGCAAGAGTGTAACTCAGAATTAAGCTGGAAAACCGTTCCGCTGAGCTGGCCCATTGTCAGGGCAACATTCAGCCCTTCGGAAGATCTTAGCAGAGAAGAGATGATGCTGCCTACAGCCTCATGTAATTCAAATCCAAAATTTATTTTTCATATCGACACAAAACTTACATGCACTGTGAAATTTACAACAACTTTTTCTCAGGTTTTCTAATTGCAAAATTCTGTTAAGGCTTCTGATGCTGAACTTCGTGTGTGTGTGTCCCCTGGCCCCTAGGCACGTGCCTGGGCTCCCATGCAGGTCACCCAGCACTGGCCACAGAGCAGCTTGGACAGCTGGACAGAGGGTGGCTGAAGAGTTAAGAGATCGGAGTTAGGTGGGCAGGGCTCCAGGGTTAAGATCCTGCTGGAGGGCGTGGCTCCTGCACAAGGGGTGTGTGTGTGTGCGCATGTGTGTGTGTCTGCGCATGCATGTGAGTGTGTGTGTTGCTGGAAACGCCTGACTGCAGCTGGCAAGGCTGGGTGTTCTGGGAAACATGAGAGCCCCTCCATGGCTGTGGAACCATGGAAGCTGCAGCCCGCAGAGGTGCCATGGAACCAGGAAGCTGCAGCCCGCAGAGGCCTCAAGCTCAGACAGGGTCAGGCAGCTGGGGTGGATGGGCCGCCCGCAGCTGCTGCCCAGGCTCCCCTGCTGTTTTCTTCTTTGTTTCTGTACAGAAGTGCTGGAAGACCAAGAGAAGCCAGACTGAAGTCTCACAGGCCTGCCTTCCAATTTTACTTCTGTTACTTTCTTCCACCTATCATTTTGGGCTGGTTTCTTTGACTTTCGGACTTCCCAAGTGTTGTTTTGCTCTTTTGTAACCAAAAAAGAAGCGCTTTCTTTGTGCTGCATTGGCTTTTCCAGCAGGGTTTTCCCAGCTTCGTCTCTGGGCCCTGCAGTGTCCCTGCCCTTGCTTCTAAAATCTCACCCTCCAGGGAGCTGGGCTGGAGCTTATGTGAGTCCCTGTCTTCCTTGGAGCTTCTCCGTGGCAGGCCTGGGTCCGGCTGGTCTTTGCATCTCCAGCACCTACCCCAGCGCCAAGAGCTGAATGCAGTTCAGATTGGAGGCTTCTGGAAGGTTGGAGTGAGATGCAGGGGAAAGACCATGTGGTTTGGACCAGACAGATCAGGGTTTGATTCTAGGCTCTGCCATTTATAACCCTTAACATGTACTCAACAGTCTCAGCCTTAATTTCCTCTACTGTAAGAATGGAATCAGCCTCATACAACCCCCAACATAACTTCCAGGTAGGTTAAGTATGTAAATGTGAGAAGAGAAACTCTAACACATTTAGAAAATAGAGTATCTTCATGACTTTGGGGTAGAGAAGAACTTTCCATTTTCCTCCCCCGCCCCCCCCCCCCCAAAAAAAACCCAAAGGAGCATATTGATACATTTGACCATATTAAATTTAAAATTTTCTGTTCAATTAAAGGTACTCTAAAAGAAATGAAAAGGCAGGCTACAAACAAGGAGAATACATTTACAATACACATAACAAATCAAAGATTTGTATCCAGAGCATAGGACGAATTCTACAAAATCAAGATAAGAATAGAAAAGCAAACGCATAGAAAAATGGGCAAAATATCTGAATGGACAGTTCATAGAACAGGCACCACACGAAGTTCCAAATAGCTGAAGAAACTCCCAATCTTTTTAGTAATTAGGAGAATGTACATTGAAACTCTGCAATGCTAGATTAGCAAAAAATATCTGGCAGAGAAAGAAAATGCATGGGAGACCCAGAAAGTGGCTGGAGCTAACTGTTGAGGGAGCTGTCCATCCTGGTGAACTACCTGCCCCTCAAGCAGCCCATGATAACCTCCCCAGGGCAGTGTCCGTCTGCAGACTCCAGGAGAGGACAGACCCCAGACTCTCCAGCAGCCACTCCTCCTACCATGTTCTTTAGGTTTAATTTGCTATTTCCTTTTCCAGATTCTTGAGATGGAAGTTTGCATCATGGTCTTTCAACTTTACTTCTTTTATAATACATACATTTAAGTCCATATCAATTTCCCCCTAAATATGGCTTTTGTGCATCCCACAAATTATCAAATCATGTAGTTTAATTATCATTTAGTTAAAATATTTTCTAATTTCCATTGCATTCTTTTTGTTTGACCCAGTGTATTTCTTAGCAGTGTATTTCTTAATTCCCCCAAATTCTTAATTTTATTCTTAATAACTTAATTCTTAATAACTTCCATATCCTTGCTAATGTTTTTGGTCTGTTTGTGCTATCAATTAGAAAGATATGTGTTAAAATTTGCCACTGTGGTGATGATTTTTTCTACTTCTCGTTTTAGTTCTGTTAGTTTTTGCTTTATATATTTTGAGGCTATGTTATTAGGTGCATGCACATTTAGAACTATTATCTCTTTCTGGAAAATTAGACTTTGTATTTTAGAAAATACCTGTCTTCATATCTAGTCACATTTTCTTCCTTGAAGTCTACATTGTCTTATATTAATGAGTTATACCAGCTTCTCTTGGTTAGTGTTTACATTAAGATATCTTTCCATTCTTTTACTTCTAATCTTTCTGTATCCTTATATTTGAATTGTGTATCATATGAGCAGCATGTTTTTCTTAAATGTTAAATCTTATCTGACAGTCTTTGTGCATTTGCACTTAATGTAACGACCAATATAGTCTATTTCTTCTGTCCAACCTATGTTTTTTTTTTTTCCTTCTTTCTTGCCCTCTTTTGGATTCATTCTTTTTTTAATTATTCTTTTTTTCTCTTCTCTTAACTTAGTATTTATATGTTCTTTTGCTATTCTTTTAATGATTATCCTAGAACTCTGGTTCTCAAACTATTTGGTCTCTGAACCTCTTTATATTCTTAAAAATTGTTAGACAAAATGATTTTTATTTTTCTGGATTACATTATCAATATCTTATTGTAAAAGAAGTTAAAACCAAGAAAAATTTAAAATATTTATTAATTCACTTTAAAGTAATAATAATAAGTACTAGTTATTAGACATAACTTATTTTTGTGAAAAATAACTATCTTTTCTAAAACAAAAAATACTGAGAAGATGACATTATTTTCCATTTTGCTCTGTTTCTTTAATGTATAGCTTAGTAGAAAGAAGACAGCGATGTCCTTATACCTGCTTCTGCATTCAATTTGTTGTGATATGTTGTTTTGTTTGAAATATACAAAGAAAATGTATGGCCTCATTCAGATATGTAGTTGGAAACAAGGGGACTATTTAATGGCTTTTTCAGAATACTGAGGTTATCTTTAGTCATATACAAAACATTCACAAGTGGTAATTTCTTAAAGGTTAGTAGCAAAGTGGAATCTGAAGCCAGATCAATGAAATTTTCATAAAAATCTATTGGTCTCCCTCACAATTTGAATAGGTTTTCACTCATGTGTAATTTTGTATCAGTATTCACTGGTCATTTGGAAAATATTGCTTCACTGAGTTGTTCAGGTCTTCCAAATGTTGACACATTTGATTATATAATATTTGAAAATTACATTTGTTTATGTCATCATTTATTTTACTACAAAATTCTTTAAATATTGGGAATCTATCAAGCTCAGGATGGCCAAGGTAAGTTTTATAAAATTGTAATTATTATTTGAAGCTTAAATTATGTATCATTTATAACATACACTGTACATTATTTTCCTGAAAGTGACATGTTTACTACCTTAAATTTTGAGAGGATGTCTATCAAATAATCAATTTGGAATAACCATAGTTTCCCTGTCAGTTATTCTTGCAAGTAAAAATGGTCTTGGATGAAAAAGTGGCAGTGCACCTCGCAACTTAACTACACAAGTGCTTTTCTTGAGATCACCATTTGATTTCAGGATAAAGCAGCTGTGCTCCATGCCTATGTTCTATTTCATCACATAGCATATTTTAAAATGTGTAGTACAAGTTTGTAATTTAATAATAATTAATACTTTTTCACTGTTCCAGCAAGCGTAGTCAATTGCCCTTTCTTTTTTTTTCTTTTTTTCTGCAATTACACCGCAGTAAAGACTACAATGACTAGTAGTACAATTTCTTACCACTGTCATGCTTTATGCAAGCTGCCAGCAGTTTTATCCACTGTGGCTTTTGCACCATCAGTGCAAGTATCAACAAAGTTAAAAGAGGTAAATAAGCCTTAGTACTATGAAAATAGTTTTGCCCTTGGGGGCTCCCAGGGGTCTATGAGCCACATTCTGAAAACTGCTGCCCCAGAGATGATAACAGGTATCTTTGATTTTTTTTTTTTTTTTTTAACAGTACTTTCCCCACTTCTTAGACAATGCAGAAGTCTTAGAGTACTTTAACGTCGAGTGGGCGCAGTGGCTCACGCTTGTAATCCCAGCACTTTTGGAGGCTGAGGTGGGCGGATCACGAGGTCAGGAGATCGAGACCATCTTGGCTAACACGGTGAAACCTCGCCTCTACTAAAAATACAAAAAATTAGCCGGGCGTGGTGGCGGGCGCCTGTAGTCCCAGCTACTCAGGAGGCTGAGGCAGGAGAATGGCATGAACCCGGGAGGCGGAGCTTGCAGTGAGCCGAGGTCACGCCACTGCACTCCAGCCTGGGTGACAGAGTGAGACTCGGTCTCAAAAAAAAAAACAAAAAACAAAAAGAGTACTTTAACATCATTTACTTCCTTTTCTGTTTATATGTTATAGTTTCTAAGCATTTTATTTCCCCGTATTATTCATATCCCACAAGTCATTATGTTTTGTATATTAAGGCTCATTTACATACACCTACACATTTACCTTTCTGTCATTTTTCATGTCTTCCTGTATTTCTAAGCTCCTGTCCGAAGAATATCTATCAGTATTTCCTTCAGTATTAGTGGGTTTGCCAGTGTGAATTTTCTCAGTTTGAAAGTGTATTTCTCCCAGACTAAAAATGCCTTTATTTCACCTTTATTGTTGAAAGATATTTTTCCTGTGAATTCTTGGCAAATTTTCTTTCCAATACTTTGTAGACAGCATTTGATTATCTTCTGGTTTTGTTTCTATTGAGAAGTCAGATGCCAGTATTATTCTTGCTCCTTTGAAGGTAATGTGTATTTGTTTCTCTCTGATATTAAGATTTTCTCTTTGTTTTTGATTTTCAATAGTTTGGGTAAAATGTGCCAAGGTGTGGTTCCCTTTGTATTTATTTTGGCTGGGGATTCATAGTGCTTCTTGAATCTTTCTAAATAAAACTGACCACTTTTTGAAAAATTTCGGCCATTGTTTCTTTTTTTTTCATTTTTTTGAAATGGAGTCCACTCTGTTACCCAGGTTGGAGTGCAATGGCACGATCTCGGCTCACTGTAAACTCTGCCTCCCAGGTTCAAGCAATTCTCCTGCTTCAGCCTCCTGAGTAGCTGGGATTATAGGGGTGTGTCACCACACCCAGCTAATTTTTGTATTTTTAGTGGAGACAAGGTTTCACCATGTTGATCAGGCTGGTCTCGAACTCCTAACCTCGTGATCCGCCCACCTCGGCCTCCCAAAGTACTGGGATTACAGGCATGAGCCACCATGCCCAGATGCAGCCATCGTTTCTTTAAATATTGCTTCTGCCTTACTCTTTTTCCTGTTTTTCTGGGACTCCAATTTTATGTATCTTATATACTTCTTACATTTTCTCTTGTCTTTTTCCTGTCTTCCTGTCTCTCCATGAACTATTCTAGACCTTTTCTTCTAGCATATCTTTTAGCTTACTGATTATTTCTTCAGCTATATCTTATTTGTTACTAAACCTATTTACTGAATTTTTAATTTCAGCTATTCTGTTTTTCAGTCCTAGACTTTATGTTTGAATCATCTCTACGGTTTCTGGTTCTCTATGTAATTCTCAATCTTTTATTTCCTTGAACATAAGAAGCTAGCTATTTTTGAAGTCTGGATATGATACCTCCCGTAACTGGAAGACTTATGGAAAGTTTCCCTATTGTTTCTCTTTGTTGTCAGCTATGTTATTTTGCCTTCTCGTGTGTGTGGTTTTGACTGAATATTGGAAAAACTGTAGATTTAAATTGAGAACTAGGATAATCATATTATATCGCTCTCTCGGGAAGTCTAGTGTTTGGTTCTGGCAGGGCGCTAGCAATGCTTGATCTCCTTAAGTCAATTAGGGATGGCGAAGTTTCAAATAGGACTTTAATCCCTTTGAAGGACAGCATATTTCTGGTTTGCCTTTACTCCTAGAGTATATACCTTTAGTGTCATTTAAAAACCAAAACTCAATCAGTTTCCCTGTGAAAGGCAGAAACAAAGAAAAGGAGAAAAGAGCATAATAGAAAAAGTGGACACCACTTTTGGTGTTGGTGGTTTAGGAAGTCCACCAACTGATGGTCCCTGAACTTTAATTTTATATTTAAATTTATAACAATTGTAGTGTTATAAATTTTTCAAAATCTCATGCTGTGTTTGTCTCATTGAGTTTTCTTCTTTTCCTGGATTTTGGCCCTGTAATT
Organism: Macaca thibetana thibetana; assembly: GCF_024542745.1. Classification (NCBI taxonomy): domain Eukaryota; kingdom Metazoa; phylum Chordata; class Mammalia; order Primates; family Cercopithecidae; genus Macaca; species Macaca thibetana. The sequence goes on from NC_065584.1 coordinate 8,457,951, forward strand.
CTTCACTGTCTTGATAACTCTCCAATGCCTTCAGGCATTTAATTTTTATTTTTGAATTAAAAAAATTATTCAGATTTTCTAGGTTTTAAAGTGGGGAAATTGGTCCCAATTACCTAGTCTGGCATTGGAAGAAATGTGGCCATCTGGTACAGCTACTTTTGATTTGGCCTTATCTGGGAAAATTGAAGATATTTGTGTTCCATAAACTAGAAATTCCACACCCCAAATATTTACCTTAGAGAGAAACTTTTGCAAATGTAAACAAGGAGTTATAAATAAGAACGTTTATAGCAGTAGTTTCTAAAATAGCAATGCCAACCTACAGGAGAATGGATAAATCAATTGTGGCATTATTATTTATGTGGCATTTTGTTTTTATTCTTATAAAAATAATACAGCAGTGAAAATTGGTGAACTAAAGTTACATGTATCAGAACGGACGAATCTTTTGAATGTAATTTTGAGCAAAAATGTGATGTGCAAAAAAAAAAGCGTGTGTGTGTGTGTGTGTGTGTGTGTGTGTAGTAGTATTTACATTTGTAGCAATGTGGGTCTGCCTAGTTATAATAGACACTGAACTGAATACAGTTTTATTTCTTTTCCCCCAGGTAGAAGGGGATGGGTTTGTGATCAGGAAGTGGCCGATAGATGATTCAATTTTGCTGATAATATTTTACTTCTTAAACTAGGTAGTAAATATAGCTGGGTGTTTCTTGTAATTTAAAAAATATTCTGGATTATCTTGTCTTGGATTGGTTAATTTAGTTCACTTACATTTATTTACATGATTGATTTCTAATTGTTTCTATTACCTTAGTTTGTTATTTTTCTTTTTTCACTTTTTAAATATCCTCTTTTCTTCTTTATTGCCTGGGTGGAAGCATTGATTAAAGGTTGTTTTTAAAAATTATTCATTTGCATATTTTTATTCAATTTTTATTCTCCTCTACTGCTTTGAAATTTGACCTTTTGTTTTCCTGATTGTCCTGGACACATTATCATGCATATTTAATTTAATGACATACTAAGCAATATCTTAATCCCCTTTGATTAATAAAAGGACGTTAGAATATCCCAAATCAAGTTACTACCCTTCCAACTTACAAGTTATTGTTGTGTAATATTTTAATTCTATGACTTTTCTATGGCTTTATAAATTAGACTTTATTGTTACCTTATTGTTTTGTTAATGTTCATGCGTGTTTATCAGCTTATTTGCTCACCGTTTCTTCTTGCTTTTCACAAGGACCTTTTTGTGATTATTTTCTTTCCTTCCTTAGGGGAGGTGTGGTGGTTTACTCCCAACCACACGTATCTGAATATTTTTGTTTTACTTTCGCTCTTGTTGGGTACACAGTTTTGTGAAGTACACAATTCTGGGTTGGCATCTCCACACTTTGAAGGCACCATCACATTTCTTCTGGCTGTCTTTATGGAGGTGAAAAGTTTGTTTTCAGTCTTCTGATTATTCCTTTCAAGATTGTCTCTACTTTTTGTCTGGCGGCTTTAAAAAAATCTTATTTTTGCCTGTGGTGTTTTAAAGATTCACTATAGGCATCTGAAAGGACCTGAAACATTTACTCTTACTTGGAGTATATTGTGTAATTTCTGAATCTTGGATATATGTCTTCTCTTTGTTCTAGAAAGTTTTCAGCTAATATCTCTTGAAATATTACCTCTATTCTTATATATCTCACTCTCCTTCTAGGACTCTGACTGGATATATGTCAGAGCTTCTTATTCTATTCTCTGTATGTCTTTCATTACCTTTATATTTTCTGTTTCCTTATCTCTTGATACTGTATTTTGGGTAATTTGATCAGACTCTTATCCTGGGGTTCACATATTTTATTATTAGTTGTGTGTAATCAACTTGTCAAGCATCCATTGAATTTTTAAAAAATCAATTAAAATTTTCAGTTTTAGAAGTTCTGTTTGGTTATTTTTTAAACCTATTTGGTCATTCCTGATGGTCTCTTGTTTACTTTTTATCTTTGTGATTCCAATGTTATTTTCTTTATGCATTTCTTACCTTCTTTTTACGTTTCATACATTGATATAGTATGCATTGGATTATTTAATATCTGCAGTCCTGAGGTGTTTGAATCTATTATTTGTTACATTTATTGACTGCCACTGACAGATACTTGCCATCTTCTCTTTCTGTGACTTTTCATTGTGAGCTGACTGCTTATTTTTTAATCTTATTTTCAGATTTTTTACTCCTGAGGGCCTAATTGAGGGATGCTTTCCTCTAGAGATTTCTGTCTAGTTCTGCTGTGAATCAGGTGCACCGAAGACTTGAAGACATATCCATCACCTTTGAGCATCTCATATCTGCAAGGACTGCCAGGCTCAACTCCTCCACCTTGCTCTTTGTCCCAGGCTCAGGATCCTAATTGCAATGGTAATTGGTGCTCATCCTCAAGGCCAGCAAACCTCTTCATTTCATACACTGCCAGCTTATCCCAACTGTATTAGTCTGTTCTCATGCTGCTAATAGAGACATGCCTGAGACTGGGTAATTTATAAAGAAAAGAGGTTTAATAAACTCACAGTTCCATATGGTTGGGGAGGCCTCACAATCATGGTGGAAGGTGAAGGAAGAGGAAAGGCACATCTTACATGGCAGTGGGCAGGAGAAGTGCCAAGCAAAAGGGGAAAACCCCTTATAAAACCATCAGATCTCATGAGAATTCACTCACTACCACAAGAACAGCAGTATGGGGGTAACCACCCCCATGATTCAACTATCTCCCACAGGTCCCTCCCACTACATGTGGGGATTATGGGAACAATTCAATATGAGATTTGCGTGGGGACACAGCCAAACTATATTTAACCAGCTTTAGATTTAGCTCACATTTTGAGGAAGACTGGCCGGTTTGAAGACTTCCACATACCTTGAAAGCCCATTGATGTGTCAAAAAGTCCATGTTATTGAGGACAGTCTTGTTTTGATTTGTGACAGTCTTGTTTTGATTTGCGACAGTCTTGTTTTGATTTGCGACAGTGCCTTTGCGCACTTGATCTGCCATTCTCTAGGAGTGTGGAAGTTATTGTATTATTCTGTATTAACCTTTTTACTTCTTTAGCTCTCATAAATACTGCATGATAAAGGAGATCATATTTTCTACTTTGAAGAACTATTATAAGTGTTAGGAAGCCTAGGAAGCTGCTAGCACTTAGTAGATGCTAAATAAATGGTAGCTAACAACAACACTAAAGGTGATTCAGTATTTGCTGAACATATATTGTACTTGATTGAACATATATTGTACTTGATTGAACATATATTGATGGTTATAGGTGGACAGACCTTGGACATATATAACTTAACCTTACAACACTATAAGGTTGGTCATATTGTCTTTCTTTTACAAATTGGGAAACTGAGGCTCAGTGAGTGTACGGAGCAGCATCACTTTGTTAAATGATACGAACTATACAGTAGTGTCTAATGGAACATTTGGCTCATCCATTTATTCATTCATTCTTTCGGAAAGTACTTATTGAGTGCCTTTGCCCCGGGACTGTGGTGATATATAATGGGTGTTTGCCTTATCAGGGTCCTGGAAAAAAGCGACTTTGACAATTCTCCCACCCCCTCCACTGTCCCTGAGCCTCACAGTTTTCTCGGGATGTTGAGATCTGTGCATCTCACTTTCCCTTGGGGCTTGGACCCTCCAAGCAAGTGGTCCCTAGTAATAACCATTCTCCTATAAATTAATTGGAGCTTGTGGGCCCTGCGTTATAAGCACTGCAATGCAACTTTGTTTTAGGACAGTTGTTTGAATTAAGGTGCAGATGTGATGTGTGAGTGACAGTGTGTCACCAGTATTTAGTATAGGCATACCTCGTTCTTTTGCACTTTGCTTTATTGCCCTTCACGGTTTTCATTTCTTTTCTTCAGATTGAAGGTTTATGGCAACCCCCGTTAAACAAGTCTATTGGCACAATTTTTCCAACAGCATGTGCTTACTTTGTGTTTCTGTGTCACATTTTAGTAATTCTCACAATATTTCACACTTTTTCATTATTGTTATATTTGTAATGGCGATCTGTGATCAGTGATCTTAATGTTACTCCTGTAACTGTTTTGGGGCACCACGAAGTGTGTCCAAATAAGATGGTGTGCTCTGGCTGCTCCATTGACCAGCCATTCCTCCATCTATCTCTTTCTCTCCTTGGGCCTCTTTACTCCGAGACACAACAACATTGAAATTAGGCCAGTTAATACCCCGTACAATAGCCTCTAAGTGTTCAAGTGAAAGGAAGGATCACATGTCTATCGTTTTAAATCAAAAGCTAGAAATGATTAAGCTTAGTGAAGAAAGGATGTCTAAAGCTGAGACAGGTTGAAAGCTAGGCCTCTTGCACTAATTAGCCAAGTTGTAAATGTAAAGGAATAATTCTTGAAAGAAATTAAAAGTGCTGCTCCTGTGTACTCATGAATAATAAGAAAGTGAAAACAGCCTTATTGCTGATGTGGAGAAAGTATTAGTGGTTTGAATAGATAAGACCAGCCACAACATTCCTCCAAGTCAAAGCATGATCCAGAGCAAAATCCTAACTTTCTTCAATTCTGTGAAGGCTGAGAGAAGTGAGGAGGCTGCAGAAGAACATTTGAAGCTAGTGGAGGTTATTTCATGAGGTTTAAAGAAATAAGCTGCCTCCATAACATAAAAGTGCAAGGTGAAGCAGCAAGTGTTGATGTCAAAGCTGCAGCAAGTTATCCACAAGATAATTTAGGTGGATAATTGATGAAGGTGGTAACACTAACAACAGATTTTCAATGTAGGTGAAGCAGCTGTATATTAGATAAGAAGATGCTCTCTAGGACTTTCATAGTTAGAGAGGAGAAGTCAATGCCTGGCTTCAAAGCTTTAAAGGACAGGCTGACTCTCTTATTAACTGCTAATGCAGCTGGGTGACTTAAGTTGAAGCTGATGCTGGTTTACCATTCTGAAAAGCCTAGGGCCTTAAAAATGATGATAAATCTATGCTGCCTGTGTTCTATAAATGGGACAACAAAGCCCGGATGATAGCACATCACTTACAGCATGGTTTAGTGAATATTTTAAGCCTGCTGTTGAGATCTGATGTTCAGAAAAAAAAAGATTTCTTTCAATACATGACTGCTCATTGACAATGCACCTGGTCACCCAAGAACTCTGATGGAGATGTACCTGGAGATGAATGTTGCTTTCATGCCTGCTAACACAACATCCATTCTGTAGCCCAAGGATCAAGGAGTAATTTCAACTTTCAGATCTTATTATTTAAGAAGTACATTTCGTAGGGCTAAAGCTACCATAGATAGTGATTCCTTTGATGGATCTGGGTAAAGCAATTGAAAACTTTCTGGAAAGGATTCACCATGCAGAACACGCATGATTCACAGAGGAGGTCATCAACATTAACCGGAATTTGGAACAAAAGTTGATTCCAACCCTCGTGGATTACTTTGAGCATTTCAAGACTTTGGTGGAGGAAGTAACTGCAGATGTGGTGAAAGTAGCAGAGAACTAGAATTAGAAGTGGAGCCTGAATTGCTGCAATCTCATGATCAAACTTGAATGGATGAAGAGTTGCTTCTTATGGATGAGTAAAGAAAATTTCTTGAGAAGGAATCTACTCCTGGTGAAGATGTTCTGAACATTGTTGAAATGACAACAAAGGATTTAGAATATTCTGGAAGTGTAGTTGATAAAGTGGCAGAGTTGACTCCAATTTTGAAAGAAGTTCTGTGGTAGGTAAAATGCTATCAAACAGCTTGCATGCTGGAGAGAAATCTTTCTGGGAAGGAAGAGTCCATTGATGTGGAAAACCTCATCAATGTCTTATTTTAAGAAATTGCCACAGCCACCCCCAATCTTCAACAACCACTACCTTGATGAGTTAGCCGCCATCAACACCGAGGCAAGGCCCTCCAACAGCAAAAAGATTAGGACTTGTTGAAGGTTCAGATGATTGGTAGCATTTTTTAGCAATAACGTATTTTTAAATTAAGGTATGTATATTGTTTTTCAGACAGACTGCTACTACACACTTAATAGACTACAGTTGATATGGTTTGGTTGTGTTCCCACCCAAATCTCTTCTTGAATTATAATTCCCATAATTCCCATGTGAAGGGACCTGGTGGGAGATAATTGAATCATGGGGGTGATTTCCCCCATATGTTCTCATGGTAGTGAATAAATCTCAGAAGATCTGATGGTTTTATAAGGGGAAACCTCCTTTTGCTTGGTTCTCATTCTCTCTCTGCCACTGTGTAAGCCATGACTTTCGCCTTCTGCCATAATTGTGAGGCCTCCCCAGCCACATGGAACTGTGAGTCCATTAAACCTGTTTTTGTTTAAAAAAAATAAATTACCCAGTCTCGGGTATGTGTTTATCAGCAGTGTGAAAATGGACTAAAAATACAGTATGGTATAAACATAACTTTTATACACACTGGAAAACCAAAAAAATGTGTGTGACTCACTTTATTCTGATATTCATTTTATTGTGGTGGTCTAGAACCATGAGTGCAGTATCTCCAAGGTATGCCTGCAATTAGTAATGCCATTAGAAGGGACTGATGAGCCCGTGGGTATTCACAGCCTGTCCCATAAGTAGCTGGTGCTCTTGGTGAGAGCAGGGTTAGCACCATTGGGTCCCCTTGTTCTCTCCAGAGCTGTCTGGATGACAGGAAGTGCACGGCATTCTGGCTACTACTGGCCACCTACTGGAATTTTCTATTACTTCTCATCACATCCAACTCTTCTAGAGGCCTTTAGTCTGCTGTGACAATACCCCCAGCCCCTGCACTGTCCCTGAGTCCCATAGTTTTCTCAGGATGATGCGATCTGTGCATCTCACTCTCCCCTCGGGGTCGGACTCTTCCTTCAGCTCCCCCAGGTCTGGGGAAGAGGCTTGGTTATGTTCTACTTACAGATGATAGTAAGTGCCATTGGGGTGAGATTCATAAGCTTAGAAGGCAGCGACCTGCCTGGGCTCCACCTTGGGAATGGTGAACCTAGTCTTTATGCAGGATTAAACCTTTTCTGTGCATTTGTAGATGGGGTTGTGTGGTGGTGAGAGGGAAGAGGATGGGATGAAAATGAGAGCAAGCCTTATATTTTATTTTCTCTCTATCAAGCATTCATTTATTGAGCATCAGTTTGCACAGCTACTGAGTATCAGGGGATTCAAACCCACGTCTGTCTCGACTCTGCAGCCCCACTCCTGCTACCCAAAATAACGCTCCCCTCCCAGGGTAGCTATAAAGCATTTGAGACACTGTCTACAGCGTGGCCCCACAATGCCTGGAGTGTAAGAACTCGGTGTGCGGTAACTACTTTCTTTCTCTGAGCAAAAAAGAAATCTTAAAAGAAAGTGAAAAATCTGTTGCCTTGGAGAAGTTTGAGAAGGAACCAGAAAGTGTGTGGGAAGGAATTCGCTCAGCCTGGGCTGCCATGCCGGTTCTGGTGGGCTCCACCTCCGAGCGTCCCCTGGCTGATGGGGGCATTTAACCACCTCCTCCAGGTTTCGTTTCCCCCACTTCACCCACACGGAACAGCAGTTCTCACAGACAGACGGGCTGGCGAGTTAGCATCTTTCCATGATGAACGGTGCTGCACCAAGCCTTATCTTTCATTTATGATGATTGTGCTTATAATGAAGGACTGCAAATCTGACAGATTGAAGATCATCTTGAAGGCTGTACTTTTCATAGTTCTTGCAGTTTGGATTGATTTGAGGGAGAGAAAAAGGGAGAGAGGCTCTCTGTAAAGAAAACATGATTTTTATGTGAATAGTCATTACAGACCAGGATTATATTATATTCATCTCCCCACGCAGAAACGACACCGGCAAACATCCTTCCTTTATTTTCCTGAGTAAAAGAAGGCCTCGTGGTTTAACAAGCCAAAGGGAACACATGCAATGAATGAAGTGGCAAAGTAATGGCCTCCCCATCCTTCCTCCTGCTCCTGGAGAGCATCCCAGTGTCAGACATGGTTAGCCTGGAGATTTGGCTTTTTGCCTTTCACCTTTGGACAGGTCACTTCATAACCTTGAGCCACAGCTACTCATTTTAAAGGTGAGCCTCTGGTTTTGTATTGCTGTGTAGCAAGCCACCTCATACTTGGTGGTATAAACCATCAATACTCATTTATTATTGTAATCTCTCCTGGTTCTGGGCTCAGCTGGGCAGTTCTTAGGCAGGACCTCTCATGGGGTTGCAGTCAGATGGTGGCTGGGCTGGAGTTACCTGGAGCTTCCACACTCATGTATCTGGTGCTGGCTGCTGGCTGTTGGTTGAGATTTCAGAAGGGATTGTCAGCAGGGACATCTACTCGCAGCCTCCTCGTGTGCCCTGGGCTTCTTCACAGCGTGGTCACTGGGTCATCTGTTGTTAAACACACTCACTGAGGCCCATCCAGGCTCAAGGAGAGGACACACAGGCTGCAGCTCTTGCTGGGGACAGGGTAAGGCTCTGGGATGGGATGTGGCTCTTTCTGGAAAATATAGTCTGCCACCATAAGGATAATAATTGGTGTTTGGGTTGCTGTAAGAATGAATGAAATAATGTTAACAGGCAGTGAAGTATAGGGGAAAATGTTTGAATTCTGGAGTTAGAGTAGCTTGGATTTTGATTGTGATTCTACTACTTCCCAGCTATGAGAGAAGCTGACCATGTTTTGGTGGGTTCTGTCCATCAGGACTGATTGAAGAGGGGGTAAAAGTAGGGGGATACTTCAGGTATTTTTCCTTTTTGCTTTCCTGGTGTGTCTGGTGGGCTGTTGCTGGTTTGTGTAGTGTTTATCAGTGACTTTCCTGCAGCAAGACTTACCTCTTATTTAAGATGATTATGTTTATAATGAAACACTGTGGATTTTTTAGATTGAAATCACATAGGAGGTGATCCCTTATCACAGCCCTTTGATTTGGGCCGATTGAGGAGTTTGCTAATTTCTAATACCTCTCTTCCTGGGTCATAGCAAAGACAAAATGAATTAACATGCATGAGCTCGAGAGTGTAGGTGTCGTGGTGGATGGGCTGAGTGTGGATTTTCGGATCAGATAATGGGTTTGGATCCCAGTTTGGTTTTTCATTAACTGGGGAAACTTACATAAGTCAGGTCCTGTCTCTGAGCCTCTGTTTTCATTTCTCTAAAATGGGATGATGCCCTGGGTTACCAGGTTGCACGACTGTAAGTAAAGCCTCTCATCGCATGGTATATGTGAACCGTTTCCCCAGAGGTGTCACAGGCCCAGTCTGCATGGCCCTGATTGCCTCCGTCATGCACAGCTGTCCTGAGGGTGAGAAGAGGGATGGTGGAGAAGGGCCAGTGTGAGCCTGGGCGGAGAATATTATCAGCAAAGGTTTGCTCCCCTCCTGCCTTCCCTGAACCCTGGGTGGGGAGCAGTGAGTTTCCTGGAACCCTTGCAGAGAGGTCTTTTCTACTGCTCCCATGACAAGTGGGCCCAGATGGCTTCACTGAGCGCTTCCCTGGGGACTGCGGAGTACTCTAGGTTTCTCACAGCCGACAGCCCTGGGAAAGGGGCTGCTGCTGTGGGTGGTGAGGCTGGAGAGTCAGGGGTTCATTAGCCGTGGTTTGGATCTGGACGGGCCTATCATATGGCAGTGCAGTGTGTCGCACTGGTTTTCTGATCAGTCCGGTATGTTCTCAGCCACTTAACCCCTTCGTTATCTACTTGCCCTTTGGAGCCTTGAGGCAAAGTGCTGGGTTTGTGGATGGGATTCAGATGGACCTGAATTTGAATTCCTATTACTTACACCCTTACTTACTGGCTGTGAGACCTTGGCCAGTCGCTCATTTCCTCCGAGCTTCATTTCCATTATCTATAAAATGGGAACAATAGCCCCTATCTCTCTGGCTGGATGTATGAATTAACTGGCACAGAACCCACATAACTGAGTCATTAATTAGATGGTATTGATTATTTATTGAGTGACCAGGAAGCTTTCCAGGTGCTGAGATGTGAACAAGTAGGCAGTCTGGGTACTTGGGGGCAGCAGCTGAGCACAGCTGAATAAACTGGTCAGATGGTGAGGGATGGTGATCCATGCAAGGGGAAGATTGCAGGTGCAGGGATGCTGTTCTGTGGGTCATCTGGGAGGGCCAGGCCAATGAAAGAGGGATTTGAGCAGGGCCTGGAGGGGGTCCCGAGTGAGGACATGGCTCTTCATGGGAAGACCAACAGCCAGCAGGAAAAGCGTGCAGGTGGTCGAGGGGAGGCCTCATGTGGTGGGTGTTTAAGTATGAGATGAAGTGCCAGGAGGTGTGGGCAAGGGCGAGTGCAGGGAGAGGAAGGAGCCAGACAGTCCCCACCTGCAGGCCACCCCAAGTAGCTCAGCTTGGTCAGGAAATGCCCTGTCGCCTCCTTTCTCTTAGTATTTTACCACTTTTTAATAGACCTTTAAAGAAAGTACATTTATATTTGCAAATAACCTTAAAAAAAAACTTTGCAGTTTTCCCATTCCCACAAAAAAACCTACTCTTCAGTGCAAAATAAGTCCCATCCTTGCCATTAAGTGGTTCACTTAGAATCAGCTTATATTTCTAGTTCATGCCTTACACATCTGCTCAAATGACCCTCACAATGATCCTGTGAGCCATTGTTACTATGCCCATTTAACAGATAAGGAAACTGAGAGGCAGAGAGGTGAAGGGCAAGAACAAGGTCACACGGCTTGCAAAAGGCAGACAGGACGTAGGCCTGGGTTTTCCCGACTCCAAGTTTTTTCCGCAATCCTGGCTGATGACGTCAAGTACTGGAGCCTTTGACCTCTGACAACCTCCACCTCCCCTCCTCTGTCTGCCTCCAGCATCTGTTTCTGTTGCTAATGTCGGTGTCTGAGACGCAGGCATCTCCCTAACTTGCCAGGCTTGATGAAGCTCAGTGAATTTCTTTTAGTGATGATGGACATAATTAAGTTAGCAGAGGAGATGTCTCATTGCTGCCAGTATCAAATAGAAATGAGAAGGAAGACGGGTTGCACTTTAGCTCTGAACACGATGATGAGCTCAGTCAGCTGGAGGGTCAAGTATTCTTGGAAGAGGGAGGACCCCAGCTGAGGGCCTGGTTGGTTCTTAGGAATATCTCACATGCACCTTGTCCTAAGCAGCAAGCAATGATGACAGCAGGCATGGAGGCTGGGCCATGGAAAGTGAGTGCTTGAACCAGACAGGTAAAAACGCTCTTGAGAATATGTCAGTAAGTGGCATGCCCTTCATTGGTTCTCAAGCTTCAGTGTCTGCATAGATAATCTAGAAAGCATGCTTAAAAAAATCCAGATGCCTTTACCACATCCCCAGAAGTTTAAATTCAGTCTCTTTAGAGAGGGTCTTGGGATCCTGATTTTTATCAGTCATTCCACATGATTCTGGTGCAGGAGGTTCCAGAAACATTGGCACAGGGGTTATGTGCATGAGCTCTGGAGTTTTTCGGTTGTGTTTTTGGAGCTGGTATGACTCAACACAAGAGATCTAGCCTCCTTAGTCTTTGCTTCCTCCTGCTGTGGAATAAGCTGTAATATACCTCCCTCAGAGAGTTGTTGAGGAACATATAGGACCATGCACATAACATTGCTTTAGTTTTGAATTGATGGGTTGCCAAGAGTAGGAGGCCCAGCCTGCAGGTGGAGGACCAGTCAGCGATACTTGAATATCAGTTGCTTGGGGCTTCAAGTCCAGCAGATGCCAACTCCATCAGCAGGACCAATCACTCAGTCCTTCAAGGTTCAGCTAGGACATCATTGCCTCCAAGAAGCCTTCCTATGGCTTTATGCCTTGAGCTCCCACTACCTGCTGCATCCCCTTCTATGGAAACATTTTCCACATTGCACCAAAACAGTCTGCTGCTATATTTCTCTCCCTGAGCTGGACTGCAAGCTCTTCAGTGGAAGGGACACTTGCTCATCCTTGCTTCTCTGGGACCCAGCACATAGTGCATTTTGCACAGCTATAATCAGGATATCGAAGCAATCTTATATTGCTTTTGCCTTCCCTCCACACAGTAAGCATTTGCCATGGTCTGAAGTCTTTATCCTTAGCATTTCTATTGCTGCCTAATGTTCTACAGAAGTGTTGCTCTCTGAATGTTTGAACTATTCCCTTATGAAAAGTCCTCCTGTATTGCTATTACAAATAATGTTGAGGAGAATCTTTGTGTCCCTCCCTGGTTTGCACAATGGGCTCCTGCAGATTATCAAGAAAACCACTAGATTCTAATAGTAAATAATTTCAATAGATCATTGTAACAAGGTGGGATGCAATCCTCAACCACATTAAAAAAACGGTCAACCTCACTAGGTATAAAATGCAAACTAAAATGATGCCTGATGTTTTATCTACTAAATTAGCAAACTTGAAAATAATGGTAATTTCCAGCACTGATAATGACATTAAGAATTAGGTGCGCTTGTTTAACATTGTCTTTGGCAGTGGAAATTAGCACTATTTGGCAATGGGTTTAAAAATCGGTAATCCCACCACTTGGAACACCATGGTAAAGAAATGACTTCTTGTACAAATTGGAGGAAATCACAAGTCTGTTAATGGTTACTCATACTCTTTTGCAATACAGAGTCATCTTCTCTGTAGAGAAAGCAGCTTCCGTAGGATTCTAGCCCTAGATGGTATGAGTTCCAGACTGGAGGTGGAGGGAGGGATAAGAGCAGCCTCCGTGAAGATGTGATTCTTGATCTGAGACTTGCAGGGTCGGCAGCTACTTGTCCAACAGATGGGAGAGTGGGAAAAGGGAGAGATGGGTATCCCAGCATTTGTGAACGTGTGCGTGTGCATGCCTGTGTTTGTAGAAAGGTGAGTGTGTACTTGGGTGTGTCAAAACAAGAGTCTGGAGGGATTGCAGATCATGAATTCTATGCCATGCTTGGCTGTCCCCTGAAGGTGGTGGGGTGGTACTGAGTTAGAGAAGTGACACGGATTTTAGAAAGCTGTCACTGACTGCTGGGTGAAGGATGGAGGCAGGGAAGCCAAGTAGGAGGCTGTCACAATAGCTCAGGGGAGAAATGTTGAAGGTGGGCCCATGTGAAGGTGGATTGGTTGGAGGGAAGAAGATGAATTGCAAAATTTTAGGAGCTCACCCCCACTTTTCTGTATGACCTTCCTCCAGGCACCTTCCCTGGGGAAGGTTCCACTTTGCCGGGCCTCTTCCCGGTACACGGGGTCTCCTGGAAGCCTGTGGTGCCCATCAGCTCACGCACATTGCAAACTCCGCTAATGGCATGTTGGCTAATTGCATAATGCAGCTATCTGCCTGTGAATTGAGGCCCAAATGTTGTTCTTTGCAGGGTAATTATGCGGGATAAGTGAATGGCTGGAATATTTACAAGATTTTGTCCCTTGGTCGATTTCCTTTCTCAGAAGACAGCCGCTGTGTGGGGTAAAACATAAGACAGAAAATATCTCTGGGACTTGCGCAACATGGCCACAGGAAAGCTTGTGGTGTTTGAGAGGAACATGCAAAATATTAAGTTTGGGTAAAAAAGAGCATACAACTGTTCCATCCTTGAAATGCATATGTTCCTCTCATTGACTGGCACGGCTGGATTCGGCTCTTGCCTGTTTCCAGCCGAGGAGCGCGTCTCATTTCCAGCACTGGCAAGTCAGGTTGGGCACAGGTCTGACATGGTTCCTGGGTGCGTGGCTGGGTGTCGGGTTTCTGCTGCAATGGATGTGAATCCTGAAGCATCCGTGGTTGTGACTTTGACTGAGTGATTTCCATAATCTGGGCCTCAATTTCCTCATCTGTGAAACGGGGAGAGCAATGTGTCTTTGGAGTGTTGTCATGGGGGCTCTCAGAGACGAGGGAGGTAAAGGGTTCCCTATGAAGTATGGGATTGAGATGAGGCTTCTTTCCCTCCTGGTTCAGACCAAAGGCAAGCCCCGAGTTGGCCATTGTGGAGCTTCCTGGGGACTGAGGAAACCCTGACTGGTGTTGCCTGTTTCAGCCTCCTCCCCATTAACTCAGCTCAGCCACGTTTGCTGGGAGCCTGGGTGGAAAAGAACTTTGTTGAAGGCCTTGCCCTCTTTCTGAGAAAAGGTGGTGAAAGTGGATCTGCTTTTCCTACCTAGTGCCAAGCACTGTGGGAGAAAATGTTTTTATTTTATTTTATTTTTATTTTTTTGAGACGGACTCTCACTCTGTCACCCAGGCTAGAGTACCGTGGCATGATCTCGGCTCATTGCACCTCCCTGCCTCCAGGTTTAAGCAATCCTCCCACCTCAGTCTCCCCAAGTAGCTGGGACTACAGGTACATGTCACCACGCCAGGCTTATTTTTGTATTTGTTTGATAGAGACAGGGTTTCACCATGTTGGCCAGGCTTGGCTTGCACTCCTGACCTCAAGTGATCCTCCTGCCTTGGCCTCCTAAAGTGCTGGGATTACAGGCATGAGCCACCACGCCCGGCCTCAAAAATGTTTTTAAGACACACATGATCCTTGGAAAGGATTTTCATCTTCATGCTTTGCAGAGGACATTAGACGCTCAGAAAGGTTACATAACTTTCTTTGGGTCACACAGCTCACAGGTGACAGGAGCTGGGTTTGGACTCATCTCCAATGCCTGCTCCCTCTGGGCTAGGCCAGGGTGCAGGAGGCTCCCTTCACCTTTTGATGGGTGTGAGTGGGAGGTGTTTGTTTTTCCTTCTCAAACTCCAACTGTGGGCCTTAGCTGGAGGTCAGATGAAAGCTGCCTTTGTCCTTGGTGCTCTTCAAACAGGTTCTGGTCTCTGCATCTGAATGGCTTTTCCCCAAAGTGCATCTGGCTTCTTGACAAGGCACCATCCACCCCCACTGCCCTCTCCCAGCCTCCCTGCTGTGGGAACCTCCCATTCCATGTTCTCCTGGCCGGCAGCTGCCTTCCTTAGCCTCGTGAGTCCCTGTTCTCCCTTAGTGATAGGGATGTGGGCTCCCCAAAGCTCACAACACAGGGAGGAAGTGCTGCTGTGAGGGTTGAAGAGCAGGCCAGAGTCACGGGCAGGAGTCTTGTCCTGGTTGCTTATTACCTGCATGCCTCCAGACAGGCTCTCCATCCTCTTGGTGCCTCGGTGTCCTCATCTGTCAAATGGGAGTCATATGGCATGTCCCTCCAAGGGCAGAGGTTGATGGAGATGAAACACAATAACGAACATCAAGCGCCTGGTTTGTGGGAAGCGGCCCATCTCAGGCCTTGCTGTTATCGTCTCGTCTCGTGAGTGATGGAGCCTGGTGCAGTGGGCAGAGTCCAGAGGGGTTAGACAGAACTGGGTTCTCTCCTCGCCTCCCCTGATCAGCTGCTTGGCCTTGGGCAATTGCTCCATTTCAGGGTACGTTCATGGGGACGTTCATCGGGGGGTGCTGAGTTGAGAAAGGAAAAGCCCCAGGAGCTCAGGGTGAACTCAGACACCCATCCTAACTGCTGTGCAGTGACATGGGTTATAAATAGTTTCCTCTGGCCAACATTCGTTGAGTGCGTACCTCGTGCAGGCACTGGGTGGGGACAAGATGCAAGCAGAGTTCTCAAATGCAGTGGTTTACAGTCCAAGCAGACAACGTGCACGCCATAGACTGCAGTACAGTGGGTGTATGGAAATACACAAATTCAGCTTCTCTGCTCTCCCAGGTTGTGACCTCCTGCCTTCCTATCCAACAAGTCCTGGCCTTCCCAACACTGAACCTTCCTGATCGCTTCCTGACCGATGCTGTCGTGTGAGGTTAGGTCTGGTGATTCTGGCAGCACATTGTGGCTAAGCTCATCCCAGGCGCTTGGCCCTGATCGTCCCTGTGCCACCCTCACTGCCCGGCACTTAGAGGCTACGTGGAGACATGGGCAGGGTCCAGGCAGATACAGGACAAGGGCTTGGCTGTACTCACTGTCCTCCGCTCGGTGCCTGGTGCAGGCCCTGGCACACCGGGGGCCCTGGGACGTTGGTCTTGATTCCTGTTCTTGGTGGTTTCCTTTGCTCTGTGTGCTCAGCCCCCAGTGTGTAACAGCGAACGAACTTGAGCTGGTGAGGAAATGTCAACTCCTATTTATCTCCCCAAAATGAACCAAAATATTTTTTTGAGAGTGCAGTTTGGAAACTCCTGAGGTTGTCAAGTTGAAAAAAGAAAGAATCGAGATGTGCTTTATGGAATGTCGTGAAACATCATTGGCCTTTTAAACTTAACATGACTCAGTGTGCCCAGTGAGTTCAAAGCTTGGTTAGGTTAGATGAAAAACTAGCACAATAAAAGTTGGCCAGGTGCAGTGGCTGACACCTGTAATCCCAGCATTTTGGGAGGCTGGGGTGGGCGGATCACTTGAGGTCAGGAGTCCTAGAGCAGCCTGACCAACATGGTGAAACCCCATCTCTACTAAAAATACAAAAAATTAGCTGGGCGTGGTGGCGCACTCCTATAGTCCCAGCTACTTGGGAGGCTGAGGCAGGAGACTCGCTTGAACCCAGGAGGCAGAGGTTGCAGTGAACCAAGATCACGCCACTGCACTCCAGCCTGGGCAACAAAAGCGAAACTCCGTCTCAAACAAACAAACAAGCAAACAAACAAACAAACACCTCAAAAGTTTAAGAAACATGTAGGAAAGGAAGTACTTGAGACTGAAAGTTGTTTATATGAATGGTGTGTGTGTCAGCACATACTGAAAGGACTTTTATTGTGGTGAAGCATTTTGGACCCCAGGCAGCCTGTTTTAGGTATATAGTAGGTGCTCAATAATTGCTCTTGGATTAGATTGAGTTAAGCTCCCTGCTTCACATCCCACTTTTCTTTGCCAGGGTGTATTATTCCAAAATTGCTGGCCAGCAGAGGGAAAACACCTCAATGGTCAGATTGAGTTGGTTTAAAAATTCATTAGCAATTAGTCTGCCCTCAGTACGTGGTATTCCCAGGTTTATTCACCCTTTGGTTTGTTCAGTAGTTGCAGCCCTGAGCAGGGTGTACACAAAGGTGTCAGGCAAGTTTGGGTTTCTGGGTGTGTAAGTTCCTTGGGCTGCCATGACCTAGTACCATAAACTGGGGCTGCAACAAGAGATATTTATTTCTCACAGTCTGGAGGCTGGAAGTCCAAGATCAAGGTGTCAGCAGGGTTGGTTCCTTCCGAGGCTATGAGGTAGAATCTGTTCCAGGCCTCTCTCTGTGGCTTGTAGATGGCAGTCCCCATCCTCATGTGGCTTTCTCTCTGTGTGTGTCTGTCCCCAAGTTTCTCCTCCTTATAAGGACACCAGTCATACTGGATTAGGGCCCACCTTAATTCCTTCTTTTTAATTATTACCTCTGTAAAGACTCTGTCTCCAAAGAAGGTCGCAATCTGAGGTGCTGGGGTAAGACTTTCCATATGAATTTTTGGGGACGCAATTCAGCCCATGACATAAAGACTCCCAGGCCCAGTGGGGAGGCAGGAAGTCCATGGACTGCTGCAAAGGAGTGGGAGCGAGGTACCTTGGAAGAAGAGAAATAGTGGCTGAATCTGCTCAGGAAGATCCAAGATGCCTTTATGGGAAGCCATATGCAGGCAGGAGGGAAGGACTGAGCTGGAGTTTGCTAGAGTGCGGAGGTGGGTGGAGGGAGGACACTCTGTCTGACCATGTGCCAAGTTCAGGAAGTACGGCTGACCTAGAAGGCTGCCACAGTGCCCTGATTGGGCCATGGGTGCCATGTGGACAGTGGGGGAGAGGAGGCTGCAGGCAGGCTGGGGCCCACAGTGGGGCTTGGGCTTCAGCCTGAAGGCCATTGGAGTCTGAAAGCCGGGCAGCCTAGAAAGGTTTTGCCCAGGGCAGGAACAAGATCAGATCTGGGCTTAAAAAAATTCATTCACATTCACTCATTTGACAAATATGTATTGTTGGTTCTTTATTGAGGGATCTTGGGCCCTGGAGTCATTCTTCTGTTGACGAGCTAAGTGACCTCAACTAAGTTAGTTAACCTCTTTAGACTGTAGAACTGGGACTTAATAGCAATGCCTGCCTCCTAGAGTTCTGGGATGAGGAGGTGTCATAAGGTACTTGAAAACTCAGCTTAGAGCCTGCTGTAGAGTTGAGTGTTCAATAAATATGAGCTACTAGGATGGAGGAGACAACAGGAGGAGAAGGAGAAAAAGAAAAGAAAAAGGAAGAAAAGGAGGAGGGGGAGAGCCGTTCAGATACAAAGCCAAGAACCGTGCACTGAGGAAAGGACAGGGAGGAAGACCAGGGGTCTCTGAGCATAGGCCGTCCAACCCAGGGAAGCCTGACCTATCCGTGCTGGATGTGAGCATAGAGAGAGTCGGGGAGCCTGCAAGGGGAGCTGAGGTGAGGCCAGGAGGAGCTGAGTATCCTCCAGGGGCTTGAGTGACGCTTTGGGTGTTGGCATCTTTCTCCGAGCAGGCACTTCCCTACCTGTGGCCAGCAGACAGCCACTGGCTGAAGGGAAGGGCTGTTTCTATATTTCTGGTGTGCACACGCAGATGATAGTTCCTGCAGATAAGCTGTCTCTGGAAGACTGGCCTGTCCCCTTGGCTGTTCTTGGTGGAATGAATTGGGTTTTGGGTGCTATCCGAGGTAGTGTCCTTTGGGTGCTGGCACCAGCCTTGCCTCGCTCAGGTTAGGAGTTGCCATGCTTCTTGGGGCAGTCAGTGTATATTTTCTTGGGGCCTCTCAGTGGTCCCTGTCATTTTAATTGCCTCCTGTCGCTCTGCAGGAGGACTCAAAAATGTGTTGAGAAGTGGGATCCAGCTCTGCTTGAAGCATTGACTCATCTGTGAAATGGGGCCTCATAGACCCAAGGCTGGTGTGTCTGCTGTGTGCTTTCTGACTGGAAGGTGCCTGTGCTGTTCCGATTCTTATAGGCATCTCAAGTTGTTGTGGGGGAAAGGAAATGATAACCATGAGCAATGGTGGGCTGGCAAGCATGTAACAACCAGCTACCTGGAAAAAATTCTGGTTTGTAGTGTTTGCCAATTTCTTTGGTGTAAACACTTCCACCATGGCCAATTTCAAGCCACCAAAGGATGTTACTTAACCCTGAGTCAGGATCTCCTGAGATGTGCCATTGCTGCATCTGGGAGCAGACACAGCACACAGTCAGTGGGGGCCATTAATTATTGTCATTATTTTTATCTTAGAGGGCTGGAAATGTCACACTGATCTGCCGAGTGAAAGAAGTCAGCAAACATATCAGAAGCAGATAGTATGGTTTGCTTCCAAACTAAGCCAAGCTAAGAACATTCACATACACTATCCGTTTAGTCCTCACATTCCTTTTTTTTTTTTGAGATGGAGTTTTGCTCTTGTTACCCAGGCTGGAGTGCAATGGCGCGATCTCAGCTCACTGTAATCTCCACCTCCTGGGTTCAAGCGATTCTCCTGCCTCAGCCTCCCGAGTAGCTGGGGTTACAGGCTCTTGCCACCATGCCTGGCTAATTTTTGTATTTTTAGTAGAGACGGGGTTTCACCACGTTGGCCAGGCTGGTCTCAAACTCCTGACCTCAGGTGATCTGTCCACCTCAGCCTCCCAAAGTGCTGGGATTACAGGCATGAGCCACTGGACCCAGGCAGTTCTTGCATTCTTCCAAGGCATGGAGATTTTACTCTCGTTCTGTAGATGAAGAAACTGAGGCTCAGAGAGCTTAACCAATCTGTATAAGTCCCCAGCCAATAAGTGGCAGATGGGGCCTTGAACCATGAGGAGGAGGAAAGTGGTCAGAAGTAATATTAATAGAAAACCTTCACTGAATGTTTGTCATGTGTCAGGGACACTCCCTCATATAATGCTCACAACAGAATTACTTACAAGGTGGGCATGATACTCTGCCCAAAATAAAGATCATGTAGCAGAGGCTCAGAGAGGTTAAGGAACTCACCCTAGGTCACACAGCTAGAGAGTGGTAAAGCTGTAACTTGAGCCCAGTTCTTTCTGCTTCTAACACTCAGGTTGCCACACCACCCTTGTACTGTGGCAATCACATTATGTCTTCTACAGTCTGCTATTGGTAAAGATCTCTATTTTCAGTTCCCAGACTTATATAAAATATCACTTCCATTTTGGATGTCCCACCAAGCACACATGGGTATGAAGAAATGCCTGACACAGATGGTGCAGGAGAACATGGGGCTACCTTGGACTGGGCCACTGTCAGTGTCCCTGGCCTTGGGCAAGTCTCAGCCTGTCCTTGCCTCTGTGGACACAGAGGCTGGGCCTCTAGGAGAGGCTGGTGGTGAGCCTCCAGTTCTGTTGTCTCCCATCAGCTTGGGGCAGTCACAGACATCAGCACTACCTGCAGGGAGAGTCACTGAGCATCTTTTCCCTGGGAGTGGTTGCTGGTGGCTGGTGAAGAGAGAGGATGGAGCCTTAGAGAGGCTGGATTTGGGAAGCTTTTCCTTCACCATCTCAGGAGAAGAGGAATTATCATAGGCACTTGGCAGGTGAATGGTCAATGAAAACAGAGTTTCGTAGAAAGTTTCCCATGCTCTGCAAGACGCTGGCTGAAGGAGGGTAAAACGGTGGGGCTGGGCTGGGGCTGGACTGGGTTGGGCTGGGTTGGGTTGAGGCTGGGCTGGGGCTGGGCTGGTTTGGCCTGGGCTAGGTTAAGCTGGGTTGGGTTAAGCTGGGCTAGGTCTGGTGTGATCTGGCCTGGTCTGGTCGAGGGCTGAGGCTGGGTTGGGGCTGAGCTGATCTGGACTGGTCTGGTCTGGGCTGAGGCTGTGACTGGGCTGGGCAGGGCTGGGTTGGGTTGGGGCTGGGCTGGGGCTAGGGCTGAGCTGGGCTGGGTCTGAGCTGGGCTGGTCTGGTCTGGGCTGGACTGGTCTGGGCTGGACTGGTCTGGTCTGGTCTGGGCTGGTCTGGGCTGGGCTGGGCTGAGCTGGGCTGGTCTGCTCTGGGCTGGACTGGTCTGGTCTGGTCTGGGCTGGGCTGGCCTAGTCTGGTCTGGACTAGACTGGTCTGGGCTGGCCTGGTCTGGGCTGGGCTGGGCTGGGCTGGGCTGGGCTGGTCTAGTCTGGTCTGCACTGGGCTGGTCTGGGCTGGCCTGGTCTGGTCTGGACTGGGCTGGGGTACTGCTGGGATCCAAACTGTGTCTGCTCTGGCAGAGGTGAGAGGTGGGTTGTTGTTTAGGGAGGTGGGGGCTGGGAGTGGGGCTCCTAGGGTCTTGGGAAGGGGAATGAACACAGGCCTTGGAGGCAGAGACCTGGGGTCTTGGCAACTGTGATCAAGTTACTTTACTGC
The DNA here is from genome assembly GCF_024542745.1 of Macaca thibetana thibetana. Lineage (NCBI taxonomy): Eukaryota > Metazoa > Chordata > Mammalia > Primates > Cercopithecidae > Macaca > Macaca thibetana. The sequence continues at coordinate 8,479,171 of NC_065584.1, forward strand.
TCAGAGCCTCAGCCTGCCCATCTGTAGAGTAGTTGTATGAGCACAGCCCCCAGAGTGGAGGCTGAAGTAAGGAATAGACATAGAACCTGGTATACAGAAAGTGCTCAGTGGACAGCATTTGTCTCCCTCTCCCTTGAGGTCCCTGTCACATATCTCTTTGCAAATGGTCATGGACTAAGGCTGTTATTTGACATTCCCTGTGCTCCTCTAGCCCCAAGCCCAGGGAGGGCACTGGCAGGTGGCCCTGAGACCGCCTCTCCTCCTGGGAAGCCCCGCGTGTCTCCAGGCTCTGGAGCAAGCCTCCCAGAGCTGGAAGGCGCCGTTTGTGTGTGTGGGCCGCCGCCCTCCACCGCCCTCCGCCGCCAGGGCTCTGCAGACGTTGGCTCCCAGGAGTCAGGACAAAGCCCTATTATGCAGGGCGCTTACACTCACGTCTGAAGTGTGTGAACCTGCCGACCCGCCCGCCCGGCCCACAGAGGCTAGAGTGGCTCTGCCTAGCCATTGTTCCCACAGGGTAAGGGAGGTCACCTGGGGTGAGGCCGCCCAGGGCGTCTTTTGAGGCTGCGGAGGATGAGCCCTCTGTTGCTGGGATGGGAATAGCTGTTGTCCGTCTTCCTCTTGCTGTCGTCTCGGTTGAAGGTGGCAGGCTCTGATCTGGAAGGAAGGATGCCCAGGCTCTGTTTAGCAGCGGGAGGTGGGGATGCTGGGTCCCAGGGTTGCATTGGGAACGGAGTAGGTGTGTAGCTGGAGGATGTGGAACTTGCCGGAGCAGCAGAGGGGTAAACCACATCCACTCATCCCGTCGGTAACTATTTGCTGAGAGCTCACGATGGGCCAGGCACTGTGGATGCAGCAAGAACAGATACAAATCTCCACTGTCACGGAGGCCTGTCTTCCAGGGAGGACTTCTAGAAGACCTCACCTGGCGTTTTCTGGCTTTCCAACTCTATGAAATGATTCACTTTTCCACTCCACACTTACTAAGCCGGAGAGATATTCATTCATTCATTCATACACTCATCCATTCATTCATTCATTCATTCATTCATTCATTCATTCAACTAATGCTTATTGAGCAGCACCTACTATGAGCCGCACCCTTCATTAGCAATCAGGATGTCTTCTTAGCTTTGGTTGCCCCAAACAAATCTGGAGACAAGGAGTCCTGTGTTGGGTGGTTTATTAGGATGCACTTCCAGAAGAAACCAGTAAGGGGTGGGGGTAGGGGGTGAACAAGAGGTCAGGGGACTCAGCCATAGAGGGTGAGATTTCAGGGACACTTCCAGTCTTAGCCTGATCTCCTGGGGGAGCTCTGGGGGCTTAAATTGTAAATTGTGCCTCAGAGCTTGTCCTGAGTTTAGGCAAGGAGCTGATGGCCCCAGGGCCTCACCAGGGCTGTTAAACTTGGGGCACTTGGGCTCTCTGAATGCAGCTAGTGTAGCTCAGGTGGCCCAGGCCTGTCCTCTAAAGGGAGTCACAGGTGCAGGTGGATAGAGGCGAAAGTGATAGAGGCCATAGAGCCCGGAAAGGCTCACCCAGAAATGTGAAGTGAAAAGTGCCCCCAGACTGGAACCATGCTTGCCCAGGATGGAGCCTTGGCAGGACAATGAGGTGGGGGCAGGGACTTGTGGGTCAAGCACTCCATAGAGGCCCTGCCTCCTTTATCCCCCAGCCTAGGGAAAGAGGCATCAGGGAGGGCTTCTTGGAGGAGGTGACCCTATGGTTGCAGTGGGTGCAGAAGGGTTGATATACAAATACACACACACACACACACACACACACACACACACACGCGCAGAAACTTGTGGCAGGGTTGGGATTTGAACCTAGGTCTGCTGATTCTAAAACCTGTGTTTACTTCATTTTGCTTTTCTCTACATTAACATTTTTTCACCCAAGGTCATCGTTTCATAGAATGGGCGGAAGGTGTTTTAGTGGTCATCGCAGCCAGCTCCTTTGGTTTTCAGGCTGGGGAGCTGAGCCTTGGAGAGCGGCGATGGCTTGCTAGTGTCACACAGTGGCTTAGCGCCCAAACCCTGGCCTCAGAGCCCCAGCCCCAGACTTGCCAAGCCTCAGTTCCTGCTGACTCTTGCATCATGGAATTTTGGGCTCTGTGAGTCTGCAGTACAGACAGGACAGGCTACGTCCTTCTGGGAAAGGCCTGGAGGTTATTTGGATGCAAAGATGAAGAAAGGCTAGTGGGATAAGAAGACGGCGTTTGTCTGTCTCCTGCAGCAGAGCAGTAGGGATTCCCCCGGTGAGAACAGGGCATCCTGGTAGGGGTGAATTTGCAAAGTCCATGTTGTCCATGTTGACTAGTAAATTGGCTTAAGGCTTGCAGTTCGGCCATTCACCATCCCGGAGACTTGCATGAAAGGTGAAAACAAGCTTTCTAAGCCCCTTCATACCCATCCCACCATTTTAGGGGTGGAGAGTGAAGATCAATTGAAAGAAACTTCAGCTAGAAAATAAGTCTGTGCTCAGCTTCGCCTGGGGTGCATTTCTTATCTGTGAGTAATGACTTTTTCACAATCCACCTTTTATACTCATTTCAATAATGTGCCTTAGTAAGCCAAGGTTCTCTTAAAGGAGAAGACCTTATTTATTTCCTGCTCTGCTTTGGGAGCGACGTAACTGAGTCAAGAGTCCAGGCAAACCTTGGAAGATTCATCCTCCAACCCACTCTCTCATCCCTGAAAAATTAAACCAATAATATGTCCCTTCAATCTTGACCAGAAAACCAAACAGAACAAAAAGCCCCGAGCCCCAAAGATTTCAAAGCAAACACAGCTTCAGGGGCTTTTGAAGGTGGAAGGTGAAAGCCCCAGACAGGAAAATACACTATATATCATGGTGGCCTTTGGTCACAGCTGCTGGCCGGCGATTCTGGGACAGGTGGTCACAGGGCTGGCTAGCAGGGTTGGCTGGCAGCAGGCCTGGTTCCTGCCACAGTGGGTTGAGATGCTGACCTGTCCCTCGATCTCACGTCCCTATGGTATTCCCAGTGTCCATCCACCTCCATCTTCAGATGGTTGGGACGTTTCTTGATTCTCTGCAGCTTGCTGATGGAGAGGCAGTACCTCTTACGGTGTCAACCTGTATTGAAGTACTCTACAGGGACTTTGTATGCATCGTTGCAATTCGTTAATAAGAAACGGTTACTTATTTACTTATTTTCTAGGTTTATAGGAAATAAAGGCTAGGAGAGGCAGAGCCAGTTGGCTCAAGGTCATATGGGTGAACATTTCTCTGAAGTTCTGCTTTCCAGACCACAGCAAGTCGGCAAGATCAAGACGGTCTTAGAATTAAGTTCTTGACAAAAAGAATAAAGCTCTGTCTCACGCACTGTCTTCCTCTTGTCCTTCCACAGCAGAGACTGGGGTTGGTTTTCAGCACAATCAACGATCTTTTACTTTTTGCTCTTTGAAAATATCTGTAGCTGTGGGTCAGGCATAGTAGCTGAGTGAGAATGTATATATATGTGTGTGTGTGTGTATATATATATAAAATATATAATTTTTTTGGTTGGGGTGTGTGTGTCCAAATATTAACTTCTAATCCTCTCCCAGGAAGGAGATAAACAGTCCCTCAGGACTCAAGCGGAATATTTTTTAGCATCTTGCACTTTTGGTAAGTGACAGTTTTGCAAATTGCGGATAAAGAACTTAAATGTCTAATTAAATCCTGAAGATGTACAGGAGTTTGAAACGAGTGATTGATGCTCAACGGAGGTGCGGCTTCCTGACAGAGGCTGCCTGACAGGGACTGCAAAGCCCGTTCAGCAACTGATGTCTTGTTGTGATCCATGTTGTCATTTTTTCATTACTGATTAAAATTAAAAATCTGCTTGGCAAATCCATTGTAAAAATTCCCTTCATGAGCATCGACGGGTACAAATTATTTTGTCAATCGTCTGGCAATCAAAATGGGGCTGGAGACGGTTTCTAGCCCACACTTCTTTATTATCTCCCTCTCGCTCACGCCAGTGACTTTTCACAACAAAGTTTTAAAAAGCGTAGGTAGCAGGCTTGGCAGCGCTTAAAAATTAAAGATTCCTCTCTATGTTTTAATGAAATGTTCTGTTTGTGTGCACCCCCTTCCCCCACTGAGAGCGGAGGGGAAGGTTCGTGGTGGGAGAGTCAGTCTGTGCTATGTAATTGTCTAATGCTGTGTAATGACAGGTGAATAATAGTAATAAACGCCTTTATTAGGATAAAAATCTGTTTTGAGAATGGAAGCGTAAATTGTCTAAAGCTGCGAGGCAGAAAAGGAATCTTGCTAACCTGCAAACCGAGTGGAAAATATTTACAGCAACTTCATTAGGATGGTTTTTGACTTGGTATCCACGTGTCATGTGGAGGATGGGGAAGGCATGGGAAAGGAGGACAGGCAGGTGGCGTGGAGCTGTGCGTGGTGTCCTGGGAGACAGAAGACCTGGATAGCTCTGTGCTGTGTGCCCTGGGCAGGTCAGTTCCCCTCTCTGGACCCCAGGTTCCTATCTTGCAAGTAAAGTGATTGGATCCCTTAGGCAGTTCCTGCATCCTCTCCGACACACACTCTGCACATGTGATTATTCATCTGAAGCCTGGAAGTCAGCAGGCATTTAAAGATCCTCAAGATTCATCCTCTCATGCATTCTGTGGTACAGGAAAGAGACCGTCGCTGGGTTTGGAGCCTGAAGCGCTGGGTTGGAGCCTGGTCAGCCATGTAGGTGTTCTGTGTCTTGGGGAGTTCACTCATGTCTTTGAGCCTTAGTCCCCTGAGTCTGGGAGCAAATAGCCGAGGCACACCCAACACCACGCCTACCACATGGCAGGCACTGAATCTATGAAAAAAAAATTTAAAAAAAATCACAATCAGGCATACAAAAGAATCTTTGAAGGCCTCTGAGAAAGAAGACTGTGTGTGTGTGTTTCCCAGGGCCCCGGATCCCCAAAGCTCCCACAGGTGACTCCAACATGCCACTGGGTGCTTGCATTCTACTCAGTGCAGTTGGAGACATCTGCTCTTGGCTCTCAGAATCTCCAGAGCAAGAACTGATCGCATCTATTTCTGGGTCCCCACAGCCCAGCCCATTGCCTTGCACCAACTAGGTGCTTTGCATATGATATGGAATAAGGAATGAATGCCTGATGGAAGACGCCAGGAGGGAATACAAGAGCATGAACCTCCCCAAAGGAGGCTTGAACCCAGTGCCTGGGCTGGGATCTCCACAGCATCCAGTTCTGATCCTCACAAGCATCCCTTCCAACTAACACGAGAGTCTGTAGTCCAGGAGGAGACACTACGCTCTTTCTGTGGTTCTCAGATACATGAATGAATGGGGCTGCGAAAGGTGTGTTTAGTACCTTCTAGAACTGTTGACTTAGACTTCATTAAAAATGTTTCATTTTGTGTGGAGTTGTTCGTTTATAATTTATGCACTTCATTTTTCCCTTTCTTGCTTATAAAACCTAAAGGTTTCCAATCTTCCAGGAAAGGGAGAGAAAGAATATATTTCAAAGGGATTGAGATTGCAGGGTCATCTTTAATGAAAAACAATATGCCTTCTGTCTTTTTATAGACTTGTCTGCTTATTAAATACCTTGAACAAATCACTGCATGGAGAAAGATTTTGTAAACAGTTGAAATCAAGAGGTTCAGAATTCCAAATCTACATGCTTTTGTAACTGAATTGGAATATTTATATCTCTTCACACATAGTTGGCATGGATGCCTCATACAGAGAATAGGCATATTGGAAGATACAAATAAATCTACATTTTCCTCCCTCTGTAACACAGCAGGAACAGGACGATTGGGAATAAAGGCCATGGGTATTTGAATGGTTAAAAAAAATCCCTTTAATGATTGGGCAATTTTCTTTTGGATAATGGTTTATTCCATTTTATAAAATGATTTCCCCAAACCTATATTTTGTGGATATTTTGCTGATGTGCCAACCCGCAGCTGGAAAGATGGGAGCGCTTTTTCTACACCCCTGAAATGTGAGCTTATGCATAAAGTGGCTGGTGAGAGTCCCACATCCAGGAACTCCAAGGGGCCAGGCTCTGTCCTCTTTACTTCTCAGCGAGGCTGACGCAGCGAGGCTGATGCAGACATTTGGGGGGTGTCAGCTGAGATTCTATTGTCCATTTGCATGTCCACCCATTCACCTTATGGACCCATCGTTGTTGAACCAAGTTTAATTACATTCATTTTCTCCCCATAAACACTCACCGAGGACTTTGTGTTGTGTGTAGGCAGTGGGAGTCCAGAAATGAACCAGACCCATCCCTGGCCATGGAGGAACACCCAACCTAACTAGAGAGACAAAGGTGGAGAAGGAGAGATGACTGGGTAAGAGAAATTTAACAATAGGATATGGAGTGAGTCACTTTCGCATTCCATCCTAGTTGCAGAATCCATCAATAAACATTAATTCTAATTGCTATCTATTGCATGACCTAGAGCTAGGGTCAGCTGACAGCCCTCTATCACATACCTCTTCTGTAGCAGTGGCAGACATTACTAATTGATCTGGGCACTCTTTTCACTTGAGCCAGGAGAAACCATCACCAGTCCATTGGAGCTGGCATAGGAGAGTCAGTCTCGGTGTTAGTTAGAGTCTGCTCATTGGGAAGGGCCTTGAGTTAGAAGTTGGGAGACAGGCCAACTCTCTGCGTAACACGGGCAAAGCTCTGTTAAATGAAAAGATGATAGCTGATCTTTAATGCCCTTTCCAGCTCTGACATGTCAGCCACAAGCAGCTTGTCAAGGACATCTTTAAGTTGGCACACCTTGGTTGAGGACCTACTGTGTGTGGGGACATGAGAAGTACAAGACACTGCCATTAAGGAAGAGATGGGCATGTCCTTGACCAATCCTAATAGCAGCCAGAGTGTGAAAAAAAATAATAGAGGTTGGGTAAAGAACTCTTGGAGGTCAGGGAAGGAAAATACCAGTTATAGGGAAGACTGGGAAGGCTTCACAGAGGAGCTGGTGTGAAACCTAAGCCTCGATGGGTGAAAAGGAATCCAATAAGCAGAGATTCGATTTGCCATTAGAGTGAAGAAGTTCCTGCTCCTCCCACCCAGCGCTTCCATTTCCATTTCTTCATCTGCAAAGTGGCATGGTGTCGACTACCTCTAATCAAGATTGAACAAGACAACAGCTGGAAATGTGCCTTGTAAATGATAATGTTTTATGCAAATGTCTATTAGTATTCTTAGTCCATTCATTCGTTCATTTTAGATTTGTTGAGCACCTACTCTATGCCAGGCCTTTCTCAGACCCTGGGGATAAGGAGGGGAATAGGACATGCCTCCCCTTCCCAGTAGTCTGCATTCTGGCTGGCATGCTACATTCTGCTGGACATCCTAGGGTGTGAGTGTGCGAGTGTGACACTTCAAATTGTCTTTGGCAGTTGAGGAGATCACACGTGGTGAGTTTAACAAGCACATGTCATGCAGTACCTGCCTTAGTTTCTGGGATTTAGAGCAAATAACCATTTCTGGAAAATGGTTTGTCCTTAGGAGGTAGCTCTACTCTCCTGGAGACACCCCAGAATGGGTTTGCTGATGTGTGGGTGAGAATAAGAATCACCATCATCAAGACAAGATACAGGAGCTCATGCAGGCGGAGGGCTTAACATTGCCCCTGTCTCAGAGGAGCAATCTGAGGTCCTGGATTCCCTACCAGCTGCAGGGAACCTCACCACCACAGCCACCTCTTACTCTCCCAGGGGAGCCCACAAGTCTACTTTTACTGGAACTTGGAACTAAGGGTTGCCAAGGTGAATGTCTACCTCAAGGTCTCATAGCACATATGTGGCCCAGTGGCCATGGCTCCATGGAGCCCAGTTGAACAAGCCTGTCCCAACCAGAATTGATTCCTGTACCAGCATGTCACCTGTTTCTGAGCCTAGGCCTCATGGCGACAGTCAAGGGTGGTCAGGGTTAGGAGCGTGAGTTTGCAGCCAGACTGACATGGGCCAAGTCCTGGCTTCACCACTTATTGTGTGAGCCAGGCCTTGTCACCTCCCTGAACCTCAGTTTCTTCATCTGTAGACTGGGATTTATGTGAGCTGAAGGGCTGTAGGAATGATTGGTTAAAAGGAAGACCGAGGAAGTGCTTGAGCACAGGCTGAGAGTGAGAGCCATGCTCAGAGCAGCTGTTCAGCAGGGTCCTCTCAGCCTCCCAGGAGAGGCTGCTGGGCCGTTTTATAATCCACCCCTGAAGCTGACATCTCCAGGCCTGAGCGCACGGTGTTCCAAAGCGCTCCCTCTGTGTCTGTTGGTGTTGATACATACTTGTCGTGGGCGATGTTCCCACTCTCAGACATTTGGTGGAATCATGAACACCCATTCCCACCCCGCTTGATGCATTTTCATGTTTCTTCCCTAACAGGCCTGGTTGTGTCGGCTTTGGGGTCCCACCATCTTGGAACCTGTGCTTCTGGTTTGCCTGGGAATGCAAGGTGTTTGGAGACTGCCCAGGTAAGCGGCCTGGGTGCTGGCATGACCCTTGTTGCTGGAAAAAAAAAAAAAAAGAAAAATCAAGGTCAATGGCAAGAGTGAGGTCAGAGGCCTGTCCCCACCTTGTGCCCATTGACTTCCCTTTGCAGCCTCCTGTGCCAGTGAGGCTCCCATACTCTGGAGTGCTGAGTCTTATCCTACTACTTCTAACCACATGCTCACTGTGAGCCTCTCCGAGCTTCAGTGTTTATGAAATGGGAACAATAAAAATCTCCACCCAGACATTAAATGATAGAATGGCACAAGGCATGAAAACAGCTGTGCCCTGTGCTGGGCTCATGGTAGGAACTTGGGGAGAGTTGTAAGGTCTTGATGTCAGGAAATATGTGCCAGCTTCCAATTCTATGGTCTATGTCATCCCACTTAAACAATCACAATAAGGCTTAGGGAGGGGAGTGCACAGCCAAGTGGAGCCGAAGCAATTTGCTTTATCTGCCAGTGTCCTCTTTCTGCCTCACCCGCCTGAGCCCAGGTTCAAGGCTGCTGGGACCAGCGGAGGGCATGCGGCATGCTGAAGATGGGTCTGTGGGTCTGACCAGAGACTTGGACTTCGGCTGGATAATCTGAGGCCTCGTGTCAGCCAACCACAGCCCTGGGTTTTACCAGTGGCTTCCTTTGGACCCTCCCTCTGGAAATGCACGTTGATTCCCAATGGCTGGAAGCATCAAGCATGTGCGGCCCCCAAACCTCAAAGGGGGTTTGGCAGCTGTGGCTTTTCTGGCAACAGAAGCTGTTGATTTATTTTCCAAGCCAAGTGGCTAGTTGAGTATGCCAACTACAACCTGCTATTAGAAGTTCCTTGCTGTGGTCTGTGTGAAGGCCCCAGGGGAAGGGCCCCACATGCGGCCATGTCCCAGGGTCTGTTCTTTCCTCCATCTGAACTCTCCCAGCCCCTTGTCCATCCCCTTGATCAGTATGGGGCTGGGGCAGGAAATACCTCAGGGGCTTCCATGCGAGTCTCTCTTACTCGTTGGACTGTGCAGACTCAGGAATATGCATTTCTGTTGATGTCATAGAGTGGGAACAGAGGTGGTGATCTGGGGTCCGTGGATGGCTGTAGGCATTTGTGTCAGTCAGGTTAGGCTGGGTTATGCTGCAGTAATAAATAATTCCAATATCTTGATGGCTGAATCCAACATGGACTTACATCTTATGCATATTACATTCCAGCAAATATCAACTGGGGGCTTGGCTGTGTTGCCTTGGGCTTGTTGTTGCTCAAGGACTCAGGCCAACAGAGCAACCATCACCTGGAATGTCATCTATTGCCATTACAGGGTAAGTTGCACACTGGCTCATAAAGGTTCTACCAGAGAGTGACACACATTACTTCTGCTTACATTTCATTGGCCAAAGCCAGTTACATGGTCCTCCTAACTTCAAGGCACTAGAAAAACATCTATTATGTTCTCCCAGAAGAGCTCAGAATATTGGTACACGGTGTGCTCATGACTGCTACACCATTGATATGACTTGGCTCTGTGTCCCCACCCAAATCTCATCTTGAATTGTACTCCCATAATTCCCATGTGTTGTGGGAGGGGCCCGATGGAAGATAATTTGAATCATGGGGGCAGTTTCCTCCATACTGTTCTCATGGTAGTGAATAAGTCTCATGAGATCTGATGGTTTTATCAGGGATTTCTGCTTTGGCATCTTCCTCATTTTCTCTTGCCACCACCATGTGAGAAGTACCTTTCACCTCCTGCCATGATTCTGAGGCCTCCCCAGCCATTGGAACTGTAAGTCCAATTAAACCTCTTTTTCTTCCCAGTCTCAGATATGTCTTTATCAGCAGTGTGAAAACAGACTAATACAACCATCTTGCTGGATCTCAGTTTACAACTTTAGGGGAGTTGTCTTTTCTTTCTGAGTCTCAATGCACCGACAGGTAAAGGAGGGAACACAATGTTTATTCAATAGGTTAAGGTAAAGGTTGGGATAATATAATTAAGAAATACTAAACACAGTGCTCATTTCCTTGTAGGTCATCTGTAAATTAATGAACGAATACTGGGCATAGAGTGATGAGAAAAAAATATCCCAGGACTTGGTTCCAGCTTTCCTGGGACTTATAGTATAATGGGAGGATAATAAGTCACATACATAGAGGGGAAAATGACCTTGACAGGTACTTTAAAGGGGGAATGAGGTACATCGATTGCAGAAACAGCTCTACCTGCCTACCCTTTCCTCCCTTTCCTGTACCTAAGCCCTTTGCTAAGTGACATTGCAATTCCTCCCATTAAGAGGTGGCTGCTATTTATCTACCCTTTGAATACAGGATGATCTGTGACTTGCTTTGGCCAATAGATTGCAGAGAAAGTTATGCTGTGCCAGTTCTGATTCTAGGCCTCCAGAGGCCTTGCAGGCTACTGCACCCCGTGAGGATGTGGCCAGGCAAGCCTGCTGCAGAAAAGAGACCACAGAGAGTACGGAAGAGCCACATCAGCTGAAGTGTCATAGGCCAGCCAACCCCCAAGCCAACTCAGCAGTGAACTGTTCATGCAAGAGCCAGTCCAGCTGAGATCAGCTAAGCCTGGCCCAGATGGACAGAACTGCTCAGTCATCTACAGACAAACAGAAATCATACATGGTTGTTGTGTTAAGTTTCAGGGTGGTTTTGTTACGCAGCCTTATTATGGCAATATATGTCAAATGCAGAGAGACCCATGCTGTTATGAGAATGTATAATCAGAGAATTTGACTCATCATGGAGGCCAGGTGGGGAGTCCCTGAAAAAATCAAGACAGAGCTAAGCCCTGGTGGAAGAGTAGATCAGGTGTTAACTAGGTGAAAGATAGGCAAGCACCTTCCAGCAGAGAGGATGGTGTGGGTGCAAATGCCCAGAGTGGGAGGTGCATAGCCCATTCAGATGCTGAAAGGGGCCAGTGTGATGGGCGGCCACAGCAAGAATGTTGGTTCCCCATCCCAGGCCCCCATAAATAAACCTTTTCGTTTCCAGAACGTCCCACTTTGCATGAGCAATATTAATGCTGCACATTCTTTACTGTGGCCAGGGACCATGTGTGCATAAGATGGGCCTTGAGGGCTTCTTCTTTCCTGGGTGCCTGGGGAAATCAGCAGGCGATCCTAGGTGTCAGAACTGAAAGGGCTCTTAGAGGCTGTCCGGTACAACCCATCCTTTAACAATTGGGAAATGGAGCCTGGTGAGGGACTGTGACTGGCCTAAAGTGTTCTAGGGAGGACCAGGTATGTGTGAAACTGAAACTACTCACTGCTTTTCTTCAAATCTAAGTCCCTGTATGACCAGGGTGAGTCTACAGGGCCCAGATGACTCAATGAAGAGTTTCAAAGAAACATCCACAGCAGTTGCAGATGAAACCATTATAGAGGGGAGGGATAGTTCTGTTTAAATATCTACCATATGTCAAGTGCTATGGGAGGAGCCTCATAAAAGATCTTTTTATTTAATTCTTTTTGCAACTCTATGGGGTAGGTGGTTTTTATTTTTATTTTATTTTATTCATTTGATGCACAGGGGAACTCAAATCCAGAGAGATGAAAATCTAAGTTTCTACAGCTAACAAGTCACAAGGATTTCCCTGACTTCAAAGTCCATCTTTTCTTCACTCCAACATGCTGCCTTATAAACCTAATTCTTTTCTGATGGAATTGTTTGATTTTTTTGTTGACTGTGGGGGATATTAGATGTAGCAGATATTTATTATTTTTTGGTTAGTCAGCACTCAACCCTGATCTCTCCTTGGGAGCAATTTGCCATTGCAAGCCCTCCTGGGTGAGAGCTATTCCCACAAACTCTTTTCCCCCATTGGGCTCTGCCTAAGCGATGGGGCAACCAGGAAGAAGACAGCAGTTACACAAAACATTCTGAAATTCATTCCAGTTGGTTTCTGTGATCCCATATCTAGGAAATGTACACAATTCACTGAGCAACATAGCTCGCCTAGGCCCTTGTACTTGGTGGAAGTCAGCCTTTGTATTTCTCTTGAAGTGGTTTAATTCTTAGTGGATGAACGACCAGTGTATAATTGGGAGTAGGTGGCAGAGTGTTTCTATCTAAAGAAGCCCAAACTGTTGTGAGATCTTCAGTTTCTAGGGTCAGATCAATGCAGCTTGACTCAGCTCAGTGGAGCCCAACACAGTTTAGCACAATTAAATTCAGCTCAGTGGACCTCAGCTCATGTTACCTTAGCTGGGCTCAGCTCAACTCAGCTCAGAGCTCAGATCAGTTCAGCTTAGCTCAACATGCTGTCTTTAACACCACGCAGTTTGGCTCAATTCAACACAGCGCAGCGGTACTCAGCTTACTCAGTTCAACCCTACTCAACCTAATGGAGCTCAATTGGCAACAGCTTTGTTCAGTCAATCACAGAGGCATTTATTGAGCACCAGAGTTGGACACTCTGAAGGCTGTTTCATCGAGGAACTCATAATTTAGTCACTGACATAGTTTGAATATAAGGAAGAGTGTTAATAGTAATCCATAAGCGAAGACTATGAAAGCTGGATGGAACAGACATCTACTCATCACTGAAGATGTTGAGAAAGCTTCTTGAAAGTCACGTTATTTCAGGTAAAATTTAATTTTGACTAATGATGAAGAGCGAGGGCAAGAAGGCAGTGCAGAAAGAGGAAATATCCTGGTATTAGGTTGGGGCAAAAGTAATTGTGGTGGTTTTTGCCCATTACTTTCAATGGCAAAAACTGCTGCAATTACTTTTACATCAACCCAGTTAATGCCTGGAATGGGTAGAGTAAGTGGAATGACTGGGGAGTGGGCATAGAGTGAGTGTCATAGGAGATAACACTCAAAGTCAGGGAGGGGTGAGATTTAAGGCAGCTTTGGGTGGCATGCTCAGGAGTTTGGACTTTTTCTGTCAGAATAGTAATCTACTAGGTAATTTCATTTTATTCTTACAAAAATCCTGGGAATCATTTAGGTTAGGGATGGTAATTCCCATTTTACAGATGAAGAAATGGAGGCTTAGAGAAGAAGTTAATGCCTGTCCAGGTAGAGGATAGTTGAGTTGGAAATTAAACCAGTTGGAGAGAGCAGTATCCTTTTTGTTTTTATATCCTTGGGCCCACAGCTGGTATTCAAGAGCTGGAGTAGGGTGTGATTCAAGCTATATTTTCATACTGCAAATTTCCAGAGAGCAGAGGAGGGATAGGAAGTGGTTTACACAGGAATTTAGTTAGAAGAGAATGAGAAGAGAATGAGTATCTGGCAAAAGGTAGATGCCTCAGGGATTATGGAGGGGAAGTGCTTGCTAAACACGTCTTCGAGTTCTCACAAAGTATCATGCAGTATCTAGAGCACATTTAATTGAGTTTGAAGATCATGGTCTCAGTTTTCCAATCCTCTTACCCTTCTAGAACCTGAAGTTCTCATCTGGAGAAATGAAGTTTATAATACAACTCCCCTAATGATTGTTAAAGTGTAATTGAGAGGCAAGTGATTAAAAAATAAAAAGCTTTCAAACCTAAGAAAAATATAGAGTATTGTAACAAATACCTATGTACCCACTACATAGAATAAATAAATACTAATGTTTCACTAAATTGGCTTTGACTTTTTGTTTGCTTTGAAAACAAAATCTTTGACAGATTGATGTGGTATTTGTATCCCTCTCCAAATCTATTCTCCTCATGCTTTGTTTACTAAGGTACTGTTCTCTCAAATTGTATGTGCCCCTTTCAGTAATTTTACTAAACATGAACATAACTATAAACAACAAATAGTATTGTATGTGTGTTTTAAACCTGTATGTACATGACATCATACCGTATCATTCTTCAACTTGGATATTCTAATAGATGATTTTAATCCATTTACATTTATTGTGATCCTAGGACTTATTTTTTGTTTTCTAAATATATACTTTTTGTTTATTACTTTTTATTGTCCCTTTATTTGCCATCTGTTGCAAAGGGCAGCAAACTGTGGACTGTAGGCCAAATCCAGACAGCTATCTATTTTTGTAAATAACATTTTATTGAGACATTGCCATACTCATTTCTTTACATTTTGTCTATGGTTGCGTTTGCACCACAGTGGTGAAGTTGAGTACTTTTCACAGAGACTGTATGGCTGCCAAAGATGAAAATATTTACTATCTGGCCCTCTATGGAGAATGGTTGACAATTCCTGTCTACAGTGTTGATTTTATTTTTTGTAACTATTTGTTTGGAAGTAATGCATTCTACATGTTTTTTTTTTTTTTTTTTTTTTTTTTTTTTTTTTTTTTTTTTTTTTTTACCAGTTGCCCCCCACCCCAAGTATTAAGGTGAATATTAACAAAAATCTACAGCTATCTCTACCTTCTTCCCTAACAATTTATCTCATAGCTCTTTAATTCTGAAGTCTCCCTCCATTTAAAAAATATTATTGATGTTTAATATTTTAGCTCTACCTTATTTTAACCCTTACATTAGTCATCCTTTTTTCTTTCTTTCTTGTTTTTTTTTTTTTTTTGCAGTTAATACTTATTTAGCCTTATAACACATTTACCAATTTATGGTCTCACATTGCTTCTTGTAGTCACATCCTTCTTTCTGGTTTTTAAACAATTTGTAAAATACTTAATCACCAAAGATTATACGGTATGTAAAAAGTTTTTCTCTTTGTTCTTTGTGTTTGATAGTTTCACTATATTTTATATTACTTGAGTCAATATAAGGCCTCAAGTTTTTCTTAAATTCTGAAAAATTGTCAGTTCTTAGCTCTTCAAATATCTCTCCCACATTATTTCTTGTTTTCCTCTCTGCAACTCATATTAGACATAGTAGATAGAACTGTATGAAATTCATGAGAGCCGACAATTTTTGACCTATAAAAACAGTTTCAGTTAATATATTGAAGCTACTTTTCATATATGATTTGATATACATACACATTATGTAATAATTATCATAATCAAATTAGTTAACATATCCATCAACACCCATGCTACACATTAGATCCCCAGAACTTGTTCATTTTATAACTTAACGTTGTACCCTTTGACCAACATCTCCCTATTTCCCTCATTTCCCAGACCCTGGTAAACACTGTTCTACTCTGTGGTTCTATGAGTTCAACTTTTTTAGATCCTGCACATACATGAGATCAAACAGTATTTGTCTTTCAGTGTCTGGCCTGTTTCATGTAGCATAATGTCCTTCAGTTTTATCCATGTTGTTGCAAATGGCAGGATTTCCTTCTTTTTAATGGCTGAGTAATATTCCATTGTATATATATCATATTTTCTTTATTCGTTTATCTGTTATGACATAGAAACTTAGGTTGTTTCTGTATCATGGCTGTTGTGAATAATGCCACAATAAACATGAGGGTGCAGATATCTCTTTGAGATACTCCTCTGGGTACATACCCAGAAGTAGAGTTGCTAGAGCGTATGGTAGTTCTATTCTGAGTTTCTTGAAGAACCTCCATCCTGTTTTCCATGGTGGCTGTACCCATTTAAATTCCCACCAACAGTGTGCAAGTGTTCCTTTTTCTCAATACTCTCACCAACACTTGTCTTGTCTTTTTGATAATAGCCATTTTAACAGGTGTCGGGGGATATTTCATTGTGGTTTTGAGCTTAATTTCTCTGATACCTGGTGACGTTGAACACCTCTTTCTGACTTTGGTTCCTTTCTTTTTATAGTACTTCTATTTAGTGCAAATCTGTGGCTGATAAATTGTATGCCTGAAAACATCGTTTTTGGTTCTCTCTCTGGAATAGTGGGCTGCTAGTACCTTCCGTAAGCCTTTCACAGATTGTACCACTGCCTTTATACTTGCAGGGTGCTGACAAGAGGTCTGCTGGTTTTTTTCACTCCTTCCTGTCTTTTCTGTCTGGTGACTTTTAAGTTTTTCTCTTTGTTCTTGACATTTGATAGTTTTACTATATTTTATATTACTCAAGTCAATATGAGGCATCATTTTTTTTTTTTTTTTTTTTTACCAATTCTGAAAAATTGTCAGTTCTCAGCTCTTCAATTATCTCTCCCACATTCTTTCTTGTTTTCTTCTCTGCAACTCACATTAGATGTAGTAGATACAACTGTATGACACTGCTGAAAGTCAACCATTTTCGACCTATATAGTTTTACTTAATATATTGGTGCTTCTCTTTTTGTCATGCAGAACTCAAATTATTCTCTCATATTTTCTGGTTATTTATCTCTCTTTTTCCTGTATCCTGTGTGATTTCTAAATGTCTGCTTTAGAGTTCAATATTTTTGCTTCTATGTGTCTAGTCTTCTGTTTAACCTGCCTTTTGAACTTTTCTATTTTAATTATTATACTGCTAATTTCTAGAATCTCCTTTTAGTTCTCTTCAGATACGCCTTTTCTTTCACATACTATTTTGTTCTTGTATGTATTTCTTCATTTGTATTTCTTCCTGTCTCTCTTCAAAGATTTTAAATATGCTTATTTTAGAGATTTTGTCCCAAAATTTTCTTTTATTTCTTGTTCTTAAAGTGAACTTCTCTCCTTTGCTATGTCTTTTGATGGTACTATACCTTAGGGTTTTTTTTTTTTGCTTGTGTGGATTATAATTTTTTATCGTGAGCTCATCTTCAGTGGGGGTAGCTTTCTCTAGAGCTTGGTTTTCTAGTTTTAGAGGTATCGCTTCTGAGTAGTTTTACATTTGCCTCTGCTAGGATCCTATGTGTTTTGTCAGTTCTGGACCAATTTTAGAGTAATGTTTTAGCTTAGCTTATAGTTTCATGGGTGAGCAATGCTTTCTGGTCCCTGGTTTTATGCAGAGGCTCAGAGACATATCTCTGCCTCAGTTCAGCCTGAAATCTCATTTCCTCTCCTAGTCTCCGGTTCCAATAATCTAGTCCAATATCCTGTGAAGTGTTCATTTTCAGCTTTCATCAGTTACTCCAGTTTGAGTTTTATCTTCACTTTGAGCTCCTGGAGATTTTTCTTTCCTTGCTTTTAAGCTTGGCTTTGTATTTGAAGAGTTTTTTGTTATATTGTATCCAATATTTTTATTTGTTTGGGCTGGAGATGGGTGAAGTGGACAGTCTTTCTGTGCCAGCTCAGTCCACCATATGGACTGGGCATTTGAACATCCACATTATTATTATGGATATCTTTATTATGATAGAAGCCTCATAAGTCACCAGAAATAAGACAATTGCTATAAAACCACTCTGTAAACTGTAAAGTTCTCTATCAATAGATGGTATGAGGTGCTCAATATCCATTCCTAAAGAAGGAATTTAGGAATACCATCTATTTATTGGACTGAGTGAGAGAGCTGCCTGTATTTGCCATCTCAGCTTTCTCATGTATCTGTGTCATCCATGTGACCTCCACTGGCCAAACCAATGGTCATCGGTCCTCTTTGTTCCTGTGGCTTAGCTGACTGTTTGATCCTTTTCGGAACTCTTTCTTTTCAATGCTTCTGGGACATCATACTCTCTTATTCTCTCCAACTCCTTACTGGCCGCTGTATCCACACTCCTTTATCCAACTTCTAAAGTTTGGGTGTTCCTGGGTTTTCTTTCCTTCTCTGGCTGCCATCCATCCATGGCCCCATCTCCAAGCTGTATCCTGAAGTTAATATGCTTCTCTCCAACTCCATTGTTCCCACAGCAGCCCATTATCTTTTGTCTGGACTGAGAAAGTCTCTTAACTGATCTGTGTTTTTCTATTATACTTATTTTGCTATTATCCTTTCCCCATCTAGCAAGCAGAATCAGAATGCAAGTTAGACCCTGGAATTCTATAGCTGCAAACCCATCAATGACTTTCTGTTGGGCCTAGATTAAAGCCCAATGCAGCCCCTCATCATGATTTTTAAGGCCTCACCTGATATACCCCTGCATCTCTCTGTAGCTTTACCTCTTCCACCTCCTGGTGCTTTCATATGCCCTGGCCTGGACCTCTCACTTCCACTCCAGGGCCTTTGCACTTGTAATCCTCCTGTCTGGATCACTTTTCACCCAGTCACTTTTCCATGTCTACTTCTTTCATTTCATTCAGCCTCAGTTTGAATGCCAGCTCCTCAGGGAGGCCTTTCCTAATTCCAGGTGCTGAAGTAGCACAACTCCTCCCTGCAGTCACTGCTTTGCTCTTCAAGACATTGTTATCTAATATAATCTCATTTATTTCTTAACTTGCTCATGGCCTGCTCCCCCAGCAGGAAGAACGTGAGCTCTACTAGGACAAGGGCTGGGTCTGCCTTGTTCACTGTTGATTTCTAGCATTGAGAACCATGCCTGGTCCTTTGTCAGTTCTTAATTTCTTTTTCTCCAAAGATGTGAATTGACTTTATGCTTTATGTGTGTTATCTCTTGCAAGTCTCTCAACCACCCTACAAAGTAGAAATTCCTGTGCCCATTATAGAGATGAGGAAAGTGAGACTCAGAGAAGCGTGATCTCCAAGGTCTTAGAGCCAGGAAGAGACAGAGGCAGGCCTCAGGTTTTCCCGGCTGGATCCAATGTCCCTGCTCATTCTCTTGTATCAAATTGCTTCTTCTGAGCAGATTTGGGGTTTGGGTGCAGAGGTCAAGACACAAACAGTTGTTGAGTCGGGATGTCTCTTTTGTTTGAGAACAAAACCTTTTCTTTAAGCCAATGAGAAGAATATTCAAGTCCCCAACGTCCCGCACCGGATGACACGCTTCCTTGAAAATGCCCACACAATGGTCGGCATTTTGCACAGGCATTTTTTTAATCAACTCTGTTTTGGAGTCTTTCGAACCATAAAAAGATCAGTGTGAAACCACAGAACTTCTATGTTTCTTGCACTCTTAAAACTAAAGAAAAATAAGGTTTTAGGGGGGAGGTGGTGGCTGGATTATTTGAACCATATTTTGCAAACGCTAGCTTCTCTCGCACTCTGAGGCAGCTGGTGCCAAGTTGCAACTCGCCACAAATTTTTATGGGCCGAGTTATTAACCTTTGCAAATAGCTGCCTGCAGTGGAATTACTGACAGGGCCCAGATCCCTGGGCAGGAGTAGGGATCACTGCAGGGCCTACTGAATGCAGAGATTTCCACCCTGGCTCTGGAGATGTCATCTGTCCTTTGACTGCACATGCTCACTTGTGCCACAGATAATTTCCTTGTTCTCTCATTCACTTGGAAATTTTGGGAATTGGCACTAGCAGTACATTGGCCCATAAGTTAGCTCCGAATGAGGGGAGTATGCATCTTGATTACCTGCATTGTCTGGAAATAGCGTGGAGTCAGGCAAAGGATTTCTGGTCTGATGGACTAGAGTCCTGGCTTCAGTGACCAACTCACAACTCACAAGCATTAGCTGTGTGGGCCAGTGCTTTATCTGGGGCCCATCCTCGGTTCCCTCATCTGTAGAATGGGCCTTCTAATCTTGCCTTTTAGGCTGGGCATGAGGATGAAATGAGATAGGGTGTGGGAGACAGCATGAACTGCAGAGTTGGTGAGACCGAAGACTGGATCCCAACACCAGCTCCTACCAGCCATGAGATCCGAGACTAAACTTCTCTTAGTCTCTGTTTTCCCATCTTCCTCACTGGGTTATGCAGAGGCTTAAATGAGATAATGCACATAAAAGTTCTGACACCAAGCCTGGCTCCTTGATCTCGATAAATAGAGATCATTTTTATCTTGTTCCTGATAACCAGCTCCAGTAATGAATGGTACTGGGCATGTCCTGGAGGATAATCGGCAGTATTTTGAATGTGTTCTTAGGCCATCTGGCCAACTTTTAAAGTTTTCTGGGTTGGTAATCATGATGAGGTTGGTGTGTATCTGTGTGTGTTTTACTTAAACTCTGAGAGATTGGGAAAAGAAAGAAAAAGAAAACCCTTTGTTCCGTGGAGAACGCGTTTCAAAGAAAAAGTCATCAGCCAAGAATATTCAGACCCTTTTGTTGTGTGTCGAAGAGATGATTATTTTGTAGGCTCTGGGGCACTTAAACTCTGTCCAGAAATTCCTTTGGTAAATAATAATAATAAAAAATATCCTTTGGAAATAATAGAGGGGATTTAGCAAATGCCTTTCTTTCAGGAATCTCAAAGGCGTTCATGTAATTTCAGGGCTTTAGTGATTTTCTTAAAAGGGTTTGACTTTCTTTTCTGCATCAGCCGGAGGCACGTTCACAGGAACTGTAGAACTCTAGAGCTGGCATGGATCCTAGGGGTGATTTTGACCAGCCTGTCTGCTATAGCAATAGGGGAAACCAAGGCACAGGTAAGTGATGACACAGCTGTGATACCAGGGCTCAAATGCAGGACTCCTGATAACTACCTAGCACTCTTTCTGACTCTGCAGGCTTCCTGACTTCTGTGAGTTCCACATTCTCCAAAACGCATCTGAAGGCTGACACTAGATTGACATCTGCCATGTGTTTGCTCGCTGCATTGCTGAGATTTCACCTGTGTAAGTTTAACAGAAGCAGCCGGTGAACAATGAAAGTGTGGACTTCCCCTTGGGGCTCCTGTGCTGGGGCTGTGAGTGTCCAGCCAAGCAGAGGACCACTTCTGGTTCTGGAGTCAGACTGGCTGCTCATTTGCTAGCTGTGTGGCCATAGGCAATTCACCCAGCATGCCGGATCTCTTTGCTTTACCTTTCTTTTGGAGACAGAGTCTCACTCTGTCACCCAGTGGCACAATCTTGGCTCACTGCAACCTGCAACCTCTGCCTCATGGGTTCAAGTGATTCTCCTGCCTCAGCCTCCCAAGTAGCTGGAATTACAGGCACGCATCACCACCACACCTGACCCATTTTTGTATTTTTAGCAGAGACGGGATTTCACCATGTTGGCCAGACTGGTCTCAAACTCTTGACCTCAGGTGATCTGCCTGCCTTGGCCTCCCAAAGTGCTGGGATTAAAAACGTGAGCCACGGTGCCTGCCCTGCCTTACCTTTAGTGGCAATAACTAGTTACTTGGGTAGGTTTTTTGGATAGACTTAAAAACCCACACACTGTGGTCCTCCATCCCTAAAGCATGTGTCATGATCAGCGCATGTCAAGTCTGTCTCTCCAGTTCGGAAATGTCTGTCGACAGACCATCTTCCTTTTGACTCATTCTCCATTGAGCCTGTTCATTCATTCATTCAGCAAACATCTTCTGAGCCCCACTGTGTGCTAGGTGTTGGGCGGACTTGGTAGCCAGGACGAAACACGAATCCCGACATTATAGACCTCACTAAGGAAAAACAGAACAACAAATCATGGCTGCCACCACCACAAAAATGTGTAACTGTCTGGGTGACATAGGTTATGCTGCTGTAAGAAACATCTCCCACAGTTCGTGGCTTAAACACAACATAAGCTTAGTTTTTGCTTTTTTTTCTTTTACTTAAAGTTCTGGGATACATGTACAGAATGTGCAGGTTTGTTACATAGGTATACGTGTGCCATGGTGGTTTGCTGCAACTATTGACCTGTCCTCTAAGTTCCTTCCCCTCACCCCCACCCCCGAACTGGCCCTGGTGTGTGTTGTTCCCCTCCGTTTATCTGTCTTCTCATTGTTCGACTGCCACTTATAAGTGTGAACATGCGGTGTTTGATTTTCTGTTCCTGTGTTAGTTTGCTGAGGATAATGGCTTCCAGCTTCATCCATGTCCCTGCAAAGGACATGATCTCATTGCTTTTTATGGCTGCATAGTATTCCCTGGTGTATATGTGCCACATTTTCTTTATCCAGTCTATCATTGATGGGCATATGGATTGGTTCTATGTCTTTGCTGTTGTGAATAGTGCTGCAATAAACATATGTGTGCATGTGTCTTTACAGTGGAATGATTTATATTCCTTTGGGTATAAATCCAGTAGTGGGATTGTAGGGTCAAATGATATTTCTTGTTCCAGATTTTTGAGGAATCACCATACTGTCTTCCACAATGGTTGAACTAATTTACATTCCCACCAACAGTGTAAAAGCGTTCCTATTTCTCCACAGTCTCGCCAGCATCTATTGTTTCTTGATTTTTTAATAATTGCCTCCTGACTGGCATGAGATGGTATCTCACTGTCGTTTTGATTTGCATTTCTCTAATGACCAGTGATGTTGAGCTTTTATTCATGTGTTTGTTGACTGCATGAATGTCTTCTTTTGAGAAGTGTCTGTTTGTATTCTTTGCCCACTCTTTGATGTGGTTGTTTGTTTTTATAATTTTTGCTTTTGCTGCAGGTCTGACACTGGTCAGCAAGAGGACTCTGTTTGCCATAGATACTCAGAAATCCCGGCTAGGTAGAATCACCTCAACTTGGGCCTTTATCATCACTGAGGCAGCAAAAACGAAATGTGAGAATTGTACATGAGTACCTGGTGTGGAGAGCTTCCACCCAGAAGTGACACACTTTACTTCCGCTCAGATTTCACTGGTCCAGGAAAGCTACACGGTCACAATTAGTTCAAAGGAGGTGCGGACATGCAATCCTACTAGGTACCTGGAAGGAGAACTGGCATATCTGTAAGCCTCAGTTTCCCCTTGTGTAAAAACAGGGGCGGGGGGTGGGTGGTGCCAGCTGGCCTTTGCTTTCTGGTTGTGGCATCCAAGGTCTGAGCTCTGTGCATGCAGAGGCAGCATCAGGTCTTGTCTCTTCAGGGCGGGAACAGAGCTCACTTCTGTTCACCTGCAGGGAGTTGGCGGAGAAGTGGGTGCAGTCAGGGTGTAGAACTAATTTGGGTTTCTGATTCCCAGAGAGATGCCTTTATTTTGGGCCTTCTTTCCCTTCTGCTCTGAAATTCTGGCAGAAGTGTTTTCAAGGTTATGGTTATTACATCAATTATTTTTCTAATTTCTTTTTTGAGTGAAATCCATTTTTGCAGAGTGAAGAAAGAGCGGTGTGAAAGGGGTTTAACAAGTGATGGGAAGTCATAATTTTGGCAGGAGAAATCGTGACACTTTCAAAATGAGTAATTACGGATGGGGTGTGCTTGAAACCAACTTTCACAGCAAATTCCCCTGCTGTTTCCAATTGGTTTTGCTGGTTAGTTTTAATTCTTGCCTTGGCTTTTTCCACTGCTGCTGGAAATCCTTCTCCCATGGCTGCCGGCCCCTCCAGAAGTGGCCACATTTCTCATGCCAGGGAACTCATGGGGGGCGTTTTGATATATGAACTTGGAGATCTGTCTTTTATGCAAATCCCAGGCCACTACCTGGGGGGGTGCCAGGGACCTCCTTGGAGGTTTTATGACTGAACTAAATTCCAAATGACAGAAACTTAACCCCGTCAATTTGGGGTCACCTCCCTCCCTGGAGATGAGCCTGCATGCTAAGGGGCTGATAGCAGGGCTAGGCATGTCCACCCGTAGCCATCATCTGTCCACGTTGGCGCTGCTGAGACCTCCTTTTCTCTCACCTGGTTTGACCATGTTCCTTGCCTTCCAAGAGAAATCCTCTCCCAGTCACTTTCGGGCCAGCAGAGAGGCCCGGGAGCACCTGAGAGCTGTTGGTGGCTTCCCCAGGCCCTCCTGCAGCCGCAGCCAGGCTGCTGTTCCTGGGCTGCTCTGCCCAGTGAAGGAATACCATGGGCTTGCCACCTCCCTGGGTTCTCCTGGGGAGCAGAGCAGAGCTGCACTCTATTCTCAGACGGGCCAAACTCCTCCTCTGCCACCCAGGACTCAGCCCTTTTCTCCATAGAAAATGCCCACACCCGCCCCTCTGACTTTCTCTTTGGCTCAGATCATTTTCTCCCCTTCATCCTCTGTGATGGGGCCTATGGGGAGCCGTCAAGGCTGAACAGCCCTGGTCTGGGTTTGAACCACCCCTCGGGCCTGTGGTGGGAGCGCCGGACCCTCGGATGTGCTCCTTTCCTGTGGTGAGGCGCTGGCTCCTGATGGAGCCTGGTGGGACTGCTGAACCTTGCCTGGGTCTGCACCCTCACCCTGGCCACCCTCCTCCCCTCCGCCTGGCAGGCTCATCCAGGCTGGCTCAAGCATCACCCCTTGGCAGCTTCCCCTCGCTCCCCTGCTCCCCGATGTGTCGGCATCCACAACTCAGAGCACTTGTTATGTTTGAGTCCAGGAGTTTAGCCAGCTGGGGGCGTATCTTCTTGTATCAGTCAGGGTTGGGTCAAAGAAGCAGAACCACTAGAAAAGACATGTGAGTACAGACAGAAAGGGATCTACACCTGGGTTTTGACGGCAACCTCACAGCTGCGGGGTCTGCTGGAGCAGTCCCTGTAAATCTGTTGCCTTGGTGTCTGAGGCTGGAGCTTCAAGTTTGCAAAACAGTTAGCTGGACAGGAGAGTGGGAAGTGGGGAGGTCAGGAGTCAGCCAGAAGCACACACAGAGCTGAAATGCAGGAGGACAGACAGGAACCTGTGTTTGCTTGTGCTGCTGCCATTCCTGATGATGTTCTTCAGGGTGTCCTGCCCAGAGAAGAAGCAGACACCTTTCAGCTTGGAGCTCAACACATGCCTGGCCCAGGAGTGAGAGAGCTGCAGGAGCATCCTGTGGGAGGTGGAGCAGGTGCAGGCGTTGGTGCTCCCCACCCCAGAGAAGCCGGCCTGCACATAGGCAGCACGCGTGGCCTGCAGAAGGGCCTGTCCTGGACGGCTGAGCATGGACATAAAAGCAGCTGCCACTTCACCGCCACCCTTCAAATCCATATGAGGATGTCTCTTGGGCCTCACCCCCACTGGACACCTCCAGAGAGCAGAATTCCAGAAAAGGTACTCCAACCTCACCAGACTGGTGCATCCCTCACTGCCACATTCCTCCATTGGCTTTGAACTGCTCAGCAAGAGGCATCAGGTCTAGTTCAGGACATTTCATTTATTCAACAAACTTTTGTTGAGCCCTTACTATGTGGCAGCCCTGTGTCATGTGCTGGCAACACGGAGATGAATCAGACCCAATCTCTCCCCTAAGGACCTGCTAGATTGGTGGGAGGGACTGGCTCAGAACCAGGCACCACTCAGGCAGAGGTTACCGCAGAGATGGTGTGGGGCTGTGTCCATGGCGGCTGGGGGAACCGGGCCAGGCGGGGGAGAAGCGGGAGGCCAGCAGAGGCTTTGCAGAGGAGGGCCTGCTTGAAGGATGGAGCAGGAGTCGACCAGGCAGAGGAGGTAAGAAGGTTCCAGGCAGCAGCGCGTACAAAGGCCCTGAGGAATAAGGAGGCACTCACATTGCAGAAGCCATGTGTCCCAGTCTGGCCAGAGCACGGAGGGTAAAAGGCCTTGGCTGAATGAGATGTGAGGTGGGAAAGGGCAGCGTGGGCCAGCATCTGCAGGGTCTTGGGCTCCTGGTGAAGGAATTTGGTGGAGGGGTGCATAGGGGTGTTTGCTGCTGGGTGTCCAGGGGTCAGACGGAGGCTTTGGAAGGTCCTTGGTGCAACAGACCTACTCCGAATGGGAGGGGGACAGTGCAGCTGGGCTGGTTGGGGTCAATATGATGACCACTGGGAGCCACGGTGGGGGCCTCCACAGATGCATGAAGGACAATAGACTTAATTATGTCACTGTCCTTTGCAGTCTCCGAAGGAAATGACAGAAACCACAAGGGATGGCCTCCAGTCCTAGGGGAAGAGGAGCAGTTCTGTCTAAAGGCTGACTTTATTTTCACACTCCAAGCTCCCACCTCCGATCACTGAGGTGGTTTGGGGGTGGGGTAAGGGCCAGGGCACATGCTGTGCCCACCTGCAGG
This sequence comes from Macaca thibetana thibetana, assembly GCF_024542745.1. NCBI lineage: Eukaryota > Metazoa > Chordata > Mammalia > Primates > Cercopithecidae > Macaca > Macaca thibetana. Next base: position 8,505,264 of record NC_065584.1, read on the forward strand.
AGGGGAGTGGGTCCCCAGACACCCATGTGGTTGCCCCCTGTTGGGCCATGGAGAAGGAGTGCAAGGGAGGCTGGCGGGAGGGCTCGGAGGTTGGCCGAATGGAGGAGTTTCCACATGCAGGCCACGTCGGCCCAAGTGTTCCACTGCCTCTGGCCACTCATGGCCACATCCATGGGCTTCCGTCCTGGCACAAGAACATCAGCCATCAGAGGGCAGCCACGAAGGCCTTCGCTCCTGACATTGGCCTTTTATATAACGTGCTGCAGCCATAATAGAATTCTCCTTAAATTTCAAATAGAAATTTTCATCTGAAGTGTTTTGGGAAGGGTATTATTATGGAGCTTCTAATTCCCACTGCCGCTAAGTACGTATTAATAACAAGGAGAGGTATAGAAACTGCAGCTCCAGCCAACAGCACTTGACATTTAGTAGATGAATTAACGTTTATAGTGAAATGGGTTTTTAACTAGTAATATTAGAGGTCTTTGTTCCCAGCTTTTCTTTTGCAGTGGCTTCGTTCTCACCACGTCTCTTTCTCCCCTGCTCCCTTTCCTCCCTCTTGGCGTTGGGTGTCTTTGTGTCATGCATTTGTGTGCTCTCCCTGCCTCCTGTTTTTCTCAGCACGAGCCCAGCTCACATACTCTCTGGAGCAGTCCCCTGGCATTGGCGCTGAGCTCTGGTAACAGAGGCAGGGGACAGGGAGCACTGATCCCCTGTCCATCCTTGTTTGCAGCCAGGCTCCTGGGAAGGTGTGGGCCTCAGAATTGGGCCCTGGTTCTGCTACAGGTCCTCATGGCTGGCCAGGCTGCTCTCCTCACCTCTCTGAGCTGAAACTTGCCTTCTCTCTAACGAGGAATTACCTACCACATATAATTGTGAATCTATTAAGTGAAGTGATGCAGAAAGTAACTTCTATAGGCTCTGGCACTTGGAGGTGATTCTTAAATATAGGTTTCTCTCCAGTCTGTCTTCGCTGGGATCAGGACTCAGGAGCTAGCTCAGGGTACGAGCACTGGACAGGGAGCAGGAATCCTGGTTTGGACCCATCCCGGTGACTCACTCACCTCGGGACATTAAGAGAGGTGCTTTTCTGCCTTGGCCCTCAGTGGCCCATCTGTAAAATGAACTGGGTTAAGGACACATTTAGCAAGTCCTTTTCAGGTCTCCATTAGAGAGTCCCAACTGGGCAGCCATAGAGAATGGAGGATGGGAAGGAGAAGGAGGAGTCAAAGGCCAGCAAGGTGAGAGCAGGCATCCAGCACTGGGGCCATGATTTTACATCCATCCTTCTCCAGGTCCTTACCCAGCCTCTGCCCTCACCAAATCTTTCCCAAGGGCAGATGGTGCCAGCTCTGTAGCTTGTAGGGAGGGCAAAGGCCCCAGGCCACCCAATTGAAATTGTAGTTGAGGCAAGAGGGTAGGGGGCGAGGGGAAGGCAGGCAGACGCTGCTAGTCCAGCTGTGAGGCCAACCAGGGAGGAGGTAGGACAGACAGACACGCTGTGCCCCCAGGAGCCTCCTCTTCCCCTGGCTGTCGGGACCATCTCCTCTGGGTGAGCTGCGAGAAGCAGCTGTGTCATCTCACGGTGCTCTGGTCCCTCATTCCTCAGGGCAGATGCAGAGACCCCAGCGGAGCACCCTAAGACCCTGGGGGGTGGGCAGGAGATGGGTCCACTTGATGGAAAGAACCTAGGTTCCCTGGAGCCAGGCCACAGGCTTCTCTACCACAGACTGAGATGTGAGTCAGAAGTAAATTCTGGCTATATTGAGCCCCTGAGATTTGAGGTTGTCTGTTATAGCACCTAGAACACCCTAAGGAATATGGGGAGAGGGAACCCCAGGGGGTGAAAGTTGACACGGATTAATTGTGAAAATCCATTTCTTATCAAACAGGGTTCTTTTGGGTATGAGTGACAGAAACCCCACTTGAAATGGCTTAAGGATAAAATGGAATGTATTAAAGTCCAAGGGGTAAGTTTGGCTTCAGGCATGGCTGGATCCAGGTGCTCAGACACAGTGACAATCACCCTCACCTCACTCTTCCTCTCCCTCTCCCTCTCTGTCTGTCCCTCTTTCTCTCTCTCCCTGACATATCCCCACACTTCTGCTTTTCTCTGTGTTGGCTTTATTTGCTATAAGGTGGCAGAGATGGCACTAGCAGCTCCAAACTTAGCAGCTCATTCAGCCTTGAGGAAGGAGGTAGCATCTTTCTCAGTCATTCCAGCTAAGGGTCTGGAGTATACTTCCTGTGACTGACTCACTTTGGCCTCACGTCTGTCTCTGAGGCCATGTATAGTCATTTGGTGGTCAGGCTCTGGTTGGCAGGCCTGGGTCATGTGACCACCTTGGAGCTGGGGATGGAGCAGCCTTGGTCAACCCACGTGGCCCAGGCATAGTTAAAGGGAGGGTGACTGGTCAGACGAAAACACATCCATCGCCCACCATCCCTGGCCAATTTCTGTGCGTTCCCATCATGCTCTGCATTTGTTGGGGGCGGTTAGGGTGGTTGAGTAAGGGACCTGGTCAGGAAGAACGTGGCCCACGTCCCTGTCCCCTGTCCTGTCCCTGTCCCTTGTGGGTGTGGCTTGGGGAACAGATAGACAAACTTTCATTGTCAGATCTTACGGAAGGAACTTCCTTTCTTCCAGCTGCATCGCATCCGGTGCGGTCTCTGGAAGGGGCGGGGGAGCCTCCTTTATTGAACGTGTTTTTCTGTCCTGCAGAGAGGCCACCTCGGTGGTGTCAGGGTTGGATTCCCATCCTCACCCTGCTTCTTACAGGACAGGCATTCCTGGCCCAGCCACTTCCCCTCACTCCCTTTGCAGGCCCTTCAGAAGACCAAGTTGGGTCTGAGCTCTGGCTGCCCTGGACTGTAGGAGATGCTCAGGGCCTGTCGGAGACTCTGCCTTCCTCAGCCTCAGATGGTCGCCTGTCAGGGAGATGGGGAACTGCTTTCTTTTTTAAAACCAATATTTAAAATGGTGGTGAAATACACATAGAATTGACCATCTCAGCAGTTTTTCGGTAGCATCAAGTACATTCGCATTGCTGTGCCCCGTGAATGGCACATCCATCTGTGGAGCTCCTTTCACCCTCCCAAATGGAAATTCTATCCCCATTAAATAACACCTCCCCATTCCCCACTCCCCCAGCCCCTGGCAGCCTCCATTCTGGTTTCTGTCTATGATTTTGACCACTTTGGGTATCTTGTATAAATGGAGTCTTACAGTATTTATCCTTTTGTGTCTGGTTTATTTCACCTAGCGTAGTGTTTTCAAGGTTCACCCACATTGTAGCACGCACCAGAATCTCCTTCCTTTTTAAGGCTGAACCATATTCCATTCTACACATACACCACGTCTTGTTTACCCATTCATCTGTCCAGGGACTCTGGCGCTGCTTCTGGCTATTGTGAAAAGTGCTGCTGTGTACACGGGTGTGCAAATATCTGTTTGAGATGCTGCCTCTCATTTTCTGGGTGTATACCCAGAAGCGGAAGTGCTGGGGCCAATGATCATGCTATTTTTAGTTTTTTGAGGAACTGCCATACTGTGGGAACAGTTTTTAAAAGCCCTTGGTTCCATCAGCAAGGGTTGATAAATCAGGGGAAAAAAGGATGAAGGAAAAAAGAAGAAGACTTACCTTTGGGGGCTGAGATGGCAGCCGTGACAGGGGAAAGGATGTATTTTGACTAGCAAGCCAAGCAAGCGTCATCCAGGTGCTGGGCAGGGCGGCAGAGGGAGGGGCCGGGAGGAGTGCAGAGCCTCCCGCCCGGATGCCCGGCCAGCTAGCAGCACGGGCAGCGGCTTTATGTTGATGGCAAATTGTCACTTTGGCGGAATTCAGGAACGCTACTTATGTCATTAGGCGGCAATCTATAATTAACGCACTCAAGGCTGTGTGAAGGGTAGGATTCTTCCAGGGACAGCTAGAGCGATTCCACCTGCATCTTCTGGGAGGGGGGCAAGTGGGGGTGTTCACTTCAGCCAGCAGCTGACACCTAATTAGTGGCAATTGTATTGTTCTGATGCCTCCTCCACCAGGAAGCTTCAGGACTCCCAGCTGGAAGGGAGGCTGTCTCAGAGGTGGAGACCAGCCGGAACAAAGAGCTGGAGCAGGAGGTCTGATCCAGGAGAGCCTGGGAACCATGGGGAGGCCAGCTCATCTACAGAGTCATTTTGATTCCTGGCCATGGAGCCCTCGAATGCCAGGGTCAAGGATGGCTCAGTTCAGCCGGGCTCCAAAAGAGTGGACCAGACTTCTCCAGGGGTTAAGCAACTTTTAAAATGTCGACAGGGAAGGGAAAAGATTGTGGAGCTTTCTGACCACGGGGCTGCCTGCAGCCCGGTTTCCCAAGCCATGGGCGGGCTTGGCGTCTGACTGTCCCCTCTGGAATGTCTGGGCTGCAGCCGGGGCTTGCTCTAAATGAGAAACAGGCGGGAAGGGCTTAGCGGGCCTGGCAGGCCGTGGCCAGCTCCTCGTGCGGTCTGGGCAGGGCTGCTTGGCACGGGCCACCGAGGAGGACGCACTGGCTGTGCAGGCGGCCCTCCCACCAGCATGGAAGGCTTCGGGGGCCCTAGGCCAGCCTGTTCAGGCCAGCGCCTGCACGGAGGGAGGGCAGCCATCTCAGGGACCGCGGCAGAGCACCGCCCTGGAGGGCAGATGGAGCTGGTTCTGCTTCTGGCCCGGCCCCTTCTCCTTCTGCAACCTTGGGAACGTCGTTCACAGAGTCTCCGTTCGCTCACATTGGAAATGGAAGCAACAACGCCTCCCAAGGTGGTGGGGTGATCGCGTCTCATGGAACAGAGGTGGTGCGAGTGGGTGACACTTCATAGACAGCTGATACCTAGAAAGATCTAGGAGGCCAGCCCAATATCCTGGTTTTATAGCCGTGGGAACTGAGGTTCAGAGAAGTTTGGGAACTTTCCCATGGTCACACAGCAAGATATAGGCAAATAGATTCTTCTCTAAATCATGGATTCCCCAAATCAGCACTTTTTGCTAGAGCCCAGCCCACAAGAGTGTTCTCCGGCTCCCTCCCAGCCTGGCTCTGTCCTCTCTTCCTCTTTCCAGCCCAGGCTTGGTCATGGTAATCTACACTTGCCTAGAGCTTCCTGGTTTCCAGCGTGCTTCCCTGTACATTTTCTAATTCCAGGGGATGGAGAGTCTCGGATGTCCCCAGGAGCTTCCAGATCAGAGTTGGCCCTGAAATTTGGGGTGGCTCAGATCAAACCCCCCTCCCCACCGTTCTCCCACCTCCCAAGTGGTGAAATCCGGTTTTAGACTTCCTGCTAGTAGATGTCTGACACACTTTTTGCAAAAGGCCCAGGAAATGGTATTTCTCCTTCACAGTAATCCTTCTCGTCAGCCCAGGCTGTGTTCTTAGTTCGCTTTACAGATTAAGAGCCCAAAGGGTTCAGTGACCCACCAAAAGTCCCCCAGGGATAGTGGGGAAGCTGGGATTCAAGCCGGAGCTGCCTGTGGGCGGCGCTGCTGCCTCCGCACCATCAAGGCTGTGGAAGGTGGAGAAAACGCCTGCCGGCCTCCGTGTCCGACCCCTCCCCGGGGAAGAGAGCATGAGGACTTGAGTTTAGGTTGCTTATCCGTGCGCCACCTAGGGGGTTTGACTCAATCACTTTGAACCTGTTTCTCCAGCTGAGGTTGGGGTAATGATACACAGAATATATGGATGTGAAGGCAAGAGGGGGACCGCGGAGGGCACCCCGTGGAAACCCTGAGAGGTCTGGTGTCTGGAGTGCGTGGCCCTGGGAGGGCGGGGCTTCAGGAGAAGCCTCCCAGGCCAGATTCTAGGGGAGCTCGGAAGCTCAGGACAGAATCGGATTTTATCCTCTTGGTGTCATGAGACTGAGGGTTTTAAGTGGGAGGTGACATGATCTCTTGGTGCTTTGGAAAGATCAGCCTGTTGGCCAAGTTGGAGACGGTGGCCTGGAGGGTCAGTGTGGGAGCAGAAAGAGCAGGGAGGGGGAGGGGCAGAGAGAGGAAGGAGGAGGCAGCAAGGGGCGCCTTTGTCCCCGCCTTCCCCTCTTCCCTTCCTCCCTCTCCGTTCCTTCTCTTCCTCCCCTCTTTTCCTCCCCCTCCCACTTCCTTCCCCTTTCCTTAAAAGCTAGAGTCCACAGTGTCTAAGTCAGTACCCTACTGGAAGTTTGGGGTTTACTTCCCTAACAGAGATGGCGCCGGCTGTGACGACGGAGGAGGCATCCTCATGGTTAGGACTGAGGCCGAGCAGCTCCTCACCTTCCTGCCATTTCCTCCTCCTGCTTCCCAGAAGCACCAGTGCCCCAGTCCCTGAAAGGTGTCCACTGGACCCCGGGCTGGGCCAGCAGATGACCTTTCAGAGGCTCCCGAGATCGGCTCATCACAGGACAGTGGACACTCTCCTTAGCAGCCCCTCACTGTAATGCACGGTACCCACACCTCCAATGACTCACCTGCCTCCCAAGCCCAAAGGGCTCCTGGCAGCCAGCTGGGCCCCACCTCTCCATGTGTGGTCCTGTGGAGTCCCAATCCTCCAAGATGACGAAGGGCCCCAAGAAAGGCTGTAGCAGAGATGTGTCAGGCTGCAGGGGTGACCAATTCCCAACTTTCTTTCCTTAAAGAAGGGAAGTGGGGATGCAGATCCCTGATCGTGATGCTGCTCCAGGGACCAATTCTGCTCTAAGTTATAAAAATCTCCCAAAACCCTCTTTCAAGGCGGCATTTGAAATAATATCTTAGGCCACTGCAAGAGTTGCCTTTGTGCACTTGTGCTTGTGCTCGGTAATGAGCATGCCTAGAGTGTAGGTGATGTCTTGGGAGGCAGGAGGGGACCCTCCAGATCAGAGTTGTCCCTGACATTTGGGTGGTCCAGAACAAACCCCATTACCCACCATTCTCTTAGCTTCTCAAGTGGTGGGATCTGGGGAGAATGAAAACCGGACTGGAAAAGAGAGCTGAGAACATACCAGTTGGAAGAGAGGCACGTGTTGGAGCAACACCAAGTGACCCTTTTGTCGTGGTGTGAAGTGGTGGTTTACAGACCGATTGCTTGTATGTGAGTTTCATGCCTTCGGTTGACCTTAGTGCTAGATTTCCATGTTTGTTTAAGATGGTGCTCGTAAGTGTGTGTGCTTGTGTGAGCACCTGCATGCCTATGCGTGTGTGTGTGTGTGTGTGGTGTGTACGTGTGTGTAAAGGTGAGGGGTGCTTCCTTATTTCCCAAATGCGCTGAAAACAGCACTTGATGAGTGGGTTCAGCCAGACTTTGGGCCCTGGGACGGCCACTGGCCTAAGTCACGGGTGCTGCACCGGCATCCACAGCATACAGACGATGAGCTTACATCAGGAGTAGGGATAGCAGAAGGGGTTAAGAAGTTTCCCCCAGGGTCAGTGCCCCTCTGTGTCCAGTGGAAGATCTATGGGCCTTTAAAGTGATTTATAAAAATGGAAGGGGGAGCAATGCCCTTTCCTCAGCTCCAGCGAGTCAAATCAGCAGCCTCCACTTGTATTGATTGTCCTGCTTGGTCTAAACGCACATTAGCAGGGGCAGACCATAAAAATTAATCCTCCTTTTCCATCAAATGGAAGCCATCTTCCCAGCTTCCCTGGAGCCGGGTGATGTCATGCGACTTCTTGTTGGGAGAGAGAGATTTGTATGAAATCTGATGAGACTGTTTGCATAGAAGCTAATTAGGATGGCCGAGTGGAGAGAGGGGCTTTGGTGTCTCAGACACACCTCTAAAGACCCTCTGGGTTAGGCAGCGCTCCACAGGAAGCCTTTTTTCCAAGTCTTGACCTACAGCTGACCTAACTGGCCAATTTCTGAGTTTTTAAAGAGCAATGAGCTAGTGTGATCAAGATGACGATGGCAACAACAGCAACAACATCTTTCTTCCTACCTATTTCCCCAGCTCTCCTCTCCTGCCTCTCTGATATCTTCCCTCACATGGTCTGCCTGTCCTTGTCCTTCCACAGTCATGGGGATATTTGAAGCTGAGGGAGCCCTGGGGCTGGGAGGGCTTGGGTTTGCATCCCAGCTGATATGTTTGGCTCTGTGTCCCCACCCAAATCTCATCTTGAATTGTACTCCCATAATTCCCATGTGTTGTGGGAGGGGCCCAGTGGGAGATAATTTGAATAATGGGGGCAGTTTCCTCCATACTGTTCTCATGGTAGTGACTAAGTCTCATGAGATCTGATGGTTTTATCGGGGGTTTCCCCTTTTGCATCTTCCTCATTTTCTCTTGCTGCCACCATGTAAGAAGTGCCTTTTGCCTCCTGCCATGATTCTGAGGCCTCTCCAGCCATGTGGAACTGTAAGTTCAATTAAACCTCCTTTTTCTTCCCAGTCTTGGGTATGTCTTTATCAGCAGCATGAAAACAGACTAATACACCAGCTCTGATGCTTATTTTCTGTGTGATCTTGGACAAGTTGCTTTATCTCTCTGAGCCTCAATTTCCCCCTGTGTAAAATGGACCCAGTAATACCCACCTCGCAGGGTTAGTGTGAGCCTATGTGACACAGTGCAGGTTTTCTCAAGCTGCGTCACAGGTGACAATTTTTGCCCTATCTGTGCCCTTGGTCTACTGCTATTTACTTAATAATTTTATTTAAATCAATTCACACTTTCCTACATACATCTAAAATGGAGACATTATACTATTATTATAAATGGACAATATCATTTATTATGCCATTTATTATAAATACAATACCAATTAGAAATGCTCAAAAATACTTGGGTGTAAATCTAGCAAAACTTGTACAAAATATATATACTGAAAGCTACAAAATGTGGATTAAAAAATCACAGAAGGTCTAAATAAATGGAGGGACATGCTGTGGTCATATGTTGGGAGATTCAATAGAATAAAGATATAAAGATATACATTTTTTCCCATATTGATAAAGAGGTTTCACACAACTATTATTAACATTACAGCAAGATTTTATATTCTAAAATTTACATGGAAAGACCAAGGAGCTAGTGTAACTAAAATAATTTTGAAAAAAAAGAATAAAGTAAGAGAATCATTTTACCTGACTTTAAGACTCCTTTTGGAACCACTGTAATCAAAAGAAATATAGACCTATGGGCTCAAAGATGCTTGTGCACAAATCACCTAATAGCTCACTACACGTCATTCAACAAACATTTACTGAGCAAGTGCTATGTGCCTTTCCTGGGCCTTGCACCCATGCTATACAAAGGATTACAACACTCTCCCTGCCCTTAGGGGAGAGACAAGCTGAATGCAGATAGTGTGTGTGTGTATGGGTATGCATGTGTGTGTGCATGTGTGTGTGTGTCTGTGCATGTGCACCTGCGTGTAACCATGGGAGAAAGGGCAGTAGGGAGTCAGAGCATCCCAAAGAGACTTGTGCTGTGATGAGGGCCCTGATACCTTTCTTCTTTCCCCTCATTTTCATTCCCTGTCTTTTGTTTTCCTCTTGCTTCTTATGTCCTATCTTTGGGAATATTGCAATCAGGAGGAAGTCGTATGCCATGCAATAGTCTTTGCAACTTTCTAGTCCTGCAGTGGAGATCTTTCAAAAATGCAATTTAACATGCACCCCAATATCTAAAACTGGGAAAAGTGCAACAGCTCAGTGGAGTCCTGCCTCCTCTCCAGACCCCCAACAACTGCAAGTCAGCCTCCTTGGAAGTAGATGCTGTGATGGAGTTTGACAGGCAGTGTATTTATTAGTGGTCAATACCTGTGGGTGGGCAGGGGAGGAAGGAGGGTTGGATGCAGGCTGACACTTTAGCCAGCCCTGTGGGGAATGTATAGGGCCCAGTGTATCTACACCTGGGGAGTGGCTCCTTCAGGATTCTGGTCACTGTGTTCCTGGAGGGAATGTAGCAGAGCAGGTTAACTGGACGAGCTACAGCTCTGGTGCGGTCACTGCTCTCAGCACTGTAGCTGGCGATCGCGGCTGAGCTCCTCACCACCCGCTGAGACCCTCCCCTCTCAGCTGGAACCGCTGCTGGTCTCAGTGGGTTACCCGGTGGCCTGAGTCCTTGGTCAGTGTGACTTTCTCGGGCTGGAGTTGTTGCACTTATCCATTTCCCATGTGACTGGGAAAGAGAGCCCTGGAGGAACCGGTGGATCCCATGCACAGCCTCTGTCTCTCCTGCTGTAGATGCTCCGTGGCGGGTGGCTGGGGCGGGGTGCTCTCTGGGGGGCACTAACATGCCTCAGGGACCGTCCCACTTTGTGCCTCCCCTACATGCCCACCTGTAGGCCGTGACCGCAAACTTTGTTGTCCCCAATGTCTCTTTATAACCCCTGTCCACCACTGTTCCTGAGTGTCCATACGTATTCTAACCCCCGAGCCACTTCTCCTTCCACACACAGTGGTACCACCCAAAGCTCTGCCCGGTAGGAGGATTCGTAAGGGAGTCCACACACAGGCACTGGTGTGAGCTGAGGGACAGAGGTCAGCACAGCTGTGCTGCCTGATAGAGGGGCCAGGCTACCGGCAGCTTGCTTGCTTGCATCTGATCCTACTCAAAATCCAGGAGGCCCCAGGTCTGTTTCGTGCTGGCTGCCGCGGGCTGCATAACTCAGGTCATGGTGGGTCCCACAGAACCTGGCTTGTGATGGGCACTTCTGGATACATGGTCACTTGTTAGCATGTGTGTATTAACAGGTCTCTATCAAAGTCCAGTGGCATGGTAGGAGTTATTTTTCAAAAGGTGCCCAGTTATCTATTGCAGATGGCACATGCCTGCTTTAGAACCCCTGGGGCATCCTGCCCTGTGATTTTTTTCTCTGGGGCTTCCTGCAAGCTCCACATAGCTCCTTTCCCCACCACCAATATTTCTAATACCATAGCATCTTCTGGGTAATATGGCCCTACTGGCAGGGTTGATTGCACTACAGCCTGGTTCCCGTGGAGGTCGGCAGCAACTCCTGTCATCTGATATATTCCTGAGTCTGGAATATCTGCCCTTAGCATGCAAAGAGGCCTGCCAGGCACAGTGCTCCCTTCTTGGGTGGTGGGATACCCCATGCCATACTTATGCCCCTGGCCACTGGGTCTCTCACATTTTTTTGGGATATTGGGGTGCATGTGTTTTACCAAGGCCTCCCTTTTGCTGGCTGCTTCTTATTCATCTGACCCAATAAGAAATATATCATTGCTGTAAGAGATAAATATGGCATTCTGTGCAGTGCCCCAACCGCCCAGGTCTCTTTGGGAAGCATTATGACAGAGGCAATAGAGTTACAATAGCTCCGGGCCAAACTGTGAATTTAGACTGTTGCCCACTCCGCTGGCTACTTATAATGGTAATCGTGTCTACCTGGCTTCTGGTGGTGACGGAGTCACCACCTGGCCTCTGCTTCTGGGAGACATATTACCCCTCTTGCTGTCAGGGAGTCCATTTCTACAGAGACCTTTTCTGTCGTCAGCCAGAGGAGGGACACTGCTGCTGTACATTTCAGTATGCAGGTGTGCCTCTCGCCAGCCCATTCCTGAGATCTGAGATCTTAGTGAATGGCGTGTCCTCTGGGTCCTTCCCTGGAGTGCAATTATCTGGTGACCTTCTGGTGTGACATAACGTGTCCATTCCAGTGTACCAGTGTACCAAGTTCCTCCAGCCGTTTTTTTTTGTTTTTTTTTTTTTTGTTTGTTTTTTTTGAGACAGAGTTTCGCTCTATTGCCCAGGCTGGAGTGCAGTGGTGAGATCTTGATCTCGGCTCACTGCAACCTCCTCCTCCCAGGTTCAAGTGATTGTCCTGCCTCAGCCTCTGAAGTAGCTAGTATTACAGGCGCTTGTCACCATGCCTGGCTAATATTTGTATCTTTAGTAGATATGAGGCTTTATCATATTGGCCGGGCTTGTCTCAAACTCCTGACCTCAAGTGATCGGCCCACCTCAAGCCTCCCAAAGTGTTGGGATTACAGGCATGAGCCACCGCACCTGGCTCCTTGAGCCTTTTATTGCCTTTCTCAGTATCTCCCAGGAGCTGGTAGCTGGGCTGGGTCCTTCCTTGGACAGTGACTCAGTGAACCCCCTGCCCCGACATTCCATCAGGTGCTTGGTTGGAGGTTCTGCAGAGGAAACTTAGCACTTCTAGAGTGCAGTTTGGAAATTGCTTGGGGGCAGAGGTGGGGGGATATCCCGAGCTCTGGAGTTAGATAGGCTAAGGCAGGTTGCGTAGGTCCAGATGAACACATCTGGAGTCAGATGTCTTCAGTTACTGGTCCTGCTGTGGTCAGGCTGTGTGGCCTTGAGAAGATAATTAGCCTCTCTGCATTTTATTTTTTCGATGTCTTATGAGAGTTGAATTTGGTGTTTCTAGGATGTTTAGTGTAGTTCTTGAGAGTAAGTTCCCAATAGGTAGCTGCTGTCCTTCTTGGTCACGCATGCTCCTGCAGGGCTGCAACACCTTGAAGGAAGGCTTGGGTCAAGGTCCTTCCTTTCTCACTCACCAGTCCTGTGATGTTGAACAACTCACAGTCTCCCTGAGCCCGTGTTTCATCCCTAAAGCAGCAAGTGCAATAGTAGCACTCATCCTACCTTGAGGCTCCTGGGACACAGCTGATGAGAGAGGGTTTGGTGAACGCCCAGGTGTGGTCCCTGCAGGAGAGAGTGTTGCTCTTCCTTCACTTCTGTGGCCTGTAGACGTGTCCACCAGAAGCCGAGCAGCCTTCCCAATCCATTCCCCTCTCAAATGGACTTGAAGTTTGCTCCAAAGTCAACCACAAGTGAAGACTAATTATGATAATGTAGGAATTTCCAGAACAAGGTGCCAACCATGCATTCCTGGCCAGAACAACCTGTGGACTGTATTGGACACTTGGGACAGATCTGGGTCTGGTTGAGAGCACATTCTTAAGGAGACAGCATGTCTTGAATGACCCACTTTAAACACCAGAATCCTGACTCTAAGGGCCAGCTGGTCTTGCTGAAGATCGGAAGGGGCTCCTTGGCCCAGGGCTTGGAGGAAGATGGTGGAAAGACTTGCTGAGCGTAGGTGCACTCACATCCTGGGACAGAGTCTGCAGTCACCATCACACCTTTTCATATACCCGAAGCACTGGAGGCGGAACAGGGGCCTCTGACCTTGGTCTCTCATCTCCCTTGTGGAGGACGGGAAGAAACCTTCTATCGTATGCCTGGGGGAACAGCCTTGGCTTGTCTGGATCTATTCTCGTGTGTCTCCTGCTTTGTCTCCTGCACCCTCAGGTATTACCCTCTAACTCTAGGGCTTGTTTTGAGAAGGCTTTGCTTTGCTAACACGTCCTCACAAAGTTGCCTTTTTAAGGGCCACAGAGGAGACCCTGCTTCCCTTGATGACTTCTGGGCTGAAGGTGATCATGTGACCCTGCAGCTGTCTCTCTCTCTCTCTCTGACCCACGGGTCATCCCCTGGCCTCTGACATGAGGACTGCACTATGGTTTCTACAGGATCAATGCTGTTCTTAGATGGTAAGGGATGCAAGAGTCATTGAACCCATCTTGTCATGAAGATTTATTTCCTGCTCAGAGTGCAACCTGGAAACAGATCCTCCATAGTGCAGTGCTGGGACTTCCTGTGCAACATGAAAACAGATCCCCCATTGTGCAGTGCTGGGGCATTTCCTGTGCAATCTGCTTAGTGGTCCCCCTGGAAGCAGGAGCATGTGGACACCATTGCTTAACCACTGATGTCTGGTATGGTGATCAGCATGTGGTAATCATCCATGCATATCTCCCCCAAACTGTCCTGTTCCCTTCAGAGTGTTTAAGACCTCGTACTTCCCCATTTAGAACACTCACAAGGCTGTAAGTACCTCTCAGCACAGCACTTCCTCTGTAGATGGCAGATACAGATGATGCCTCTTTGTAGGTGATTAAGGCCAACACCAGACCACAGTGCCCAGAGGGTGAGAGGGGATGAGCTGCCCTTGGAGGTTCCCTTAGGAACCTGGTTTTGTGAATTGATCAGCATTTGAGGACACCCAGGGGTTCACAGGCGTCCACTCTTTCCGCTGACAGTTTAAAAGCATCAGCAAATAGGGCCAATCCACACTCATAACAGCAACAATGGGAAGGCTATCAGGAACTTTGCAGTTTTAAAAGCTGTTTAGCCTTCTCAAAAGAGAGTTGGATTAAACTATGGTTCTTAACAGGGCTGCATATTAGAATCATCTGGGGAAAATTGCTAACGCACAGATGTCCAGGCTCTCTCCATGGGGGTCTGATTCAGTAGGCCTGGGTGGGGGCTGCCTACGATTTGCATGTTTTTTCTGGTGTGGGTGAGGGTTGATCCTTTCAGTAAGCCTTTGTGGTAGGCGCAGCCTGGAATAGGATCACTATTTTCAAGATGAGTAGATGGAAGACCAGAGAGGTAAGTGATCAGACTCAGGCCAGAGCTGATTTTTTCTGCTGCTTTGTTCTTGTCTCATCAAGCCCACCATTTTGTCTAGAATGAAATGGATACACCACAAAGTGAAGGGAAAGGAAACTGCCCCAGCAGAGAGAGGGCCCTTGTGATGGGTTTTCTCTGGGGGGCCGGACTCTCGTGGGGTGCCTGTCTTCCCACTGCTGGGCTTGGGCCATGAGGGCACACTTTGGGGAGCACCAAGATGCTTCTCAAATACGAAAGGCAAGGCCTCGGGGACTCCTCATCCGGCGGGCACAGCCTCATTAGGGTCCTTGCCTTGGCAAAAGACATCTGCTTGATCCAAATATTTATTCAATTAATTCCTAAAAAGAGGGGAGAAGTTTCCTCCAGTGCACCCGTTGAGTTATCTTCCTAACAATGTGGAAATGTTTCATTAAGGGTGTTTGTTTGCATAATGTCAAAACATTGGCACAGAAGTTTTGCTGTCTGTTGGCCATTGTCCTCCCCTGGGCAGTTATGGAAGCCCCTGTCCCATCCCTGTCCAGCAGGCAAGCACAGACCTGGAGGGGCTTTGGGGTGCCGGTGGCCTCAGATCTCTGACGCATTGTTTAGGGACATTGAGTTAAGAGACCAAATGTGCTGATAAGAAGGGAAGCTTCCCATCCCAGGATGGTGTGTGCCTTCCGTGGGAATGACTGTGTGGGAGACACTGCTCCTGCCCAGCATGGATCATTCGACCACGGAGGTTCCCTTCACCTCACAGATCACTGTGTCAGGGAGATGCTGACATGAACATGTTAATCCAGTCCCTGTCTAGTTCCTTTCCACCAAAGCTTCAATATGCATCTGATCTCAGAATATTGGATTTTTCTTTGAGGAAAGAAATAAATGACTTATCTGGGGAATAAGTCCAGAGTTCCCTCCATGCATTGCACATTCTCTATATTGGGCTAAAATAAGGTTTGCTGATTCTCATGTAAATCTCTAAAGCCTGGGTGTCATCATATGAGTATTTTATGTGCCAGGTAAGTAGGTTGCATCCCCAGGAAAAAAAGAAAGAAGGCAAGGAAGAAAGATTAGCGATTGTATCCAAGGGGAAGGAGAACAGATTCAAATACTTTAAGTGCCTATAGCTTCTTGATTCAATGGCCGAGAAATATGATTCCCTCTGAAAAGCAGTCATTTTGGTTTATATTTGGAATTATTTTGAAGTGTGGCAGATATGTTCTTTTTGTAGTTGTTGCTGCTGCATTTCTTTTCCACCTTTCCTAAGCCTGACAAAATGATGCTTCATAAAATCCTAGTGGATTTTGCTTCTTTCCTGTGTAGCTTGTGCAAAACTGATGGAGAACAAGTTACCCTGCCGGCTGCAAATATTTATTGTGTGCCTGTATGGTTTGGGCCAAATGGGTACCTCAAATCAGAATCTTATGCATGTTTTGGTGGCTCTGAGGAGTGAAAAGCAAGGAGAACACATAAGGATTTTATCAATATGACTTTGCCAGGCTGATAGGAGGACAAAGAGCCATCTTTTCTGACCCTAAAGCCAATGGCAAATGTTCAGGACTTGTCAAAAATACAAAGCGAGAATCAAGGTGAGTTAGAGGCATTGATTTTAGTCTATGTCAAATGCACAAAACGTTAGATGGTGGATATATGTTCCCAAACTTTACTCTGAATGCAGTGCTATAAAGGTGGAAGGTCTTTTGACATATTTAGTCAATTCCCTTATTCTACTGCTGAGAAAACTGAGACTCTGACAGGTGAAGTGACCTACACATTGTCATGGAGTTGAGACGGGATCGAGAAGTTCCTGTCCTATCAACTATTTTGGCCAATTGCATTTTCCAACGATGGAGGCAGCCATGTCTCCCATCCCATGTACTCCTCTTCAATGTGACCTTGCCACCCTTCCATCAAGAGGTGGATCTATTTCTCCACCTCCTTGAATCTGGGATGATGCCGTGGCTGTCTGACCAATAGACTATGGCTGAAGTGACACGGTGCCAGGTCCAGGCATGGCTCTTCATGGCCTGGCAGTTTTTCTTCTGACTTCTTGGTTTGCTTTCCCTCCAAATCCAGCCACCATATTGCGAGAAATCCAAGCCACATGGAGAAGACATGCATAGACAGTCCCGTTAACAGTCAGCATTGACTTTCACCATCTGAGTGCACCATCTTAGAGGCCAGCCAGTTGAGCTTTCAGATGACCTCAGCTGACTCAGGAGAGAATCACCCAGCTGTGCTCAATCAATCCTCCCAGCTGTGAGAGTTAATAAAAAAAATTGTTGGTTTATTAAGCCACTAAGTTTTAGGGTTACTTGATATGCAGTAACACTTAACTGGAACATTACTCAATGCTAACATGAAAACTCATGCTTGATAATCACTCTGCACTTTTACCGACTACTCTCCCATTTATTCTAAGATTCAGTGTTTTCCTAATGGAAGGTCATGACTCATTAGTAGCTCATAAGACCAATTTTGTTGAGTGCCAAAAGTTAAATCAAAGAGAATTAAATGCATCAGAGTGCATTATACATAATAAGGCTAATAATTGTTTTGTGAAATTTTTGGTTCAATTATGTGTGTGTGTGTGTGTACTGGATTTGGTATCTATTTTTTATTGTGGGTTATAGAAAAAAATGTTAAGAAAATGCTGATCTAATTTGGCCCTTCCTACCGCTTTGACAAGCAAGCAGGGGTGGTGTCTTAGTCCATCTGGGCTGCTGTGAAAGAATTCCACAGACTGAGTGGCTTATAAACAATAGAAGTTTATTTCTCATGGTTCTGGGGACTGGGAAGTCCAAGATCAAGGTGGCTGCAGATTCAGTGTCTGGAGAGGGTCTGCTTCCTGGTTCATAGATGTTGCCTTCTCATTGTGTCCTCACATGGTGGAAGTGGTGAGAGAGCTCTCTCGGGTGTGTTTTATAAAAGCACTAATCCCATTCATAAGAACTCTGCCCTCATGACCTAATCATCTCTGAAACTCTCCACCTCCTAATACTATCACCTTGGGAGAATGGGATTTCAACATATGAATTTTAGGGGGACATAAACATTCAGTCCATTGCAGAAGGTTTCATTACCTCCTTTCCATCAATGAGGAAACCAAAATTAGAAGGCAGATTATGTGGCAGACCTGGGTTTCTCCTCCCCTCCTGTCTCCCCAAGTATAGCATGTCATACAACCTTCTTACCATTCTTAAAATATTTTAGATCTTTCAGGAAAGAGCCACTTTCTTGAGCTGGTGTGTAGAGGCAACAGTAACAGAAGGTGACATACATGTGCTTACTCTGTGCTTGGCCCTCACTGTGCTAAGGACTGTACACGATTAACTCATGGGAGGTGCCATAATTATGCCCGTTTCACTGGTAAGAAAACTGAGGCTCAGAGAGTCTCTTTAATTTAGCTAATGTTGTGCTGCTAGTGGCTGGCGGAGCCAGAATCCAAACTTATGTAATCTGTCTACACTCTTATCCATTCAATTATGGTTTTTCTCCTCTAGTTTGGAAAACTCGAGTGTGAGAAATCCTCTCAGCAATCTTGCCTGTTTGCTCAGAGCACTAGCTGAGGCTTCCGAGGCAGGGCCATGACTGCCCTACTTCCACCAGGGCAGCGTGGTGGGGCCTCCTGTCCCATAGAGGCACCAGGTGACTCTCAAGAGCTGCCACCCTGTCCCAGGGCCTGGAGAGAGGCCAGGCCGGTTTTTGTTTGTTTGTTTGTTTGTTTAATTTTTATTTTATTATTATTATACTTTAAGCTCTAGGGTACATGTGCATAACGTGCAGGTTTGTTACATATGTATACTTGTGCCATGTTGGTGTGCTGCACCCATCAACTCATTTACGTCAGGTATAACTCCCAGTGCAAACCTGAGAAAAACAAGAAATGGGGAAAGGATTCCCTATTTAATAAATGGTGCTGGGAAAATTGGCTAGCCATAAGTAGAAAGCTGAAACTGGATCCTTTCCTTACTCCTTATACGAAAATTAATTCAAGATGGATTAGAGACTTAAATGTTAGACCTAATACCATAAAAACCCTGGAAGAAAACCTAGGTAATACCATTCAGGACATAGGCACGGGCAAGGACTTCATGTCTAAAACACCAAAAGCAACAGCAACAAAAGCCAAAATTGACAAATGGGATCTAATTAAACTAAAGAGCTTCGGCACAGCAAAAGAAACTACCATCAGAGTGAACAGGCAACCTACAGAATGGGAGAAAATTTTTGCAATCTACTCATCTGACAAAGGGCTAATATCCAGAACCTACAAAGAACTCAAACAAATTTACAAGAAAAAAACAAACAACCCCATGAAAAAGTGGGCCAGGCCTTTTTTAATGCCTGAGAGGGCGGACGTTATTGGGTGAACGCTTCCCTTTTGTTTACAAGATGAGAATCAACTCTGGTGGTTAAATAGTTGATGATGGCAAAAGAGTTAAGATAAGAATGTCTCCGTGTTCTTAAAGGCCCATTTCCTCTCCTTCTTGCTTGACTTTCACTTCTCTCCCGACTGTTTACTTATCTCTTGAAGTTCTCTAGGGAGAAAGGAGAAAATGCCTGGCCATCAGAGCATCTCTATTCCTCAGTTTCCTTGCCTGGAAAAACCAAAGCTTGGGTTGGACTGATCCAGTGGTTCACAACTGCAAGCATTTTTCCTTCTCAGGGGACACCTGGCAATATCCAGAGACATTTTTGGTTGTCATGCTGGTGTGTGTGAGTGTGTGTGTGCATGGGTACACTGCTAACATCTAATAGGTAAAACAGGGGATTTTGCTAAACATCCTACTATGTACAGGACAGTCCCCACAACAAGGTAGCATCTGGCCCCAAATGTCAACAGTGCCAAGGCTGAGAAACTCCAGATTAATCTATTAATATGAGAATCTTCACTCACTGAGTACCTACCACATGCCAGGTAGTGGAAGGAAGCCAGAGACAAAAACAGACAAATATGCAACACAAAAAGCCCAAAGCACCCTTAGACCCTGCCCTCAAACAGCTTGTGATATAGTGGGAAAGCCAAATACATACATTTCTTCAGGAATGAGAAATACCAGCAAGGAGATGGGCATGCAGTGTCCTGGGGCTTGCAGAAGGCGACCCCAGAGAGGCCAGCAGAGGCCAGAGCTGTGCCCCACTCCCAGAACCTTAGCACATGTTGTTCCCTGTGGCTGGAGGCTTATTTCTCAGGGAGTTCACTCATCTCTTTGGTCCCTGCCCAAAGGCCACTGCTTTGGGAAGCTGGGAAGCTTTCCCTGACCCCCTGAGGTCCTCATAGCACTCCTGACTAGTATTTCTGGCATTGATCTCAGTTTGCGATTTCACATTTGTTTTTCTGAGGATTTGACTATTGTCTGGGAACCTCTCCTGCACACACCATCCATTTATAAGCCTCCCGTGTCCTGAAAACAGGCTCTGCAGCTCCTCCCATTGAGGGCAGCCCATCAGAGGTACTCTCTTGTGTATTCTGACTTCTCAGAGTCCCTGTTGTAAAGCCCAAATGCTGAGCCCCACACCTTAGGCCCCTTTGCCTTTTGCATTTTGCCCTTTGTCAACTGATTTTTATTGCCCTCTGGCTCCAGACAGCTCCCACTTGTAGCTCATTCTGTGACCCTGTCCTTCTCCCAAAAGCCCAAAGTGGCTTTCTGCTTTTCTGCAGGTAGCCTTTTGCCCAGAAAGATCTGCACATTTCTCCCTGTGTCTGATTAGATCATAGGTTTCCTTAGATTATAGACTTGTCTTGCTGCCTCTTCTTTCAGGAAATCTTCCCTCTTTCCCTCATGCCTAAGTTAGGTGCTGGTATGGTTTGGATTTCTGTCCCTGCCCAAATCTCATGTGGAACTGTAATCCCCATTGTTGGAGAAGGGGCCTGGTGGGAGGTGACTGGATCTTGGGGGTGGACTTCCCCCTGGCTATTCTTGTTACAGTGAGTGAGTTTTCATGAGATCTGGTTGTTTAAAAGTGTGTGGCCCCTCCCACTTGGCTCTCTTCCTTCTGCTCCAGCCATGTAGGACATGCCTGCTTCTCCTTCACCTTCTGCCATGGTCGTAAATTTCCAGAGGCCTCCCAACCATGCTTCCTCTTACAGTCTGAGGAACTGTGAGCCAATTAGACCTTTTTTCTTCATAAATTTCCCAGTTTCAGATAGTTCTTTATAGAAGTATGAGAACGAACTAATACAAGTGGCTTCCTTTGTGTGGTCAGGGCATCCTGGGCTTACTGTAGTTTTCAAATATTTGTTGCACTGAAATTTCCTCAAAGGAGAGGATGGGTGGTACTGCTGGCAGCATTTCCAGCACCCACCTCAGACCCTGGCACGTTCAAATATTTATTGAATGAGGAAATCAGTGGATACCAGTTCTAGGCCCTTCCTCCCTTCTGATTCCCTACATCTTGTTGAATGGTTGAATTCACCTCCCTGGGGGCTGCTCTACACCAGAACATTCTTGCACGTCCTGCCAGTCAGTTTTCTTATCTTCCTGGATGTAAATTTATGTTAAAACATTGCCAAGCAATGTTAGAACTGAGGCCAAGCTCCTGTTTCAGTGATATAATGGTAATAAATAGAGGGAGAATTCAAAAAATAAGAAACAATTATAAAAATGACCAATGCAATTTGTGAGTGATCAAGCAATCCCATTACATGTGTGTACTGATTGGCCCACTAAACTGGATGTGTGGCTAAAGATGTTGAACTACCCAAATGTATGTTGCTCAGGACCCACAGTATAATGGTGGTCTTAAAGATTTATGTTTTCTTAGATCATTAAGGTGTTAGATGGCCTCATTTCTCAGGTGTGTTTCTAGCTCTTTAAATGTCAGCAGCAGAACACATGGGCAGGTTCCATGCTGCCACTTCCATCACTTCCCTGGCATATAGTAAGTCTTCCTAAAGGTTAGCACAGGAAATGCTCCTCTGTGTCCAATGCCTTGTTAGGCACTGTGAGAAATTACAGTGTGAATTAGATATGCTGTCTGCCTTCCAGGAGCTCCCTGTCTTATAGGAAAATTAGGACATACATAGTCATACCACAAACTCTAGACAGTGAATGAGAAATACAGAAAAACTAGAATGGATTCAGAAATTTTGAAGCAGGAGAGAGAAATTCTACCTGAAATGTTCAGAGATGGTGGAAAAGATCATATTTAACGTGGGTCCTGAAAAATTAGAGATTTGAAAGAATAATTATTCATGTAACACCTTGATGCATAAAGTTTAAGGAGAGGTTAATCCAGGTAGAGAGAATGGCCTGAGAAAATGCCCAGAGGCAGAAAAATGAGGCCATGATGACTTTGTTTCCTACATTTTCTCCTAGAAAATTTGTAATTTTAGGTTTTTACATGTAGGTCCATGATCCGTTTTGAGTTGATTTTTGTGTATGGTGTGAGGTATGGATTCAGGTTATTTTTTTTCCTGTGGTCAGTCCTGCTTGCAGTCTTTCCTGGGACCAGGTCCAGGTGTCCCTTGGAAAGTAGAGCCCTCATAGTCCACAAGCATTTCGGAAATCACCAAGACACGGTGGTAAGAAACAAGGGTGTGGCTGTCCTTATGACTGATGTTTGGGAGAAGGCTGAGTGCTCCTTAAAAACACATGTGTCTTTGGGCTTTGCCTTTTAATTGTGGAAAGAGATTTTGTGAATGAGCATTTTAGTTTCTCACTGAAAACCAGGAAATGGGTGCTGTTTTCTGTTTAGCCTCACCTGCTCCATAGCAGCATCTTGAGCCCTGGTAACTGCATGTTCCCTGTGTCCTGGGACAGGGTGCAAACACATCTGGTGACCCCACCCCCATGGCATACCAATGTTCCCAATGAGGAGACAAACTGAAAATGCAGAACTACCAAAATATATGTGCTCCTTTGGCCTCCTGGTCCCCTAGCAAGGGCGCTTGCATACAACTGGTGCTTAATAAATGCAGGTTGGAATGGAAGTAAAGAGAAACCTGCTGATCAAGGGGAGACAGCCTTCTGACCATCTGAACATCTCCAGCCCAGCAGTTCCATTGTGTTTTTTAGAAAACCATCAGGGCGAAGTGAACAAAAGGCTGACCTCACTCCACATGGGAATCTCCTGAATGTGCAAAGGAAAGAGCAGCACATGCATGGCACCCGCCTGCAGACCACAGGTGGGCTGAGCTTCTTTAAGGGCACTCTAAAGAAGACAGGAAAAGCCACACAGTGAAAGAAGACAGGGTTCACGGGGACATCATCATCTCTGAAGCTACGACATGCAGGCACTGTGCCTGGCACTTCACATAGCTCTTGTGGTGACGTCTCCCCCAAATCCCTGGAGGTGGAGGACAACCACCCCACCTCCCAGATGAGGAAACAGACTCAGCAAGGTGGAGTGAGTCAGCCAGGGTAACCCAGCTGGCAAGTGGCATGGCTGGGTGGAACTCGGGGGTCCTGGCTCTTCTAACTACTTTTTGCTGCCTCCTGTCGTTGGACTGAAAGATTCCCTGTTGCCCTTGTTGGCTGGGAGTCTCCAGCTTCCTGCTATCCCTTCCTCCTGTCCCGGACACTTGCTCCAGATGCTTGAGTAGGACCAGAGCAGAGCCCCATGCCCCTGATCCACTGTTTGGGCATCTGTGATTGCAGCTCCCCTTGATGGCACATCGTGGTGTGTAGGGGGGTTATCCACACCACACAGACCTCACTGGACATCCCTGAAGACCTTCTGTGGCCAGGCTCTGGGCTTCCTCCTACTGGTCCAGCCACTAGACCCTCAGGAGTGCTCCATACAGGGAGACCCTGATTATTACAACACCTGCTTTCAGAGAGGGAATCCAGAGGAAGGGTTTAAGAATAAGGGCCCCCATTTACCCTTGGGTGGTGAGAGACTTGGAGACAGAGGCCAGGAAGGCTTCCTGGAGGAGGTGATGAGCATGTCTGGCCTCAAAGGGCAAGTCGGATGTGAAACCCTGGTTCTCAACCCTGGCTGCACAAGGAATCACCTGGTATTCTATGCTGGGCCTTGAGGCTCTGATTCAGTTTGTCTTGGGTGGGATCTGGGCACTGGCATTCCTAAAAAGTTTCATGAGTGATCCTAGTGGGCTCAGATACACCAAATTAGGAGAAGGGGAAAGAAGATGATCTTGGGTAGAGGCTTATTTCGAGGCATCGACTTCTAGGACAGCATGGAGTGTGGGCGGAGCGGGAGGTCTGGAGGGCCACTGGGGCCAGGCCAGGAAGGCCTTGGACCCTTGTTCAGGGCACTTGGACCTTATCTGAAAGGACCAATGCAGGCCAGAGCACTGAAGGTCGTGGCAGGGGAAGAGCCTGCTGAGCTCTGGACTTTGGGAAGTCCGCTGGTGGCCTCAGAATGGAGGGTTGGTGGTGAATGAGCAAGTGAATGGGTGAGATGGGGTGGGGTATTGTGGGGAGGGCAGGGGGTTGGCCCAGTGGGAGTGGGTGGGGCCAATTGATCTCCTGTACCCTCCTCTGAGAGGCCTGGAACATTTGGAGGTGGGGCCCCAGGGAGCCCAGAGCAAAAGGAGATGCCCTGCACGGTGGCTTACGCCTGTAATCCCAGCACTTTGGGAGGTCAAGGTGGGTGGATCACGAGATCAGGAGTTCGAGACCAGCCTGGCCAACGTGGTGAAACCCTGTCTCTACTAAAAATACAAAAAGTTAGCCTGACGTGGTGGCAGGCGCCTAGGACAGTGTGGGCAGAGCCACCAGGATGTCCTGGGGACAGGAATGGATAGGAGGCAGTTCCCACCCCTGAGCTCCGATGCTCACATCGGGAGTTTTTCTGGATGGAGGGACAGGTCGCAGTGTGCACCTTGATGCAAACATTGCCTGGAAATGAACTTGGGCTTATTTCTTTGAATCAGAATAATTTAATTGCATGGCCTGGGCTCTATCCTACGCCTCTCCATCCCCCAGCTGCACCATCTCTAAATACTGAGGCACCTGAAGCAGCGGCCATTTGATGTATCATTAAATACACCTTCTCACACTTGGCACGTAAGCCCTGATAAAGTTTCACCTTTTAACGAAATAAATGACTCAATTAACAAGACGAAAAACAGCAGTGTGGTGGCAGGCCCACTTGGTGGCCGGAAAAAAAGGACTGGAGAAGAATTATCCCAGCAGGAAGTTAATGTGGGCAGAGGCCCGGTGCGCAGTGGGCGTCCGCTGACTGCCAGCCTGCCAGCCTGGGGTGGACGCGGTCCTGCTGACCACGGCTAGGTGGGGGTTGCCCACATTCTGGGCTGGGGTCCAACAGGGGTTGTGGGATCCAGGGCACTCCCCCAGGCAGGACCTGTGTGTGTGTATGTGTGTGCTCACGTGTGTGTGTGTGTGTGTGTGAACACACATCCCTGCCTTTGCCTGCCCGAGCGCTTGGGATCACAGTCAGCCGTGTCTTAGTGCCGAGGCTCCCCCATGCTGGGCTCTGTGCTAAATGCTTTATGTGTTTTATCTCTGTAGGACAGAGGCTGCCCTGAGGGGGCAGGACCCAGGGTCTGAGTTCAGGCTTCTTACAGCTTTGGAATAACAACTCCTCTCTTGGTTTCCATTTCCTCCTCTGCAGCTAGAGATAGCTGGACTAAGGTGGAGGTCTTAGAAGGAGACAAAGGGTCTGTGGACAGGTCTGTGAACCTGGCTGAGGAAATGCAACTGCTGCTTTGTTTTCTCTACCCTCAGTCTGTAGAGTATGCAGGACTAGGTAGGCATCGCATGCACAGTGCCTGTGACTTGGGTCCCAGTTGGAATCTCAGATATTTTCCTTTTCCGTGGCCGTGGCTGCAGAAAATTCAAAAT
The DNA here is from genome assembly GCF_024542745.1 of Macaca thibetana thibetana. NCBI lineage: Eukaryota > Metazoa > Chordata > Mammalia > Primates > Cercopithecidae > Macaca > Macaca thibetana. The sequence goes on from NC_065584.1 coordinate 8,530,377, forward strand.
GCCATTTCCACTCCTCGATACTTTGAAATGATTGATAGTTATTAGAACCTCTGGTGGGCTTGTTATTTAATGCGTTAATAAAGAAGCACATGCATTTCTAGGTCACAAATCTGTTAATATTTGATAACTTTCAAAATAATTGGTTTTCTTTGTCGTCATATATAGTTTATGGCATTTTATTTCATGCAGGCAAAACTTGATTCTGAGAAAAGGTACCAGGCTTCACTCATTGGTCGGAAGATTCCATGGCAGGAAAATGACCGAGTGCCTGGGCGAGGGATTTCCAAGGGTCCTGCGAACTCTGATGTCCTGGGAGTCCATACGGTTGGCACATACATCGTAATGATGACCACGTATGTGAGGTGCTCACTGTGTGCCCGCAATTTTTAAATTGAGGTCTATTTGTGTATGTCAGAGCCTGAAGCTCTTAAGGGTCCAGATGGATGAATTTTGACAAATGTATACATTTCTTCAAACATCACTCCAAGCTATAGAGCATTGCCATGCCCCATAAAGTTCTTTGTGTCCCTTATTGGTCTATCCCCTCCTTCCCAGTCCCAGCCAGAGGCGGCTACTGTTTTGTGCCACCCAGATTAGCTTTTCCCCGTCGAGACTCATGCAGAGGGAGCCATGCTATGTGCTCTCTTTTGCACCTGCTGTTTGCCCTCAGCACGTGCCTCTGGGATTCATCTCCACTGCTGGATGAGTCTGCGGTCGCTGGGTCGTATTCCATTACATGAATTATATCCATTGTATGAATTATACTCTTTGTATTCTCATATTGATGAATTTGGATTGCCTTCACATTTTTTTCTTTTTGGTGTTGTAACTGTGTGCACAAATCTCTCAGTCACTTGCATGGCGGTGGAGTGATGAGTGGAAGGCCAGCAGCCAGGTGTGGGGAGGGTGGACCCCGTCCCCTCTGAGGTCCCCCAGGCCTGACAAGCTACAAATGTGACTCACTGGTGTGGAGCACCTGCTGTGATGTGGGGCCTTCTCCAGGATCTGGGAGCACCTGCGTTTAGCCAGCACTCCGCCTGTTGCTTTTGCTTTCTATGTGGTTTGGTTTGACCTTTGACTCTCTAGGCATAGGGACTGACCGAGAGGGGACAGGAGGCACTAATACACCTTTAGTGATGACCATGATCCAGGCCATGTGCCACAGCTTTCAAGAAGTCTCCCATGAAACAGACAGTGTCGCTCCCATTTTACAGATGAGGAAACCGAGGCTTACCCTCAAGCTAGCACATGAGTAAGAAGTGAAACCAAACACACACATTCAGGGTTAGTGGGTGTCATGGATGGTGAAGGTCATTCTCAGATCTCAGGTTAGGGGAGGGGGGACCTGAGCTGGCCCCTCTAAATAGGACACAGCTCTGACACTAGACCACAGGGAACACAGCTTTTTAAATGAAGTGACACATCTCATGTTTGTGTCTTGTTTATGAAATGAATCATATTATAACAAGTTTATTTCCTGCCTTCCCCACTGGACTCTACATCATAAACATATTTCCAAATCACACATCTTCTACATTGTTTTTTGAAATGTTCTTTTGTATAGGAATACCATGTATTTCTTATATCTGATTTCCAGTTATTTGACCTTTTGGTTATTTCAGTTTTTTTTTGTTTTTGTTTTTGGAGATGGAGTCTTGCTCTGTCGCCCAGGCTGAAGTGCAGTGGCGTGATCTCGGCTCACTGCAAGCTCTGCCTCCCAGGTTTACGCTATTCTCCCACCTAAGCCTTCCGAGTAACTGGGACTACAGGCCCCCGCCACCACGCCTGGCTAATTTTTTTGTATTTTTAGTAGAGATGGGGTTTCACCGTGTTAGCCAGGCTGGTCTCGATCTCCTGACTTCGTGATCTGCCCGCCTCAGCTTCCCAAAGTGCTGGGATTACAGGCATGAGCCACCGCGCCTAGCCAGTTGTTTTTTTTTTTTTTTTTTTTGCTGTAATTAGTAATACTGCAGTGAGCATTCATGTAGATAAATCTTTTTCTATTGTGCCAATTCCTTAGGATACATTTCTTGAGATGGGCATGTACCCTCTTGGTCTGTTGACACATATTGCTGAATTGATTCCAGAAAGGGAGAACCAAGTTATTCTTTCATCAACATTTTGGGGACCCCCTTTTGTTTGCTCCTTGGCCAGTGCAATAAATAATGTTTTTAAAAATTTTACCTTTTTAAAGTAACTTTGCTAAGTTGACAAGGAAAACAAAGAGAGCAGGATCACTTTAGTTTGCATTTATTTGATTGATGGGGAAGATGGAGAGCTTTTCACAAGCTTGGAACTTGCGTATTTTTTCTGTTTGGGGAGTTGCTTATTTGTGGCCCGCATCTGTTTTTCATCTCCAGATAGCACCCACTGGCTCCGGCAGGCGTCCTCGCCCTGTGCTGCTCCCGGAAGCCTGCAGGCTGCACTGGCCACACGGCACTGGCCACCTACCCCAGCTTCCAGCCTGCTCCACCTGGCCCAGTCATGGCTCTGAGCCCTCCCCTTGGCCATGCCCGCTGTCTTAGCAGTGACCGTGTGCCCTGTGCTCGGCTCTGCCTCCCAGCCAGGGCCATTGCTGCCTCCCCGGCTCCATTGCTGGTCCCACTCTGGCTGAGCATACCTCCACGTCAGTCGTCATGGAGACTGCCACCGGGTTCTTGGGGCTGATCCCGGGCTCCTGGTCTGTGCCCTCCCCGCTTCTCATGGGCTGACTCCAGCCTCTTGGGCAGGATCTAGAACCTGGGCACTGACCATGAATACACAGGAGAAAGAAAACACAATAATTTTGTCCTTAGGGAGGGCACAGCCACCGACATGGACAGACATTTTGATGTCACTAGTTCCAAATTCCTAACCCATGGCTGGGTTCCCACTTACGACAACCGGCTGTTTGTTTGTTGACAGCCCTGGTCTTGGACCTTCATCTTCCTCTGTGTTTCTGGGGACTGGAGCTCACTGCCTCCCAGGTGGCCGTTCCATTTCAGGCCAGTCTGCTTAGCGGGTGCTTTGGGGCTTGTAACATAGCACCCACTGATGGTCTCTGTTTAGGTTCCCCTGAAAGCGGAGACCAGGGCAAGGACTTGGGTGCAGACAGTTTGTTTGGGAGGGAGCCGGGCGAGAGAGGTAGGGAAGGGGAGAGGCTGATAAAAAGGCGTTGCCCCACTGGTCACCACTGCAGGGAGCTGGGGCTCCAGCTCTCTGGGGATTGTGAGGAAGTGTGCGGGGCAGGCCTTGGGGTGTTCCCTCAAAGGATGGGAGGCAGGGGCTCCCGACCTCTTGGGTGATTACTGTTTTGGGGAATGCCACATCCCATACTCTGGGCTGCACCTGCTCTTGGGCCACGCAGTCTTCTGTGGCTCCAGAGGAGCAGCGAGACCCCACCATGGGTATTGGTGGTGGGGTACTGGCAAAGTGCATGGAGGCGACCACCAGAGCTGCACTCAAATCACGGGGTACACAGGGCTGAGGGAAGGGGATCTGCATGTGCTTCACTTGCAGGACCACCCTCAGGCGTGAGAGGGGCATGTGAGGGGCTGAGACTGCAGAGCGAGTACCTGCATCAGACACAACGATGGGACCTCCCAACCATTCTCTCTCCCAACCAGCACTGATGTTGGCTCCAGATCCCCAGAGTAGAGGTATCTCGGCTATACCTGAGGAGTCTGTGTGGGCTCCCTGCCTAGGTACTGTGCCATCCAATGTGGGGTCTCAGGCCTCCACATCGTTGACCCATGGCACTTCCCAAATTGGAACATCAATATCTGGAGATAAAATTCTATGGCCCAGTAAGTCTGGGAAACCTTGTATTTTCTATCCCCTCTTGGAGAGTCACAGTGGAAGTTCACACAGTAAAGGCTCTGAGAAGTCCTGCAGCCAAGAAATGTGTTTCACTTTATTGACTCCAGGGTTTACCTCCTTTGACTGACTGTGGGGCATCAGCCTAGCAGCATCTGAGGAACACGCTTGCTGAAGCCTCATTCTGTGGCGTACACCCTGTAGCCGACTGTGTATCCTTATACGTGACCACAGTCACGGTCACTACTTCGAGGTGAAGATCCATGCATGTCTCTCCTTGCCCTCCCAGACAAAGTGCATGTGACGCCTTGCTGCCAGCTGGACTTCTGGGAGCCCTATGGGGTGGATGGCATCTTCCGAAGCCAGGGCTGCCTCACCCATGTGCAGAGGGGCGCTCTCCCTGCTCCTCTGCCTTCTGGCTGGGGCCCAGTCATGCTGTTATCATGCCAACTTGCTGGAGCTCCTGGAGGGGACCCAGCGCTTCCTGCATGAAGACTCATCCTGGCAGCTCTCTCCCCACCAATGCGGAGACCCCTCTCCCCTAGGTCTACTTAGGTGGTCCCCGTGTGTCCTCCACTTCCCTCTCATTTTAGTGAATGATGAAAAGTTCTCAAGTTCAAGATCAAAAGGATTTCTAAGGACAGAGCCAACACACTGGCAGCTTCTTAAAGCCGAGCTCAGCAGCAAGGTGCCAGATGCCAGGCAGAGAAAGGGGCCAAAATGGGCCCCTTAGGGTGGGAGAGTGCCCTGACGACAGGCAGTCTCTGTGATTCCTATGGTTGTTCAAGCTCAGCTGGCCACGGTGCCTCGCTTTTCTGTTTCTGTTTTTCTCTTAAGCCTCAATTACTGTTCCAGAGCTGAGGCTTCTCAGGATTCATTACAGCCAACAGCCCATTTTCTTTGGATCCCATTTGGGGTGATCTTCCCTGCTTTTATCGTACTTTCCAGGCCCCGCTAACCTCAACCCTTCGATTTTTCCTAAGTTCTGCAATGCATAAAGGGGCAAAATCTCCATTCTGATGGCAAACACAGCCTTTTCCATGTGGAAGGTGTGCTTTCTTCAGTGCTGGGGACATTTTTGCCTTGGTACTCAGTGACATTGTAAGCTTGACAGGGCCCTCTTTTCTGCCAAAGGAGAGGACAAGCAAATATATGTTAGCAGTGGCAGAAGAAAGTAATTGAAGGGTGTGGAGGTGCCCTAAGCATCTGATACGGTTTGGATCTGTGTCCCCGCCCAAATCTCATGTTCAGTTGTAATCCCCAGTGTTGGAGGTAGGGCCTGGTGGGAGGTGATTGGATCACGGGGGTGATTTCTCATGAATAGTTTAGCATCATCCCTTTGGTGCTATTCTTACGATAGAGTTCTCATGAGATGTAGTTTGGTTAAAAAAGTGTGTAACACCTCCCCCCGCCCTCCTCCTGCTCTGGCCATGTGAAGTGCTTGCTACCCCTTTGCCTTCCGCCTTGACGGGAAGCTCCCTGAAGCCTCCCCAGAAGCAGAAGCTGTTATGCTTCCTGTACAGCCCGCAGCAAGTCTTGCCCCTATCTGAGATGGTGAGGAGAGGCATGCATACATCTGCACTTGAAAGCAGGAGCCATGACTGTGGTTACGTAGAAGAATACACAGTCAGCTCCGGGGGTACGCCACAGAATGAGGCTTCAGCAAGCGTGTTCCTCAGATAGTACTAGGCTGATGCCCTGTAGTCAGTCAAGGGAGGTAAACCCTGGATCGAACAAAGTGAAACTGCACAAGGACAGATGCATACAGCATCCTTTCACTCCTCATGGCCTTTTGCATAAACCTTCTCCAGGTCAGGCATCTTTGCTTCTTTGAGCCCCAGTTCTTCATCCATAAAATAGAGCTAAGATCATAGACCTCACTGGGCTGTCGGGAGAATGAAACAGGCTTCTGCTCTCACAATGCCTGCCAGAGCTAGGGTGGAATGAATGCTCTCTTTCTCCCTCAACTGTGATGTGAGTACCTGTACTAGTCTATCCTCACATTGCTATAAAGAAATACCCGAGAATGGAAACTTGCAATCCTGGCAGAAGGTGAGGGGGAAGCAAGGATCTTTTTCACAAGGTGACAGGAGAGAAGAGTGAGGCTGGGAAAATGCCAGATGCTTATACAACCATCAGATCTCATGAGAACTCCCTCATTATCAGGAGAACAGCATGGGGGAAACTGCCCCCAGGATGCAGCCACCTCCCACCTGGTCATGTCACCTTGACATGTAGGGATTACAGGGATTATAATCTGAGATGATATTTGGGTGGGGACACAGAGCCAAACCGTATTGGTACCTTACACCACACATTGGTAGGGTATTTGTAAATCAAGTAGAGGGAATGATTAGATGACTTCCAAGATATTCCATGAGAAAGCAAGTTGTCACCTGTAAAGCACCAGACACATCATTGCAATTATTCCCACCTCAATGCCACTAGGTCTCATGACACCCAGTGATGTGGTATTAAATGGATCCATGGAAAAATAGGTCATTGATTTCTCAGCTCACAAAAGTTTATAATTTAGTGGTTCTGAGTGTCTCTATGGACCTGGTATGATGTTGGAAAAAAAAAAAAAAGCCTTTGGAGCCAGCCAGACATGAGTTTGAAGCCTGGTGCTACCACTTCGTGGCTATGTGACCTTGGGCAAGTCAGGTGATCTCTCCCTGGCACAGTTTGCTTATCTGGAAGGTGAGAAGACCATGTCCTGACTCACAAGGCTGCAGGGCGCTCCAGTGAGGTCCTGAAAAGCGTCCTGGTAATAGGACGGGGCTGTAGAAACAAGCCCAGAGGAAATTGTGATGGGGTGGGAAAGGAACTAAGTTCAGCATAAGATGGTCTTGGTTTAAATCTGAGGTCACTTTCTTATTGGCTGGATGACCTTGGGCAGGTCAGCTGGCTTCAGGTTTTCTTGGCCACAGAATCGAATGAGATAGAAGAACAAAGGCAGGAGAGTGGGCAGTAGTGTTCTGCAGTGAGAAGACCCCATGATCTCATCCTCGGCAGCTCAGGGGGGCGTGTAGCTCAGTTCCCAGGGTTACAAGCAAACACTGTCCCCCTAACTAGCCCTTTGAGGAAGCATGGGATGTGTCAGACACGGCAGCCCACCTGTGCTCCACCTTAGGGACCTGCTGACTGGCCCACAGAACCCAAGGGGCAGCCCTTTGGACACACGGCCACATGGCTCTGGCTGCAGCTGGCGGGATCAGGGTGGACACCTTACCTAATGGGAAGTTTTGTTTTTCCTCCTTGGAAACTTCTCTTGGAATTAGAACTCAGGGAGGCCGAATTGGGTGGCTCTGTGGGTTTAGCCTGTGAGGGATTGACAGTCATGGCGACTGCCTCTGGCGGCCTGTGCCCCAGCAGATGAAGCCAGTCTGTGGAGAAGAGAGAGGGGAGAGGCAGAGGCAGGAGGGCAGGAGACCCCAGAGAAAGAGGGAAAGGAGTGTGTGTGTGTATGAATGTGCATGTGTGCATGTGTGTGTGCATGTGAATGTGTGTGTGTGCATGTGTGAATTTGCGTGGGTGTGAATGTGTGTGCACGCACGTGTGTGTGAATGTGTGTGCGTGCGTGAACGTGTGTGCATGCATGTGTGAATTTGTGTGGGTGTGAATGTGTGTGCGTGCACGTGTGTGTGAATGTGTGTGCGTGTGTGAACGTGTGTGCATGCATGTGTGAATTTGTGTGGGTGTGAATGTGTGTGTGCATGTGTGAATGTGTGTGGGTGTGAACGTGTGTGCATGCATGTGTGAATTTGTGTGGGTGTGAATGTGTGTGCATGCACGTGTGTGTGAATGTGTGTGCATGTGTGAACGTGTGTGCATGCATGTGTGAATGTGTGTGGGTGTGAATGTGTGTGTGTGCATGTGTGAATTTGTGTGGGTGTGAATGTGTGTGTGTGCACACATGTGTGTGAATGTGTGTGCGTGTGTGAATGTGTGTGTGCATGTGTGAATGTGTGTGGGTGTGAATGTGTGTGTGCATGCAAATGCACGTGTGTGAATGTGTGAGACTGTGTGTAAATGTGTGGGCATGAATGTGTGTGCATGTGTGCCTGTTGATATGTGTGTGTGTGTGTATGTGTCAGGTATGTGGGATAAAGCCAGAGAAAAAAGACGTCTGTTCTCCATGGCTGACCCCAAGTGTCAGCCCCGCTTTGTTGTCCTCCTGCCCCGTGATGTTTGTTGCCCCTCCGCAGGCACCCTCCCTCGCCTCGTCCCCTCCCCTTCTGTCCCCTGTTTGAGCAGATTGAGTGGGGTTCCTCTCCCTGTAGTCATCATGTCCTGAAAACACCAAGCTGGCGTCCCGAGTTCATGGAAACCGAGGCTCAGTGATAGCCAGGCAGGTGTCTGGGCCGTCGTGTCTGACACCTGGGCGCCCGTCAGCCTCCCGCACCCTCGAGCTGCCTCTCTGTGGGCGACTTCCAGGGCTGGACCATCACTGGCTCCTGGCGTGGGTGGTGGAGACAACGTCAGGATGAGCGGGGGCCTGCTCTCTAATGCCTCAGGAGGGGGGCCGAGCTGATGAGCGAAGGTCATTTTCTCTGTTGATCTCAGCTGGCCACACCCTGGAGTCAGGGGCTTGTTTGGGGATCACGAACCAGATACTGGAATTCTGGGTTCCAAGTGGATGTTCTCTGGGTTGAGCAAGGAGTCCAGGAACAGAAGATTGGGCAGGGGTCCCTTGAGGCAAGTGTCCAGCCTGTTTCCAACCCTGCTCCTTCTCGTGTGTTCCTCGCGGTGTGGGCTAAGAGCTGGGCCTCCCTGACAGACAAGGACTGCAGGACACAGGACTTGGAGGGGCTGAGGATAAAGGTGCAGGAGTCCCACACTCCCCGGGAACCCTCTGGCCCCCAAGCTCCCTCGGTGTCCTGTCCTGCCCTGTGTCTGCTGCTCCACCCCCATGCATCTCCTCCTGCCCTCTGTCTGCTGCTCCACCCCCATGCATCTCCTCCTTGACTCTGAACTCAGGGAGACAGCTTTGTGCCCCAGAACACGGCTGGATGTTTTGCAGTGATTAAAGAACGAGTGCTTGTTGAGCAAAGGAAGCCTTTGAGAAGAGAGGAGAGCAGAGGGCACTGGGCCTCCTTGTGAGGTCTGCAGCCCACGGCCTGCCGGGAAGCATCTGGGAGAACCTCACCATGGGCCCTCCCTACAGTCTGGACGACCCAGGCCTTAGTCACTCAACATACATGATATTGAATGTGAAAGATCTCCAACCTGTGTCCGGAAGCCTCCATACATACCAGTTGCAATACAGCAACCCATGTTGGATTTGCTCCCAATTTGTAATTGGAGTTGATAAACAAGGGAAGCCTGCATTTATTAGATGGCTGGTTTGGAAGCCTCACTAACCATCTTCTGTGGTCGATTTCAATTGTTTCTTTCCTGCATGTGAGAAATGCACTGTGATGTAATTCAAATATGGGTCTACTTTATGGGGTGGAACCATCAGTCATCCTGACTCAGAAGTTGGGCTGGACTGCGGGCCAAGGCTCACTGGGGGCCCACCAGACACTTTGCTGGAGTTTCGAATCATCCGTGGGGCTTCAGCCAAAGGCAATTTGCTGATTTGCATTCTATGAAGAATCCCACTTTTTTTGTTCTCTCCAGATCATTTTACTCCCTTTTTAAGAATTCCTTTAGACAAAAGTGATTACTCCAAGGCTTATGTCCTGGAAAGTCCTGGAGTCAGAAAGAACCGAATTTGAAACGCGTCATGTATCTTCTGTGTTATGATTGGCAAGTCATTTTCCTTTCCAGGGTTTCATTTGCCAAATGGGGCTAAAATAGCTTACACTGGAAACGTATTTTTTGCATCAGATGAGAAGCAAATAAAAAGGCTTCGCAGGTTTAATACAAACTCAAACTACGCTGTATAAATTTTCTCAAGTACTGCTAGTTAAATAGTTAAAAAATGAGCTGGCCATCACAAGGCATGTTGTTTAGTCGAAAAAAGTGACTCCTGCATGTTTCATTTAGTCATTCGGCAATTATTAGGCATCATCTATTTTCAATGACATGCGATGTATTCTGCTGAAAGTAAAATGGCTTTAGATACCATCTTACTGTCTGGTAAGAGAAAGAGGACATGGTATTGATAATGGCAAGGTCCCTTCACCCTAAATTATTTCTTTATTTTTAGTTTACTAAATGCATTTCCTAAATCAAATTAGAATATATTTGGAATAAGGCTGGGTACAAAAGAATTTAGCTCTAGTGTTTGAAATAATGAAAAATCTGGAAGAAATATGATTGTTAAGGTCCAGTTTTATGCCGCGAGCCATGGGCATTCTTGGCATTGGAGTGTTGGGCTTCTGGGTGCTCTAGAGAGTTCCAGATCTCAGGTTGGACAGCTTGACCATTAAAAATGGCTGAGCCAACAGCATAGAGTCCAGGGCTGCCTTCACAGGCATGAGACCTGGGCAAACACACAAGGTCTTGTGCTCAAAAGGGCCCTATGCTTGCTTTAATGCTCTGTTCTTTCTGTCTTGAAATTGTTTTTCTTAAAAAAACATTTTAAAAATTACTTTATTTGTTTAAGTTCTGGTGTACAGGTGCAGGATGTGCAGGTATGTTACATAGGTAAACGTGTGCCATGGTGATTTGCTGCACCTATCAACCCGTCACCTAGGTATGAAGCCCAGCATGCATTAGCTCTTTTGACTAATGTTCTCCCCCGCCAGCCTCCCCCAACAGGCCCCAGTGTGTGTTGTTCTTCTCCCTGTGTCCATGTGTTCTTATTGTTCAGCTCCCACTTATAAGTGAAAACATGCGGTGTTTGATTTTCTGTTCCTGCGTTAGTTTGCTGAGGATGATGGCTTCCAGCTTCATCCATGTTCCTGCAAAGGACATGATCTCATTCCTTTTCATGGCTGTATAGCATTCCATGGTGTATATGTACTACATTTTCTTTATCCAGTCTATCATTGATGGGCATTTTGGTTGATTCCATGTCTCTGCTATTGTGAATAGTGCTGCAGTGAACATACGTTTGCATGTATCTTTATAGTGGAATGATTTATATTCCTTTGGGGATATACCCAGTAATCGGATTGCTGGGTCAAATGGTATTAATTTTATTTCCAAACTTAGGTTTTGTAAGTGAAGTTCAATGGGACAATGGAGCATGTGCCTTGAGTGCAACGTGCATGTCCCTGCTCCCTGCTGTCCCATTCACATGTGGCCTTCTCAATGTCTCCTTGACAGAATCTTAGTGGACCCCCCCAGTGTAGAAGTTCAGCAAGATTGCAGGTCAATACAAGGTGAGCATGCCCTGGAAAACTTTCAGCTTCCATAGAGTGTTGGCAGAATGTGCACATACGAAGAAGTGAAATAGAAAAGTGGAGTTAATTTTCTGCAGCGTTTCCATTTTTCTGGTAAGAATGAAATAAACATCCATGTACAAGCTGCAAAGTACAAATTGTATATTATTCTATGCATGAGTTAAATGCTCTTATATTTGTGTTTAAACTGGAGTTGCACGATATAAAGATGTATGATACACTTCCTACTAATAATTTAAGTTTAATTTTTCTTTACTTAGAATGACAATACATAGCAAACAAAAACACCACGACAAGTAGGGAGAGAGAGGAAGGAACAGTGAGGGTACATTTCAGTATTTTGCAGGGCACGTTTTCCTGTTTTTGGAGCAAGTGCCTCTGCTTCTACGTTTTATGCTGTGCCCCACAGATTATGCAGCCACTGCTGACCAAGTCTTTTGTTGGGATTGAGACACAGATATATTACACCATATTCTAGCAGGATGAGGGTTTGCAGAAGCTTATATAACAAAGTGTTCAGAATTAGAGTTGAAGCCACTCTACCAAGGCTTCATAGGAATAACCAGATGGTGGGAATTGGTGAGAAGGAATCTCTTCCCTTTGAAAGTTGGATTTTCCTTGGAATTGTGTATACCTGGTATGATTATTCTTGTGGTGGACCAAGGCCCAGAGAAGTGCAGTGTTCCACTCAAAGTCACACAGCTCATCAGCTGCAGGGTAGACCTGAACTCAGGTATCCCACATCCTGATGGCCAGAGTCCTCGGCCTATCTTTTCTGCTCCACACCTGGAAGCCAGGTGGGCACATTTCCTCATCTGCGCCTTTTTGATTGTGTAATGGGCACTCGTTCTTCAAACATTCAGTGAGTTCTACCTTGTGTCGGGTCACAGGCCTGGTGCTGGGGAGATAGCTGTGCTAGCAAGGAGTGTGGGCTATTGGTTATGAGCTTGGTTTTTGGAGATGGACAGAACTGGGCTCAGAGGGCAGCTGTCTCCCTCATTAGCTAAGTGATGCTGGCCATATCCATAGAGCATTTGAAGAGCTCCTGCCCTGCCTGGGGCCATTAGTATGGCAGTGAGCAGATGGGTGCACTTTCCTCCTGGAGGCTAGAGCTAGGGAGGGAGATATCAACAAAGCCACTACAAAAATATTTATTGACTGTGTGGTAAAGGCTATGAAGGAAATGTGCAGGGTTCAAAGGGAGATTGTAACAGAGAAAGTTACCAAATTTTTAAAGTCTCATTTCCCACCTGCAAAATGGGAGTAATGAAACCTATGTCAGAGGTTCATGAGGAGAATTAAAAGAAATACTTCAGGCCGGGCACGGTGGCTCATGCCTGTAATCAAGCACTTTGGCAGGCTAGGGCAGGCAGATCACTTGAGCTCATGAGTTTGAGACCAGGCTGGGCCACGTTGTGAAACCCCGTCTCTACTAAAAAATACAAAAATTAGCCAGGTGTGGTGATGAGCGCCTGTGGCCCCAGCTACATGGAGGGCTGAGGTGGGAGGATCACTTGAACTGGGAGGTGGATGATGCAGTGAGTCGAGATCACGCCACTGCACTCCAGCCTGGGCAGCAGAGTGAGACCTTGTCTCAAAAAAAAAAAAAAAAAAAAAAAAAAAAAAAAAAAAAAAAAAAAAAAAAAAGAGATACCTCTTGTGTGTACTAGCTGCTTTTAAAGGGAACTACTTGGGAAGCACAAATTTGTCCCAAATTTGGACCACTGAACTCTCTTGCCTTCTTTTAAGATACCATGTCCATACTTTATCTTTGAAAGAAAGTCAACTATTATATTTATTCTCAATAAACAAAGTTACCTTTCAACTATTAATAATTATTGTTAGCTATAGTTATTACAGACAGAGTTGCAGTTTAAAAGCATCTAGAAAAACCCTAACAGTTAACAAAACATTTGGGGTAAAAATTTAAATTTCTCCCAAGTACTATATGATGGTATTTACTTGGCTCATTCACCAATTAAATGTTCCTTCTATTTAATAACATCATCTAGACACCTATCGGAAAGATCCACTGTGAGTGGCCTCACCTATATTTTGTCTTATTCAAGCATTGAGACAGGACCCTTGCTTTGTATATAATTTTTTGACCAATGCTAATACAATGGTCTATAATAAATATATTCAATTAAATAATATAAAGCACTAACACTTATAGTTTTCTTATAAATATTTAGCTTTATGTTTATAGTAATATTTTTCTTCTAAGGACTATATGCTTAAATATTTATTCGCACCAGGAATTGCATTTTGTGTCATGACAGAAGTTGGGAAAATGTTTAAGAAAACTCAGTGATTATCTGGGGGAATAAAAAGAGCATCATATGAAACTTATGTGAAAAGAAAATATACCAAAAAAACCCCATAAAATGTAAGTATAACCATTTCTAAATGATCACTTAAAAAGGGTTCCAAAGAAACATTTCTTCTAGTTCCTGTTGTAACATACAAGTAATATTAAAAATTCTTGAATAAAGACGATGGTTGTAAAATTCTGTGAATACACTGAAAACCAATGAATTAAATGGAGGAATTGTACGGTATGTTGGTATGTGAATTATATCTCAATAAAGCGATTTTTTAAAAAACTGAAAAAACCTCTCCAAAAACCAAATGTCGCTCTTCTCCCCTTTTTGTTAAAATGAGCCGAGAGGCTACTAATAACTATATTCTGTCTTCCAGCCATCTGCTGAAGGTCTTCTCTAAAACCAGTCAGCTAAACAACCAAACCACCAAACCTAAACCTGTATTCCACAGCTGCTGTGAACAAGGACACACAGGGCTGCTTTCTTTAGGAAGTTTCCCCCGCGCTCAGGAGTGGGCTGAAACTTGCCCTCTTCCCTGGTGTTTCATCCTGGCTCTGTCGGGTTGTTTTTGGTGGCATTGAACAGAAAATCTGGCCTAGTGAGGCGTACATAATGGCCCTTATATGTAAAGAGAAGTCCAGAGGTGTGTGTTTCAGGTGCTGAATATCAGGGGTTGGGTGGGTGCTTGGTTCTGATTCTTTGTGTTTCTCTGGGTCCTGCTTGATGTGTGAGCTTCACCCTTGGGCTGGTAGCAAGATGGCGGCAGCAGCAACTCTTGCTTCCCGTGAGCCTCTTCTTGTCATCTGGGACAACGTTTCCCAGAAGCCCCAGGGAGAGGCCCCTCATGCCACATCTCATTGGCCAGAAGTGAGTCACATGTTCACACCAGAACTCATTGCTGGCTCAAGACATGGAGTTACACCATCTGGCATAGACCAATCAGGATCTCCCTCAGAACGGGGCTCGCCAGTTCCCGAATTCCATAGTGAGCTGGCAGTTTCCCTGAGCACCATCAGGGCTCTGACAGGAAGAGACAGCAGGCAGATGCATGCTGGGAAGCAGCCGCATGTTCTCCCTGGGCTTCATGCTGCTTGTCTGTCTATACTTTGTGCCCCTTTTCTGGATGCCTGAAGGCCAAGGCCAGGGTCTTGCTTATCTCTGAGTCTTCCTCACTGCCCGACACCCAGGCTGTAATCCTGGGAGTGAGCTGATTAGATTGCCTTCTTTTTAAAGAGAATTAAAACAAAAACCCAAATGCTGTGAGTGCATCACCAGTATGTAGGCACTGCCATCCGCTGTTGTCTTTGGTGGTACTTTAAAAAAAAAAAAAAAAACCTTAACACTGACAGCATGCTTACAAACCTGCTATATCTGCAGTGAGCAAACAATTTGATTTTGCAACAGTAGCAGGCAACTCCTGACGCACGTTCTGTTCTCGATAACCGCTTCTTTTCGGCAGGCAGCCATCTCCCCTCTGTTGGTGAAATTGACCTCTCCTCATCTTCCCAGTATCTTCTCCCAGAGTCTACATCCTTGGGGGATTTGCTCATAAGCTCAAATCAGGCAAATTCCCTCTTTTTAATACATGGAGATACACACAAGACATTAATACTAAAGCAAAACCTACCTGCACACAGATCCTTTTTTATCTGTGATGTTTGTTTTCAAACTTCCAAAATTTGTTTTCAATCCATCCTTGAAATCCAGAGGAACTTTCTCCGGATCATTAACAATGGAATGTCAACAGAAAGCGAGGCCTGCCACTGTGCATAAGAAATAGGTGTGGAACCAAGGAGAAAAAAAGGAAGAGTAAAAGAATTTTTACTCCCTCCCTTCAAAAAGTCACACTTTACTATTTCTCTCTCATTTTCATCAGTCACCAGGGCAATACCCCCTAGATCAATGCATTAACTTGTTTGTTTTTTACAATGAAGAAAAACTTCATAGCCTCATCATTCATTCCAGAGTGTGGGGGAAAAAACAAAAGCCAGCCACCGAAATTTGCATGGTGCTCAATTATACATTAGTGAACATCACTTGGCAATCTGTTCATATCAATTTAATTGGATTTTAATACTGCCTCTGATCTTGTTTTCTAATTAACAGCAGTGCTTGGAAATAAAGCAGAACCATGCACCCAGCAACACCTTTGATCTCGACCATATGGAGCCCCACCAAGCTCTGGAAAAAAAATCTCCCTTGCCTCCACAGCCGGCCGAGAGAAGCGGGGGCCCCCAGATGGCCGTATACCATGGGCGCCTGCACCCCATGGCTTGTCTTGTCTTCTGATTGGTCCCCAACCTAAAGGCAGGGCACTTGCTTGTCACGCTGGAGGCAAATCCGTGTCCCCAACGTTGGTGAGGTTGACAGTTTTCACAGCTCGGTTTTGGGGGGCAAATATTTGAGTAAACAGCCCTGACCCTGTTGGGTTTGTTTTAGAGTGGAGTCTCACCATCAGGACAGAGCAAAAATGTCATGGGCCCCTAGACCAGCGTGGAAAGCTCACTAAACCATTCTTCCAGCTAAGCTCTCTCTCTTTTGTTAAGTCCTTGGGTCTCTAACTTTGCTCATCATCGTCTTGAGAACCGACCACATGGGAAGACTGATTACACAATGGGTCAGCCTGAGAAGGAAAAAGCCCATGACTGGTGACATCGGGGGCTCCCGAGGGAAGCTGGCTGGGGCAGAGGGAGCAGGTGGGCTATGGCCAAGGGCCAAGGACCTGCATCCTCATCTTCCTCTCACCAGCATGGGGATTGGCAGGTTTAAGAGGCAGTTAGGAGAGGCAGGTGTGAGTAATGGGAAGAGCACTGGCTTTCACCAAGCAACCAGGTTCATGGCAGCCGTCATGTGACCTCGGGCACATGAGTCCGCCTCTCTGTGAGGCAGTTTGCTCATGGATTCTTCTGCATTTCTGAAATCCGGAAGTGCCAAAAGTCAATGCTTTGATAATTTCATAGCAGAGTCATGTGGCAGCAAAGCCTGCCCTGAGCTGACGTGAGACTATTTGTAATCTGTATTTATGCTGCTTAACGCAGGTACTCATTCTGCTGCAGAAATAGTCCTGTCTGGGACAGTTGAAGGCTCCCCTAGACTCCATTGGGATATTATATGTTTACTTGTGTAAAATCCAAAATATCCTGGATTCTAAACCACACTGGGCCCCAGGAATTTAAGAATAGGGATTTTGGACCAGAGCCTTCCTCTGGGATGTCAGTTAATCAACCTAGAGCAGTGATTCTCTCCAGGATGATTTTATTCCTCAGGGAACATGTACCAATGTGTGGAGATATTTTTGATGATTGTAACGTGTGTGTAGAGTTCCCACTGGCATCTACTAGGCGGAATCCAGGGATGCTGCTAAACATCCTACGATACCATATGACAGACAAAGAATACTCCAGTCTCAAATGCCCATCATGCTGAGGGTGAGAAACCCTAATCCGCAGAATAGTACGCATTCTAGCTTTATTCTTATTTCACCACTCTGAGCTCCTCTTCCTTCCTCTGCCAATTAGAGAGCGTGAACAACTGCCTCCAAGAGTTCTGGGGAAACCATATGAGACAGTAGACATGACTGTGCCTTCTAAACTTTACCACTCAATAGAAAAATGAAAGATAGTTTACTCATTCAAAAAATAAAGTGTTGGCCAGACCCAGTGGCTCACGACTGTAATTCCAGCACTTTGGGAGGCCGAGGCAGGTGGATTGCTTGAGACTGGGAGTTAGAGCAACATGGCGAAATCTGTCTCTGCAAAAAATACAAAAAATTAGCTGGGCGTGGTGGCACATGCCTGTGGTCCTGATTACTTGGGGTCTGAGGTGGGGGGATCACCTGAGCTCGGGAGGTCGAGTCTGCAGTGAGCCGTGATTGCACCATTACACTCCAGCCTGGGTGACAGAGCAAGACCTTGTCTCAAACAAACAAACAAACAAAACATAAAACCACCACAACAAAGAATAAAGTATGTTCTTTGTAACCCTTGTCTTCATGATAAACACTTACCTGTGTATACACCATGGGTGCTAGGCAGTGTGCAAGACATGTGGAGAGGGATTCATGGTCTCCCCTTTCAGGGAACTTGTAGCCTAGTTACTCTCCTGCTAGAGGTAACCATTTATAACTTAATCTATAATTTAGATGTTCTCAAAAGCAATATTTCCTTTGACTTGTTTTAACCTTTAGACTTCCCACTTTCCGAAGAACCCCAGCCCACGCACACACACCCCTTGTTGCTAATTAGAGAACTTTGATATGCAGGAGAAAGCACTAATAAAGAACCGTAAATAGCAGGTCCTGCTTGGTTCCTGCCTCCTCTGAGCTCCTCTCACTCCAGCTGGAACCACTTCATCCCTACTTGCAGGCTTAACTCCAAATTTAGATTTCAGGAACAGCATTGCCTATGTAGCGGGGGCCCTGGAGCAAGGAGCTGTCTACTCTGTTAGCTCAGCTTTGAGTCTTCATGGATTTAATCCACCCCCACACTTGTGGACTGTTTGTGGCCTGTGGGCTTTGGTCTTGTCCCAGGTCCTGGTCTCCTGAGTCCCAGGTTTGGAAACTGGGCTTCTCTGCTGTGGTCCTTCCTGGTGACTCAGGTCATTCCAATCCCTTTACACTTTGCCCTTCCTTCTGTGGGTATAGGCTCTCCCTGCAGATACTGGATCCTGGCTCTTAGCAACCAGCGAATGGCAGACTATTTAGATGTTGCCTGCCTGTTCCCCGACCCTGTCCTTGGGTTCCTGTGACCCTGATCCTCTGTGAGGCAGGACATTTTATGGAATAGGCCATTCTGGGATGTAGAGGTCAATTCAAATTGTCATTTCTGGAGAACAGTGACTTCCGTTTGAAGGACCTTTGATTGGCCACAGTCCTCGCTACAGTATCCTGCATTCACTCTGGTGTCTGACCATTTCCATTCCACCTGTGCCCTGCAGAAGTTACACAAGCTCCTTGGATGTCAACCAGCCTTTTGCCTTGGCTCAGATGTTAGATACATGCATGACAAGCTCACACATACTTCCTTAAATATGACCAGGTGTATTGGTTAGTATTAGTAATACTGGTTGCTGAAATAACCAATTTTTAACCAGCTCTCAGGAGATATAAAAGCAAGATTTCTTGCTCATATCATCATCTGATGACTGTCAGAGGCCTCTCCTGGGCAGATTATCTTCAAGTGGGGACTCAGGGATCCTGGTGTTTTCTACTGTATGACTACACTGCCTTGGATTCTTTTGCTTCCAGCCGTGTGGATTGGAGGGAAAGAGACAGTGGAAGGTAATATGGGACTTTTGGGGGACAAAGCTGAGAACTGATGTATATGACTCTTACACTCACATTCAGTTGGCCAGAATTCAGTCACATGACCCAACCTGACTACAGTTGGGCTGGGAATTATAATCTCCTCATGCATCCTGGAAGAGGACATGGGATTGACGAGCCTCTAGATAATGATGGCCACAATCCATCTTTCTCATTGTCAAATCACTGTTTGACTCTTCGTCCTACACATAGAAGACACTCACCCCCTTCCCAAGGGGAGAAACCTCAAAAACCATCCAGTTTCCATCCAGTCTCTACGTCTAGCTGAAAGTCCAGGATTTCTGAGTGCTACATCATCCTCTACATCTGGTCCAAATGTGGCTTCTCATGAACGAGCGACTTATGTACCACAGTGACAAGCTGCTTGTCCCCATACACTGAACATGAGGTGGTGGGACAAAGGCTGGGTCATTGCAATAAATACTTCCTTTAGGAAAAGGAATGAGTGGAAGACATTAGCAGCCCCTGATTCATAAAGGTCCCAGATCCTCAGCCTGGGTGTGCATTATGAAGGCTCTCTGCACCTGAATTCTGGGGACTGTCACTGATGAAGTTCTGGTCTTGGTCTCTGAGAGAAACCCCTGGGTCCGTGTCTCTGCAGCTCCTGCCTCCATCCCTTAGGGGAGTCCCCTTGTTCATTTCTCTCCTTAGCCACCTCTAAAGTTGTTGTTGGGGGCCTGCTCTTCTTGGAGGCTGAGCAGCCTTTGAAGGCTGCATTCTCCTTGAGGGGAGGTTGGGGGCTTAAATGTTTTTAATGCAAATCAATTATTTATTGCCTATGATAAGCTTTTATTCATATTTTTAAAAATTGAGGTACAATTTAAGTATGGTAAAATTCACCTTTAGTGCATACTTCTGACATCTGACAAAGACTCATAATCATGTAACTGCTGCCACAGTTGAGAATTAGGATAGTTCCACCACCTTCCCAAATTTCCTGCATCTTGTTTGTCATCAACCCCTCCCCCAACTCTAGTTCCTAGCAACCTCTGATCTGTTTTGGAATCATACAGTACGTAGCCTTTGGGTCTAACTTCTTGCACCATGCATAATGCATTTGGGATTCATCCAAGTTGTTTCCCGTATCAATGAAACAGTTTCTTTATTTTTATTACCAAGTAATATTCTAAGTATATAGATGTCACCTCTTGAAGGACATTTGTGTTGTTTCTGTTTTTTTGGCTGCAAGTAGAATAAAGCTGCTGTGAATAAATAGAACATTCACATATAGGTTTTAAGTTTTCATTTCTTTTGGGTATATAGAAAATGGAATTACTAGGTCATATTGTAAGTGTATGTTTAATTTTATGAGAAACTGCCGGTGTTTTCCAAAGCAGCCGTACCGTTTTGCATGCCTACCAGCAATATATGGGAGTACCAGTTGCTTTCTGTCCTGTCAGCACTTGGTGTATGTCTTTTTTATTTTAGCCATTCTAATAAGTGTGCCATTGTATCTCATGGTAGCTTTAATTTGCATTTCCCTAATAATCGAGCATGTGTTTATTTGACCTTTATCAATCTTATTTGATGATCAATCTCTTCAAATCTTTTGCCCATTTTGTTATTGAGTTGTTTTCTTATTTGGGGTTGTGAGAGTCCTTTATATACTTTGAACACAAGTCCTTTCTCTGTTATGTGATTTGCAAATACTTTCTCCTAGTCTTTTGGCTTGTCTTTTACTGTTTTTTTCTTTCTTTCTTTCCTTTTTTTTTTTTTTTTTTTTTTTTGTTTTTGAGACAGAGTCTCGCTCTGTCACCCAAGCTGGAGTGCAGTGGCACAATCTCGGCTCACTGCAACCTCCACTTCCTGGGTTCAAGCGATTTTCCTGCCTCAGTCTCCCAAGTAGCTGGGATTACAGGCGACTGCCATATCTCCTGACTAATTTTTGTACTTTTAGTAGAGATGGGATTTTGTCATGTTGGCCAGGCTGGTCTCAAACTCCTGACCTCAGGGGATCCGCCTGCCTTGGCCTCCCAAAGTGTTGAGATTACATGCGCGAGCCTCTGCACCTGGCCTGTCTTTTACTGTTTCTTAACAGTGACGTTTAGAGAGCAGATGCTTTCACTTTGATGAAGTCTAATTTATCAATTTCTTTCTTAAAGATTGCAATTTGTGATGCTGTATCTAAGAAATCTTTACCTAAGCCAAGGTCACAAAGTGTTTCTCCTGTTTTCTTCTAGAACAAAATGTGTTTTAAATCTTGAATAGTGAAAGGCTTTAGAATTCAGACTTCTGGTTTCTTTAGATGCATATCCCTTAAGAATTTAGTAAGCTTCTGATCAATTTGCCTGGCTCCATTCTGTGTACTGGTAGCCACACCCAAAGTCCCTTTTGAGGTGTAGTTCTCAGATGGGTTTCATTTCTTTGCTTTCTCTCCCCTGCCTTTCTCTCTCTCTTTCGATTTACTGGTGTTTCCTTGGAGTTAAAAGACTTGAATAGAAATGCCACACCCTTAATCTGAATCTTTGCTTCAAGTTCCTTTACCCAACTCAGAAGATTTCCTAGGCCTTTGCCCTTCAAACCTTTTAAAATCCCATTTCTGACTCCTGGGGACTTGAAGCATTTGGCTTTTCTAACCTGGCAGAATCCCAAATTTCTGGACTCTCTATTCTCCTTCTATTCTGCTTGCAAACTAGTCAAATCTTTCCTCAGTTTATCTCTTTCTTTAATAGTTTTCCAGAGGCACTCAAATGCAGCTGATACACGCAGATTATCAATGCTGTGTTTTCCAACCGCTTCTCTAGAGCTTAAGTTCAGTAGCCACAAGTTCTGCCTGCCACATAATCACAGGCAACAGTCTTAGAAAGTGCCTTTCCCTGGATAACTTAAATGTCTAGCCATCTATCCTGCAAAATCTATTTCCTCACCTCCTGACACTTGACTGATAATCTGATGACATCTGTTTTAGAATATAAAGAAATCTGCACCCCTCTTTTGTCTCCTTGTTCTGTTAATCAGGATAAGAAACAGTAGTTGCTATAACAAACAATCCAGCATTTCAGTGCCTTAACATAACAAAAGCTGACTTTTGACTTGTGTTAGAGTCCATTGAGTTTCCTCTGAGTACTGACTGGGCTCCTTCCACAGTGCAGCTCCCCTATGTCCAGAGCCTTTTACCTTCAGCCACAAGGACAGAGGAAGCAGAGAGAGCATGAAGTAGTCTGTAGAGTGGATTGGAGCAGGACTTGACAGGTGCCTGTGTGTCCACTCCCGTTCCATTGGCCAGAACCGAGGCACACGGCCCTAACGTCACTGCAAGCAACACTGGAAAGTGTCGTCTTCCTGTGTGTCCAAGAAGACAGGAGTGGTGAGAATCTCGCTGGATCTGTCCTAGAACTTTTTCTTTGACAAAGAGATGGGGGTTCTCCCCTGAGTTAGATCTCTCCTGGCTCTTTTAAGGATTGTGTATTGAGTAAAACCTCAGCACCTTTTTAAAATCCATCTGTCCAGTGATTTATTGGTAAGCAATTCAACCTGCTAGGCATAGTGTTTGGAAGCGGGAGGTGGGAGGGGAAGGGGGTGGTCCTAACATGTAGTAAGTGGCTTCTATGTTTCTAACACTTGAAGTGATTATTTATTTATTTATTTGTTTTTGAGATGGCGTCTTACTCTATTGCCTAGGCTGAAGTGTAGTGGCGTGATCTTGTCTCACTGCAACCTCTGCCTCCCAGGTTCAAGTGATTCTCCTGCCTCAACCTCCTGAGTAGCTGGGACTACAGGTACCTACCACCATGGCCAACTAATTTTTGCATTTTTAGTACAGACAGAGTTTAACTTGTTGGCCAGGCTAGTCTTGAACTGCTGACCTCAGGTGATCTGCCTGCCTCAGCCTCCCAAAGTGCTGAAATTACAGGTGTGAGCCACCACACCTGGCCTGGAATGATTATTTAATCCCCACAGTGATAGAGATACCTGTTTTATCCCCCTTGGACAGATGAGTGAACTGGTTCAGAAAGGCGATTGTGCTCAAGGTCATAGAGCTAATAACCTGATCAATCACAATTAAATCCTACATTCATTCTACATGATTAACTTATGTTTGTACCACAAGGAGGTTTATATCATCTAATTATAGTCTGGTGGGGGAGACAGACATCAAAATACAGTGAGACAAGAGGACATGGTATTGTCAGAGTACTGGCCACCATAACTGGGGGTGGAGGAGACTGGGAAATCTACGGGGAAGGACATTTGAGCTGGGCTTCTGCAGAATAGCCAGAAGCTCACCAGATGGTGGAAGACAAGGTACTTGCTACCTATGGTTTCCCATGGCCTCTGCTCCAGGCTAGGCCCTACAAGGGGGGACCTCCCTAAAGTTTCAGTTTGGGGTTCTTATTTTAATTTACGGTGCCTGTGATACAGGGTTCTGGGAAGAAGAACTAAAGGAAATTGCTGTTTTGAGCTGGCTAGGCTGTGTCCCCAGTAGGTGCAGATATTCTGATAAGGTGTGGTGATCGTGACCTCACAGAGCCGCTCTGCTAGGAGATAAGGGCAGATGAGTCGCAGAAAGAGCTTCCTGTCATGGGCTGATTGGCTGGCAGGGCGGATCTGTAGCTGCGGCTGGGCCAGCCCTGCAGAGGCCGCTGACTGGGTCAGTGAAGTGCTGAGGCTGCACTTCTTGCTCTACCCTCCATGGCTGCGTTCTGGGTCACCTCGTCCATGGAGGACCCCTTCGAGACGTGCGGAGGCAAAGGAGAGAACAGTGTTTTGGGGGATCCTTAGAGCTGGTTTCAGACTTGCTTATGTTATTAGTTAGCTATGCGGTTGCAGCAAAGCCACCTCTCTTCTCTGAGCATCCTTCTCCCATCTATAAAATGGAATTATCAGTTCCAGCTTCAAAGGACTGTTGGTGGCGTTCAGCAGTCGGTGAACCTGGAGTTCCTACGAGGGCACCGGGTGTAGAATAGATGCTCAATCAAAGGTGGCTACATTGTGTCATTGCCATATGGGTCGTGATTGTCCCATCACTCATTATCCTGGTCTGATTTTGGCTTCTGCCCTCTGGAGAATCTTGAGTTCTGTAGCCTTGCACCAAGCTCTGGGATTTCAGCTATAATTAGTCTTATACATAGTGCCACGCCTGGAACTTCCAGGCTAGGAGAAGAGACTGGGCTTAACAATTGATCAACCCCATAGGCCACGAATGGGGTGAGCTCTGTGGAAGTAAAGCCTGTGGGTGGAGAGGTGGCCTATGGGGTCTCACCCAGACCAGCGAGAGAGGTTCCGCCAGGAGCCTTCAGCCTGATAAACAGCAGGGCAGGGCTGTGACTCCGATCTTGCTCTGCCTGACTCTGAAGATGCTGTGTTCTTTGGTAGCTATGCAGTGAGGTCACCATGCTCTAGGAACCAACATTTGTCCTATTTGGTGTCACCTCAGTCCTTTGGGTTCAGTCCTCAAAATAGGTAAGTGTCAGAAGTCATCCCTTTCCTTTTTGGTTTGTTGAAATGCTGCAGGCTTTTTGCTCTTCCTCCCTCCCTCCTCCTTCTTTCCTTCATTCCTTCTTTCTTTCTTTCTTCTTTCATTCCCTTTCTTCTTTCCTCCTTTCCTCCTTTCCTCCTTCCCTTTCTTCCCTTCTTCCCTCGCTTCCTTTTGATGCTGCTTCACAAGGTGAAACTGTGTCCCTGTGAGCGCACGATCTGTACGTGTTGCTGGAGCATTGTACTTGAGCTCCGATATCATCCCTCCTCTGTGTGCACCATGAAAACCAATTTGCTACCTAGAGGAGTCCAGACACCTCAAATGTCAAAGGAAGCTTCTCTTTCTGTCTCTGTCTCTTCCCTCTTCTGTGGGAGGGGCCACAGCTTGAGGAAAGGGCCCATTTATGGGGGCCAAGGAATCATTCAAGGGAGCCAGGGAATCAATTTTTACTCATCTACTAAGGAGCTGCTCCAGGCCTGGCCCAGGGCCCTGCTAGAAAGAACATTCCAATACAGGCTGACAGGCTGTAGAAATTAACGCGCAATACAATGAGGGGTGGTTATTCACATAGGTTGGGAACAATAACAAAAAATGGGGGAATATTAATTGGTGTGCCATGTTCATAAAATGAAGAGCGGGGGGGAGAGCTTGAAATGACGGGGACATAACAGTAACAAGATGATTCCTAACAGGAAACATTAAACATACATACAGTGGCAGCGAATTGGATACGTTCACAACAGATTTCCTACTAACACAAATTGGCTGTTAGCCTCTTTACAAACAGCTGAGGGAAGCTGGCATCTTGATTTGAACTAAGTGGAGAATTTTAACCTGTTAGGGAATGTGGGGTGCTAAAAACCATCTTTCATCCCCTGATAGCTGATATATTATTTTGTAAAGTCTGAAAAAAGCAAACTAAGAAGACAGTTCTAAGTTTCTGGCTTCTGGATTCCAATGTTCCTCTCATCTTACTCTCTCATGACACACATGCGATTTCCCCTTCTGTAGCACTTCCTGCAAAAACTTACGTGTTTATTTATTTGGTGTGATGTCTGTATCTCCAGCTAAGCTGTAGATTACAGTGTTTTTGCCAAGACATTCTAGGAGTTGGGTGTTTGCTCTACCTTGGAACCTTTGAGATCTCCTGTTCTTACTAAATGCTGCCTTGTAGCACTGTAGCCCAATCCCAGAAGAAACAATTCTGGTATCACATCTGGACCCAACTCCTCATTTTGCTCTATAGCAATTCTCAGTGTGACCTTGGGCAAGGCACTCTACCTCTCTGCATTTCAGATTCCTAGTCTGCATGATGGAAGTAAGAATTGGGTGAGATAGGGTGGCACAGGATATAGTAGAATCCAGGTTTCCGGACCTCACGCCAACACGCTGTTCCCCACAATCGAATCTTCTACACTGGTGGCTTCCAAAGGGGGTAGATGTACTTGCAGGGAGTTAACACTGAAGACAAGGAAAATACACTAGAACTTTTATTTATGGTTAACTCAGCTCAGTATAAATAGCAACACATGCTTAACAATACATGTGTTTAATTTACAAAGAAGTGTATACCTAGGAAGTCCGTGCTGGAACATTCTGTCTCTGCTTTGAAATAGCTCACAAACTATGCCTAGATGACAGAAGCTCAGCAGTTTACGTGTCTACCACCTTTTGTTTTAACCACTTTAAGTAGGAATAATTTCCACTTAGAGGGAGACAGTGGAATACAATGTAGCATTTTCTGTGAAATTCTGGGCTCCGGTTGGGAATATCAGCTAGTACCACTCTAGAATACTGTGTGACTTTTACATGGGGCTACTATTTTTCAGTGACACTAAATGGCCCCAGACCTCAGTTCCTTTTCAAGTTTCCTGTCTGCTTTTTGTAGTCGTTCTATCTCTTTCTCAAGCTACTGCATAAAGGTAAGAGCCTAAGAGGAATTTTGGAGGATTTGGGATTCCGGGTTCAGGTTGGCCACTAGTTTACCAGGTAAGCTTGGGAAGATCCCTTTTCTTCCCTGAGTTCTGGGTTCCTGGTTTGTAAAATGAGTGGATTGGTCCAGGTCGTCATCTCTGGTCCCTTCTAGCCCAGTGATGCTGTCACACTGAAAGATGTTGGCCAACATATCCTTCAGCATCCCTCCTTCTTCCCCCTCCCTGAAATCTATTGCGGCTTGGAAAGAAAAAACATATACAAGAAGTTGCCTTAGGTATTTATGCATGGAAAAAAAAGAAAATAAGCAAGATTATTACAAAAGAGCCAAAGTAAGATTTAAGAGAGAGTTGGAGGGCCTCTCCCTGGGACAAGTACATGAAGGCTCATGTATACTTGTTTTTTTTTTTTTTTTTTTTTTTTTTTTGAGACAGAGCCCCACTCTGTCACCCAGGTTGGAGTGCAGTGCCGAGATCTGGGCTCACTGCAGCCTCCACCTCCTGGGTTCAAGAGATTCTCATGCCTCAGCCTCCTGAGTAGGTGGGATTACAGGCACCTGCCACCACATCTGGCTAATTTTTGTATTTTTAGTAGAGACAGGGTTTCACCATGTTGACGAGGCTGGTCTCAAACTCCTAACCTCAAGTGATCTGCCTGCCTTGGCCTCCCAGAGTGCTGTGATTACAGGCATGAGACACCGTGCCTGGCCCACGCAGGTGTTTTGTTTGTTTTCCAGTTTTTTCGTTGTGTTAACATACACCTAACACAGAATTAGCCATCTTAACCATTTCTCAGCATGCTGTTAATGGCATTAAATACATCCGTAATCCTGTGCAAGCATCTCCACCATTCGCCCCCAGGACTCTTCACTGGAAAGTCTATCCCCATTAAACACTAACTCCCCATTCCCCTCCCCCCAGCCCTGGCAACCTCCATTCTACTTTCTGGCTCTATAAATTTGACTACTGCAGGTACCTCATGTAAGTGGAATCATATGGCATTTGTCCTTTTTTTTTTCTTTTTGAGACAAAGTCTTGCTCTGTCATCCAGGCTTGAGTGCAGTGGCACAATTTCAGCTCACTGCAATCTCTGGCTGCCAGGTTCAAGCAATTCTCAGCCTCCCAAGTAACTGGGATTACAGACATATACCACCAAGGCTGGCTAATTTTTGTATTTTTAGTAGAGACAGGGTTTCACCATGTTGGCCAGGCTGGTCTTGATCTCTTGACCTCAGGTGATCTGCCTACCTTGGCCTCCCAAAGTGCTGAGATTACAAGATGTAAGCCACCAAAACTGGACAACACTTGTCCTTTTGTGACTGGATTATTTCAGTCAGCATAATGTCTTCATGGTTCATCCATGTTGTAACATATGTCAGAAGTTCTCTCCTCTGTAACGCTGAATAATATCACATGGTATGGATAGACCTCAGTTTGTTTATCCATTCCTCTATTAGTGGACACTTGTGCTGCTTCCATGCTTTAGCTATCGTGAATAATTCTGATGTACAGAAATGCTGAATATAGCTGTACAAATATCTCTTCAAGAAAGTGTTTTCAATTCTTTTGGATCTATACCCTGTCTTAGTTCATTTGGGCTGCTTTGGATCAGGTAATTTATAAACAATAGGAATTTGTTGTTCACAATTCTGGAGGCTGGGAAGTCCAATATCAAGGTACCAGCAGATTCAGTTTCTGGTGAGGGCCTGTTTCTGATAGATGGCACTTTCTGGCTGTGTCTTCACAGGATGGAAGGGATAAAAAGGTTCCTTTAGTCTCTTTTATGAGGGCACTAATCCCATTCATTAGAGTGGAGCCCTCTTGACCTAATCACCTCCCAAAAGCCCCACCTCTTAGTACCATCACATTGGAGATTAGGTTCCAGCATATACATTTTGAGGGGACACACACTCAGACAGTAGTATAGCCAGAAGTGGAACTGCTGAAATACATGGTGTATTAGTCTGTTCTGGCATTACGATAAAGAACTACCTGAGACTGAGTGATTTATAAAGAAAAGAGGTTTAATTGGCTCACAGTTCCACGGGCTGTACAGGAAGCATGGCTGGGGAGGCCTCAGGAAACTTACAATCATGGTGGAAGGTGAAGAGGAAGGAGGCATATCTTTTTTTTTTTTTTTTTTTTTTTTTTTTGACAGAGTCTCGCTTTATCGCCCAGGCTGGAGTGCAGTGCCAATCTTGGCTCACTGCAACCTCTGCCTCCTGGGTTCAAGCGATGCTCCTGCCTCAGCGTCCCAAGTAGCTGGGACTACAGGTGCATGCCTCCATGCCTGGCTAATTTTTTGTATTTTAAGTAGAGATGGGGTTTCACTGTGTTAGCCAGGATGGTCTTGATCTCCTGACTTTGTGATCTGCCCACCTTGGCCTCCCAAAGTGCTGGGATTACAGGTGTGAGCCACTGTGCCCGGCCGGAAGGAGGCATATCTTACATGGCTGAAGCTGGAGGAGGACAGTGGCGGCGGGAGGTGCTACACACCTTTAAA
The DNA here is from genome assembly GCF_024542745.1 of Macaca thibetana thibetana. Classification (NCBI taxonomy): domain Eukaryota; kingdom Metazoa; phylum Chordata; class Mammalia; order Primates; family Cercopithecidae; genus Macaca; species Macaca thibetana. The sequence goes on from NC_065584.1 coordinate 8,558,967, forward strand.
CAACCAGATAGCGTGAGAACTCACTCACTATCATGAGAACAGGAAGGAAGAAATTTGCCCGTATGATCCAGTCACCTCCCACCAGACCCCTCCTCCAACACTGAGGATTACAATTTGACATGAGACTTGGATGGGGACACAAATCCATATCACAAGGTAATTCTAGTATTTTATTTTTTGAAGGACTGACATACTATTTTATGCAGTGACTACACCATTTTACACTCCCACCAACAGTGCATAAGTGTTTCAATTTCTCGACATCCTTACCAACACTTTTTTTTTAACTTAGTCTGCTTAAAAAATTACTGTTTTGAGATTTCTTTATGTATTCTGGTTATGGTTCTTTATTAGATATGCAATTTATAAATACATTCTCTCATTTTGTGGTTTGCCTTTTAAGTTTCCAAAGTGTCTTTTGAAGAACAGAAGTTCTTAGTTTTGATGAGCTCAATTATAATTTTTTTCCTTTAAGAATTGCGCTTCTGGTGTTGTATCTAGGAAATATTTGCTTAACCCTAGGTTACAAAGATTTTCTTCTATGTTTTATTCTAGAAGTTTTATAGTTTAATTTTTTACATTTAGTTTTATCATTCATTTTGGGTTAATTTTTTGTATATGGTGTGAGGTATGGATTGAAGTTCTTTTTTGGCATATAATTATTTAGTTGTTCTAGCACTATTTGTTGAAAAGATTGTCTTTCCTTCATTAAATTGTCTTAATATTTGTGTTGAAAAGCAATTGTTCGTATCTATGTGAGTTGATTTTTGAACTTTGATCTAGTTGTCTATTTTAGCACCAATACCATACTTTTTTGACCACAGTAGTTTTGTAATAAGTCTTGAAGTCAGTTAGTGTTAGTCACCCTACTATGTCCCTCTTTTTAAAAGTTGTTTTGGCTATTATAGGTCATTTGCATTTCCATAGAAATTTTAACGTTGGCCTTCTACAGAAAAGCTTGCTTGAATTTTGATTGAGATTACATTGCAGCTATAGATCAATTAGAAGAGATGTGGTATCTTAAAATTGTGAATCTTCTGGTTCATGATTATGAAAACTTCTTGTTTAACTTAGATCTTTCTTAGTTTTTCTCAGCAATATTTTGTAGTTTTCTGTATTCAGGTCTTCCACATCTTTAGTTAAATTTATCCCCCTAAATGTTTCTTATTTTTTAATGCTACATAAATATTTTTTATTTCAATTTCTGGTTGTTTGTTTCCAGTCTATGGAAATATAACTGAATTTTATATTGATGTTATATTCTGCAGCCTTGCCATACTCACTTATTTAGTTTTAATCAATTTTTTTTGCATATTACATATAATTTTCTATATGGGCAATATGTCCATGAATAAAAACAGTTTTATGCTTTCTTTTTCAATAATTCCTTTTATTTCTTTTTCTTGCCTTACTGCACTGCCTAGAACTTCCAGTTCAATGGTGAATTGAAGTGGTGAGAGTGAACTTCTCTGACTTGCTTCTGAACTTAGGGTGGAAAAATTTAGTATTTTACCATTAAATATGCTATTAGCAAAAGATTCTGGACAATCATCCTTATCATATTGAGCAAGTTGTCTTGCATTCCTAGTTTGTTGAGTGTCTTTGTTTTTCTTTTTTTTTTAAATGATGGGTTCTTTTATTTATTCATTCACTATACATCTTCAGAAATGAATGCTTGATTTGGCCAAATGCTTTTTATATGTCTATTAAGATGATCATATTTAAAAAAATTTTTTCTGTCTGTTAACATAATGAATTATAGTGATTTTCAGAAATTAAACCAATCGTCCAAGATGGCTGAATAGGTACAGCTCCAGGCTACAGCTCCCAGCATGAGCGACACAGAAGACGGATGATTTCTGCATTTCCAATTGAGGTACCGGGTTTATCTCATTTGGGCATGTCAGCCAGTGGGTGCAGGACAGTGGATGCAGCCCACTAAGTGAGAGCCCAAGCAGGCGAGGCATTGCCTCACCTGGGAGGTGCAAGGGGTAAGGGAATTCCCTTTCCTAGCCAAGGGAAACCATAACACACAGCACCTGGAAAATTGGGTCACTCCCACCCTAATACTGTGCTTTTCCAAGGGTCTTAGCAAACAGCATACCAGGAGATTATATCCTGCACCTGGCTCAGAGGCTCCCATGCCCATGGGGCCTCCCTCATTGCTAGCATAGCAGTCTGAGATCTAACTGCAAGGCAGCAGCAAGGCTGGGGGAGGGGCGCTGGCCATTGCTGAGGCTTGAGTAGGTAAACAAAGCAGCCAGAAAGCTCGAACTGAGTGGAGCCCACCACAGCTCAAGGAAGACTGCCTGCCTCTGTAGACTCCACCTCTGGGGACAGGGCATAGCCAAATAAAAGGCAGAAGAAACCTCTGCAGATGTAAATGTCCCTGTCTGACAGCTTTTAAGAGAGTAGTGGTTCTCCCAGCACGGAGTTTGAGAACTGAGAACGGACAGACTGCTTCCTCAAGTGGGTCCCTGACCCCCGAGTAGCCTAACTGGGAGGCACCCCCCAGTAGGGGCAGACTGACACCTCACACGGCCGGGTACCCTCTGAGATGAAGCTTCCAGAGGAATGATCAGGCAGCAACAATTGCTGTTCAGCAATATTCACTCTCCTGCAGCCTCTACTGCTGATTCCCAGGCAAACAGGGTCTGGAGTGGACCTCCAGCAAAATCCAACAGACCTGCAGCTGAGGGTCCTGACTGTTAGAAGGAAAACTAACAAACAGAAATGACATCTACACCAAAACCCCATCTGTACGTCACCATCATCAATGACAAAAGGGAGATAAAACCACAAAGATGGGGAAAAAACAGAGCAGAAAAGCTGAAAATTCTAAAAATCAGAACACCTCTCCCCCTCCAGAGGAGCGCAGCTCCTCACCAGCAATAGAACAAAGCTGGATGGAGAATGACTTTGACGAGTTGAGAGAAGAAGGCTTCAGACGATCAAACTTCTCTGAGCTAAAGGAAGAAGTTCGAACCCTTCACAAAGAAGCTAAAAACCTTGAAAAAAGATTAGATGAATGGCTAATTAGAATAACCAATGTAGAGAATCCCTTAAATGACCCAATAGAGCTGAAAACCCTGGCACGAGAACTACGTTACAAATGCACAAACTTCAGTAACCGATTCGATCAACTGGAAGAAAGGGTATCAGTGATTGAAGACTAAATGAATGAAATGAAGTGAGAAGAGAAGTTTAGAGAAAAAAGAGTAAAAAGAAACAAACAAAGCCTCCAAGAAATATGGGACTATGTGAAAAGACCAAATCTACGTCTGATTGGTGTACCTGAAAGTGACAGGGAGAATGGAACCAAGATGGAAAACACTCTGCAGAATATTATCCAGGAGAACTTCCCCAACCTAGCAAGGCAGGCCAACATTCAAATTCAGGAAATACAGAGAATGCCACAAAGATACTCCTTGAGAAGAGCAACTCCAAGACACATAATTGTCAGATTCACCAAAGTTGAAATGAAGGAAAAAATGTCAAGGGCAGCCAGAGAGAAAGGTCGAGTTGCCCACAAAGGGAAGCCCATCAGGCGGATAGCGGATCTCTCAGCAGAAACTCTACAAGCCAGAAGAGAGTGGGGGAGGGGGTGGCAATATTCAACATTCTTAAAGATAAGAATTTTCAACCCAGAATTTCATATCCAGACAAACTAAGTTTCATAAGTGAAGGAGAAATAACATCCTTTACAGACAAGCAAATGCTGAGAGATTTTGTCACCACCAGGCCTGCCCTACAAGAGCTCCTGAAGGAAGCACTACACATGGAAAGGAACAACCAGTACCAGTCACTGCAAAAACATGCCAAAATGTAAAGACCATCGATGCTAGGAAGAAACTGCATCAACTAACGAGCAAAAAAACCAGCTAACACCATAATGACAGCATCAAATTCACGCATAACAATATTAACCTTAAATGTAAATGGGCTAAATGCTCCAATTAAAAGACACAGACTGGCAAATTGGATAAAGAGTCAAGACCCATCTCACATGCAGAGACACACATAGGCTCAAAATAAAGGGATGGAGGAAGATCTACCAAGCAAATGGAAAACAAAAAAAGGCAGGAGTTGGAATCCTAGTCTCTGATAAAACAGACTTTAAACCAACAGAGATCAAAAGAGACAAAGAAGGCCATTATATAATGGTAAAGAGATCAAATCAACGAGAAGAGCTAACTATCCTAAATATATATGCACCCAATACAGGAGAACCCAGATTCATAAAGCAAGTCCTTAGAGACTTACAAAGAGACTTAGACTCCCACACAATAATAAGGGGAGATTTTAACACCCCACTGTCAACATTAGTCAGATCAATGAGACAGAAAGTTAACAGGGATATCCAGGAATTGAACTCAGCTCTGCACCAAGTGGACCTAATAGACATCTATAGAACTCTCCATCCCAAATCAACAGAATATACAGAATATACATTCTTCTCAGCACTTCTCAGTTATTCCAAAACTGACCACATAGTTGGAAGTAAAGCACTCCTCAGCAAATGTAAAAGAACAGAAATTACAACAAACTGTCTCTCAGACCACAGTGCAATCAAACTAGAACTCAGGATTAAGAAACTCACTCAAAACTGCTCAACTACAAGGAAACTGAACAACCTGCTTTGAATGACTACTGGGTACATAACAAAATGAAGGCAGAAATAAAGATGTTCTTTGAAACCAATGAGAACAAAGGTACAACATACCAGAATCTGTGGTACACATTTAAAGCAGTGTGTAGAGGGAAATTTATAGCACTAAATGCCCACAAGAGAAAGCTGGAAAGATCTAAAATTGACACCCTAACATCACAATTAAAAGAACTGGAGAAGCAAGAGCAAACACATTCAAAAGCTAGCAGAAGGCAAGAAATAACTAAGATCAGAGCAGAACTGAAGGAGATAGAGACACAAAAAACCCTTCAAAAAATCAATGAATCCAGGAGCTGGTTTTTTGAAATGATCAACAAAATTGATAGACTGCTAGCAAGACTAATAAAGAAGAAAAGAGAGAAGAATCAAATAGATGCAATAAAAAATGATAAAGGGGATTTCACCACCGACCCCACCGAAATACAAAATACCGTCAGAGAGTACTATAAACACCTCTACACAAATAAACTAGAAAACCTAGAAGAAATGGATAAATTCCTGGACACATACACCCTCCCAAGACTAAACCAGGAAGAAGTTGAATCCCTGAATAAACCAATTACAGGTTCTGAAATTGAGGCAATAATTAATAGCCTACCAACCAAAAAAAAGTCCAGGACCAGATGGATTCACAGCCAAATTCTACCAGAGGTACAAGGAGGAGTTGGTACCATTCCTTCTGAAACTATTCCAATCAATAGAAAAACAGGGAATCCTCCCTAACTCATTTTATGAGGCCAACATCATCCTGATACCAAAGCCTGGCAGAGACACAACAAAAAAAGAGAATTTTAGACCAATATCCCTGATGAACATTGATGCAAAAATCCTCAATAAAATACTGGCAAACCCAATCCAGCAGCACATCAAAAAGCTTATACACCATTATCATGGGCTTCATCCCTGGGATGCAAGGCTGGTTCAACATACGCAAATCAATAAACATAATCAAGCATAAAAACAGAACCAAAGACAAAAACCACATGATTATCTCAATAGACACCGAAAAGGCCTTTGACAAAATTCAACAGCCCTTCATGCTAAAATCTCTCAATAAATTCAGTATTGACGGAATGTATCTCAAAATAATAAGAGCTACTTATGACAAACCCACAGCCAATATCACAATGAATGGGCAAAAACTGGAAGCATTCCCTTTGAAAACTGGCACAGGACAGGGATGCCCTCTCTCACCACTCCTATTCAACATAGTGTTGGAAATTCTGGCCAGGGCAATCAGGCAGGAGAAAGAAATAAAGGGTATTCAATTAGGAAAGGAGGAAGTCAAATTGTCCCTGTTTGCAGGTGACATGATTGTATATTTAGAAAACCCCATCATCTCAGCCCAGAATCTCCTTAAGCTGATAAGCAACTTCAGCAAAGTCTCAGGATACAAAATCAATGTGCAAAAATCACAAGCATTCTTATACACCGATAACAGACAAACAGAGATCCAAATCATGAGTGAACTCCCATTCACAACTGCTTCAAATAGAATAAAATACCTAGGAATCCAACTTACAAGGGATGTGAAGGACCTCTTCAAGGAGAACTACAAACCACTGTTCAATGCAATAAAAGAGGACACAAACAAATGGAAGAACATTCCATGCTCATGGATAGGAAGAATCAATATCGTGAAAATGGCCATACTGCCCAAGGTAATTTATAGATTCAATGCCATCCCCATCAATCTACCAATGACTTTCATCACAGAATTGGAAAAACCTACTTTAAAGTTCATATGGAACCAAAAAGGAGCCTGCATTGCCAAGACAATCCTAAGCAAAAAGAACAAAGCTGGAGGCATCATGCTACCTGACTTCAAACTATACTACAAGGCTACAGTAACCAAAACAGCATGGAACTAGTACCAAAACAGAGATATATAGACCAATGAACAGAACAGAGCTCTCAGAAATAACACCACACATATACAAACATCTGATCTTTGACAAAACTGACAAAAACCAGAAATGGGGAAAGGATTCCCTATTTAATAAATGGTGCTGGGAAAACTGGCTAGCCATATGTAGAAAGCTGAAACTGGATCCCTTCCTTACACCTTATACAAAAATTAATTCAAGATGGATTAAAGACTTAAATGTTAGACCTAAAACCATAAAAACCCTAGAAGAAAAGCTAGGCAATACCATTCAGGACCTAGGCATGGGCAAGGACTTCATATCTAAAATACCAAAAGCAATGGCAACAAAAGCCAAAATTGACAAATGGGATCTTATTAAACTAAAGAGCTTCTGCACAGCAACAGAAACTACCATCAGAGTGAGCAGGCAACCTACAGAATGGGAGAAAATTTTTGCAATCTACTCATCTGACAAAGGGCTAATATCCAGAACCTACAAAGAACTCAAACAAATTTACAAGAAAAAAACAAATAACCCCATCAAAAAGTGGGCAAAGGATATGAACAGACATTTCTCAAAAGAAGACATTTATGCAGCCAACAGACACATGAAAAAATGCTCATCATCACTAGCCATCAGAGAAATGCAAATGAAAACCACAATGAAATACCATCTCACACCAGTCAGGATGGCGATCATTAAAAAGTCAGGAAACAACAGGTGCTGGAGAGGATGTGGAGAAATAGGAACACTTTTACACTGTTGGTGGGACTGTAAACTAGTTCAACCATTGTGGAAGACAATGTAGTGATTCCTCAAGGATCTAGAATTAGAAATACTGTTCGACCCAGCCATCCAATTACTGGGTATACACCCAAAGGATTACAAATCATGCTGCTATAAAGATACATGCATACATATGTTTATTGTGGCACTATTCACAATAGCGAAGACTTGGAACCAACCCAAATGTCCATCAATGACAGACTGGATTAAGAAAATGTGGCATATATACACCATGGAATACTATGCAGCCATAAAAAAGGATGAGTTCGTGTCCTTTGTAGGGACATGGATGAAGCTGGAAACCATCATTCTCAGCAAACTATTGCAGGAATAGAAAACCAAACACTGCATGTTCTCACTTACAGGTGGGAATTGAACAATGAGAACACTTGGACACAGGAAGGGGAACATCACACACCGGGGCCTGTTGTGGGGTTGGGGGCGGGGAGGGATAGCATTAGGAGATATACCTAATGTAAATGATGAGTTAATGGGTGTAGCACACCAACATGGCATATGTATACATATGTAACAAACCTGCACATTGTGCACATGTACCCTAGAACTTAAAGTATAATAATAATTTAAAAAATTACACCAATCTCTTATTCCAAGGAGAAAACCCACTTGGTCATGACGTCCTTTATATTTGTTATTATATTTGATTTGCTAAAAAATTTTAAAGTAATTTTGCATTTATGATTGTGAAGCATTTATGATCATGTTGTTCTATAGTTTTCTGTCTTGTAATAATCTAGTTTTGTTATCAAGATTGTGCAGGTTTATTGAATCTGTGGAGAAACACTCCCATTTCTTCTATTTTCTGGAAACACTTGGTATTATTTCTTTCTGAAATATTTAGGTAAGATTTACCAGTAAAGCCATCTGAGCCTGGTGTTTTCTACTGGGAAAGTTTTAAACAAAAATTTGAATTTATTCAATAGTCAAAGTGCTATTTGGGTTATTTACTTCTTTTTAAGTAAGCTTGGGTAATTTGTCAAATTTCATCTAAGTTGTTGATTTTGTTGGCATAAAACATGTAATAATATTCACTATTTATCCTTTTAATATCTGTAGAATTTGTAGTGGTATCACCTCTCTTATTCCTCTCATTAGTAAATTTTTCTTCTCTTTTTTGTTCCTGGTCAGACTGGCTAAAATTTTGTCAGCTAATCTTGTCAAAAAACCAGTTTTTAGTTTTATTAGTTTTTTCTACTGATTTCTATTTCTTCAATTTCTGCTATGATTGTTTTCATTTTCACTATTTTCTGCTTAAATTTGGATTCATTTATTCTTCTTTAACTAGTTTCTAAAGCTGAAAGCTGATGTAATTGACTTAGACATTTCTTATTCTGTAATGCTATAAATTTCTCCCTAAGTGCTGCTTTAGCAGCATTCTATAAATTTTTATGTATTTTCATTTTTATTCAGCTTAAAATATTTTCTCATTTTCATTTTGATTGTTCCTTTGACCCATGGAGTATTAGGAGAGTGTTTAGTTTCCAAATACAGTTAGCTTGTGTATCTGTGGGTTTACACCCATGGATTCAACAATTATAGATTGGTTGAATTACAGATTGGTTTGAAAATATTTTAAAAAATCGCCTCTGTACTGATCATGTATTGACTTAGTTTTTATTGTCATTATTTCCTAAAAACTACAACATAACAATAATATACATTGAACATACACTGTATTTATTAGGCATGACTTGTAATCTAGAGATGATTTAAAGTGTATGGGAGAATGTGCATAAGTTATATGAAAATACTATACAATTTTATATCAGAGAGTTAAACATCTGCAGGTTTTGGTATCTGTGGGAGTTCCTGGAATCAATCCCACACAGATACCAAGAAATGACTGTACTTGACGATTTTCCAGATAGCTTTGTCTTACTGATGTTCAACTTAATTCTATTATGGTCAGTGGAAATGTTGTGTATGACATGGATTAGTGAGGCTTGTTCTATGGTCCTGAATATGTTCTATTTTGGTGATTGTTTCAAGTGCACTTGAAAAAGAATGTATATTCTGCTGTTGTTGGGTGAAGCGCTCTATATGGATCGATTAGGTTGGCTGATAGTGTTCTTCAGGTATTATTAATGATTTCACATCTACTTGTTCTGTCAGTTACGGAAAAGGGGATATTAAAATCTACAACTAGAATTGTGAATTTGTCTGTTTCTTTATGCAGTTCTGACAATTTTTCCCTCTATATTTTGAGGTTTTGTTACTGGATGAGTATACATATAGGATCATTATGTTCTCTTGATGAATTAATGCTTTTCCATTAAAAATGACCTTTGCTATCTCTTTGTTATTCTTTGCTCTGAAATCTACTTTGTCTGATTTTTAATATAACCACTCCCACTTTGTTTTAATTAGTGTTAGTGTGGTATATTTTTTTCTCATCCTTTTACTTTTAACCTATTAGTGTGTTTATATTTAAAGTGAGTTTCTTATAGGTCGTATAGAGTTGGGTCTATTTGTTTTGTTTTGTTTTTATCCAATCTGACAATCTCTGTCTTTTCATCGTGATTTTTGGATGATTAATTTTTGATACCATTATAGATATAGTTAGGTTTAAATCTACCATCTTGCTGTTAACCTTTTATTATTCTCGTCTGTTCTTTGTTCTTTTTTTCTTCTTGTCTGCCTTTCTTTGGATTGAGTATTTTTAAATGATCCATATATGTTGTCTCATTTGGTTTATTAGCTTATTAGTATAACTTTTTGTTCAGTTATTTTAGTAGTCGCTTTAGGGTTAATACACATCTTTAGTTTATCGTGGTCAACCTTCAAGTGTTATTATATCACTTCACATATGGTATAAGTTGCTTATAACAGTATATTTCTATTTTTCCTTTCCTGGCCTTTGCACTATTGTTGCCATACGTTTTACTTCTACATACATTATAAACCCCATAATACATTGTTGTTATTTTTCTTTAAGCAGTCAATTATCTTTTAAAGAGTTTCAGATAATAAGAAAAGTGTCTATGTATTTACCCACATAGTTATCATGTCTGGTGCTCTCCATTCCTTTGTGTAGATCCAGGTTTTCATCTGCTATCATTTTCCTTCTGCATGAAGGATTTTCTTTAACATTTCTTGTAGCACAGGTCTGCTGGTGATGAATTCTTTTAGCTTTTATATGTCTGAAAAGAGGCTTTATTTTGCCTCTACTCACTGAAGGACCGTCTCAAAGTCTCAACAAATCTACCAACAATTCCCTTTTTTCTTTTTTACTGCCCCTCAAGACTCTAAGAGGATTGTGCAAAAAATGGTAGGATTTAGAATTATTTCTTTTGTGCAGAATATTTTACAAGGGCATAGAGGAATCTGCGTGTGTCTGAGCATCCACTGAGGCAGGAGCCAGTGTGGCTGATTCTCCATTCTGACAGCAGGAGTCATAATTAGTAAACAAAAGGACAGTGTGTGGGAGAGGGTAATTTGTCACTAATAAGACTGACACGGCCAGGGGAGGAGAAGAGTATTTTTTTTTCCGAACTGTCTCCTCACTGAGATAAATTTTTTTGTGGTAATAATTTTTTTGCCACCAGAAAATGAATATCTTTTGTGCCTCAGTGACAAAGTTTTAGGTTTCCAGGTAGCATCAAAGTCATGTCTATCTTTCATGCTGTGTAGAAGGAACTAGATTTGCAGAAATTGTGAGCGATTTCTGCCTCCTGGCTTATGGCACCTGTGGCTGGTTTCACAGGTCACCTTTTCCTTGTCCTCCAAGGCAACACCTCCCTGATTCAGTTGACATTCTGAGTTATTCTGTCTTGTTAATTTGGTTGGCTGTGTGAAACCAGACAAACAACCCTCATGTTTTCGGATCAATATTTTCCCCTTATGGTGCATATTGATTATTTGAACAATCCTGGTACTGACACTTAAGCCTAGCTGATTTCTTAAAGTGATAGAACTTAGAGGGAAGGGCCACTAAAACCAAAAACAATCAAAGCCTGGGTCATGGAAAAATCTTCAGAGTCTGGTTGTCTCAAGGTCAAGGCCTGGCTGGCTCATCTGATCCAGTCTCCTTTCTAGGCCTCAGTCTCCCAGCTGTGCAAATGGATTAGTGATTTCCTTTCCAACTCTGATATCAAATGGATGCACCATTCCACATTCCATGCATTCTCTCCCCTGCATAATCTCACATTGGATATTTTGCATGTGTCGAGCATGTTGCAAATTCTGTTCTATTCCTATGCTCTCTTGTAATAAAAACAGGTATTTTGCTTAATGTTCATAATTATTTTTCTATTACAGAAATAGTCATGTGAATGAGAAAATTCAGAAAATACAGATTTGCAAAAAGAAGAAAATATCCGTACAAAAATCATACAGTCCAGAAATGACCCCTATTTTAAGTTTTTGGTTATATTGATGGTTTGGATCTGTGTCCCTGTCCAAATCTCATGTTGAATTGTAATCTCCAATGTTGGAGGTGGGGCCTGGTAGGAGGTGATTGGATCATGGGGGCAGAGTCCTCATGACGGGTTAGAACCATCCCCTCTGTGCTGTTCTTGTGATAGTGAGTGGGTGAGTTATTGTGAGATCTGGTTGTTTAAAAGTGTGTAGCGCCTCCCTCCTCTCTGTCTGTTCTTTCTGCTCCGGCCATATGAAGATGCCTCTGCTCTGGCTTTGCCTTGTGCCATGAGTAAAAGCTCCCTGAGGCCTCCCCAGAAGCAGATGCCGGCACTGTGCTTCCTGTACAGCCTGTGGAGCTGTGAGACAATTAAACTTATTTTCTTATAAACTACCCAGTCTCGGGAATTTTTTTTTTTTATAGCAATACAAGAAAGGATTAATACAATATCCTTCCAGTCTTTCTTCTCTGTATATACTTATGCATGTATTTCTATTTTTCCTTTATAAAATGGTATTATACAGGATAACTGGCTTTGTAATCTTTTTCATTTAACGTTTTCTATAATCAGCTTTCTACGTAATTAAATATTCTTTCACCATGCATTTTCAATGCCTACCACATATTTGCTTTTAGATGTGTCATGACTTATTTAACCATCTCCTGTTTTTGGACATTTGAATGGTTTGCAGATTTTCACTGCCTTGAACAATTCTATGCTGAGCACCTTAAAGTGAAGATTTTGTATACAGCTATGATAATTTCCTTAGGATCAATTTCTAGCAGCAGAATTTCTGGGACAAAGAACATTTACTTTTTTTTTTTAGGTATTGAAACATTTCAAATTAAATTCCAGAAAAGGTTTTGTGAATATAAACTTCAATTTATAAAGTAAGAGTACATCTTTTTCTAGACACCTCCTAAATTCTAGATGTTATTTATAAGCTTCCAGCCCTTCATATGTAATTCTGATATTCAAAAGGCTCTGAAAACCAAAATTTTTTTCATCACTCATTTAGCGTCAAAACCTGACCTCAATTGACATGAAGACATTAACAGCCTGCATCTGTCTCATTTAGTGTGGATATTCATATTTTGCTTTAGAAATATCTTGCTGTTGGATTTTGGGGTGCTGCTGCAGACATTTTAGGGTGAAAGGGCTGCTTATGTCCAGCATATGCACCACAGTTCCTTTCTAAAGTCTGAAAATTTGTAAGTTTGGGCTCACATTTGGCATCAGGAATATCAGATAAATAGCTGTGAGCCTACATTAAAAAAAAAATTGACACCAACTAATAGGCAAACATGATGCCTCAGTTATTTTAATTTACATTTCTTTGTTTACTAGTAAGATTAAATATATATTACCTATCTTTAGCATCAATACGATTATTCACAGTTTTTATTTATTTTGGTAGATATTTTGGTTGTCTAGAGAATTTCTTTCTTTTTTTTTGAGAGACATAGTCTGTAACTTTATTTGGCTGATGATTGCAAGGATGTACATATTTGTCAGAACTCATTGATCTGTACATTTTACTATCTGTAAAATATTCTTCAAAGAATAAAAATAAAAATAAAAAAAGCAACATAAAGGAGTGGTCTCATCCTGGCAGCCCCTCCCTACATGTGTTGGTGGGGAATGTAACAGTATAATGAAGGAGAGAAAATAGACTTTAGGATACACTGAGCTGAGTGTATATTTTTTCCTTACCATTCAATAGTGGTGACCTTGGGCAAATTCTTTAACCTCTGCAAGCCTTAGTTTTCTCATCTCAAAAATGATGCTGGTGCTAACATTTACTTTATAAAGTTGCAATTGCAATGAAGAATGTATGCATATAAATAGAGGAAGAAGTTAGCACAGTTTCAGGTACACAGTCCCCCAGGACCAAAGATGCGCTGAAGGTGGGTTGTTATCTGACATGAAAAACGGTGCACCGTGAAAGAAAGGGAGATCTGTCTTTAATTACGAGAACCTTGAGTACACGCAGGTCTTGAAGATGTGTTTTATTAATCCTTACTTCAGAAACATGAGCCAACATCTGGACACCAATACCAAAAATATACTTTGGAAAATTTGTAAGAAAATTGGGCATGTCTCTGACGGAGCTCTCTCACCTTACAGAGGCATTTTTATGTATTTCTGATTACTAGACAATTTGTTTTGAAATGAAATAAGGGATGATTAAAAAAATAGATGATTTAGAGCAGGAAGGATTCTTATTTCCTGGTTCAAGTTACAGAATTTCTCTTGGAGTAAATGTTTTCTCCTCAAAGGCATGTGAGAAATATATTTTCAGAGTTCCAGAGTCCTTTCTTTCATTCTTTTTTTCTTCTTCTTCATCTTTGATCCATTTCTTGGCAGGGAAAAATTCTTGGGTCACTAACTCTCCCTCCTAGTCTATGGAGAAGGCGCTGTTGTGTTCCGTCATTTGGGAATATGGAGGAAAATTTTGAAGCCAAATCATTTTTCCCCGACCTAGGATGCCAGTCCATTTTTTTTCTTCATCCTTTAGCATTAGTCTCTTTGATTTTGTCTAAAAAAGAACATGAAAAATCAACACAAGGAGAGATTTTCTTGATCTCAGGGCAACTCTTTTTCACTTAGTCCTTAAATTAGAGCTTGCTTTCTGTCTGGTCTGGACTCTCTAGAATTTCAGTTGCACAAATATTGTGCCACTAGGATAGTTTTCTTGACACATATCACTTTGTTCCTCATGCTGTCTATTGATCCTTTCTTTTGGGTTACAGGAGGATTTTTCAGCCAGTGCTCTACCTGGTTGATTTGGTTTTCTGCTCCATCAGTTCTGCTCTTCTCTCTCTCTGTCCCTCCTGCTTGTGTCCACCATGTGAATATTCCCTTAATCTCAGTCTTTCCTACTGCAGAATGGGTGGGTAGGAGTCAGACTGGACATCCTGAATGGCCTTTTTAGCACCATAATTCTAAGAGTTATCATTGAAATTGCTATAGAAAGAATAATAATAAACACTTGCCTCAATTTCTCCCCTCTCTTTGGTTGAAGACATTAGAGGGTCATGATATTTAGTGTTTGGGGCCAGAAAAAAATCCTGTAAGAATACATAAAAGGCCGGGCACAGTGGCTCACACCTGTAATCCCAGCACTTTGGGAGGCTGAGGTGGGTGGATCACGAGGCCAGGAGATCAAGACTATCCTGGCTAACACAGTAAAACCCCGTCTCTAATAAAAATACAAAAAAGAAAAAAAATTAGCTGAAGGCGTCAACGCTGCTTCCCAGATGGAACCCTGTGGCTGCATCCTCCGAAGGGGAGGAAGGCTGTATCCTCACGTGGCAGAAGGAGTGAAAAGGCAAGATAGAGCTCTTTTCAACCTCAAGACCTTTTATGAGGGTGCCTCTCAAAGGCCACACCTCTTGATACTGTTGTACTGGGGATTAAGTTGCAACAAGAATTTTGGAAGGGACACTTCTATACAAACCAAAGGAGTTTCAAAGAGTTTACATGGCTTTAAGATGCACTGGGCTAGAGCTTCTACCTTGGAGAGAGTGCTGTAGTCTTTGAAATGCCTTCAGCATCAATCTGGGGACACAGCATGGTGTCTTACAAAGATCATGGGCAGCAGACATTTGATGAATTAACCAAGCTCTGCCACTTTCTGTGTAACCACAGACAAGTTATTTTACCATGAAGAGCCTCAGTTTTCTCATTTGTAGAATAGGGAATGCTAATGCCTACCTCACATAAGGTAAAGATCAAATGAGATCACTTATGAACAGTGCCTGGCAGATCTGTTCTTTTTCATTAATGAATCAGGGGTCACATACAGATCTAGAATGGGATTTCTCAACTTCAGCATTCCTGCATTTTGGATGGGAGAAATCTTTGCTCTGGGGGGCTGTCCTGTGCATTGCAGCATCACGCTCTCTACCCATTAGATGCCAGGAGTACCTAGATTGGGTCAAATGTGCCCTGGGGCACAAAATCCTCCCTGGCTGAGAAACACTGCTCTGAAGCAAGCAAGGTGCTTTTCTAGAACTTCGCTCTGAGCTGTCAGTATGGGGATAATTTTTGTGCAGGTGGAGAAGATTTGGTGGGATGATATCTACCTCATCTAAAATCCTCATCTTCCTGTTGATGGCTGTAGCACATTTAAATCGATAGGCCATTTCCCGATTGCTGGGTGTGCAGGTGGACTTGCATGTCTGCTGCCATAGGGCTTGCAGCAGTGGCCATCACTGTACAGGTCTCCTTTGCACACCTGGCTTGAACTTCTAAAGGGCTCTGCTATTAGTATCAATGTGGCCTCCCCCTGGGATCGGCCTATGAAGTAGAGATAACGAGGGTAGTATGAAGCAGCCCAGTGATGCTGAAGCCAGTCTCACTGGTGCCCAAACATGATTGTGTGGGTGGAGGTTGCCCAGCCTTTGCTTTTCTCTACCTATCCCACACCTTGGAGCCTGCCAACATCCTCTGGAATTATGGCCCTAGAACATTTTCCAGGCCGATCCTGAGCACCTCACGTGTCTGGAGAGACCAGTACTCGACCAGCTTTTACTCATGGCAGCAAGGGCCAGGTTTCATTCCTTCCACTGCGTGGGTGAGAAAATAGAGACTCAGACATAAGTAACTTTCTAAGGTTACACCAGACACTTTTCTTTTGTGGTAATGAGCTCTCCATTCCTGGAAGTACCCAACACTGGGGACCTTGGCATGGTGCAGGGGAGCATGCTGGGCCATGCCACCAAGTTCTCCCTCTTGGGACAATGCTTCTCTTCCTTCCTCGGAGGCTGCCCAACTGGCTTCAGCTCTTTCCGTTTTCTTTCTTCTGCCTTGGAACCTGGTCTCCATCCTCCCTCTGAAGTGAACTCGCTCTATGAGTTCTAACAAGAAACATTATGATCTAACTTCTTGTGGCTTCAGGAGATACAAATCTGTGGCAACACTTCAAATTAAGTGTCGTGAGTGAGTAATTACTTTCTGAATCTGAGGCGTTCCATTGAATGGGAATCATTACTGTGTGTTAATTAAAATCCCACTGATTATTAAAATTATATTTTGGTGTTTTAATAACTCTATAAGGGACATGCAGATAAAGCCCAGAGATACACATCGGTGTGGATTCTTGTTCAACCCCAATAAATATTGATATTACTTCAGACATGTACTTATTGGTTCATGAAATGTAAGTGGAATTCACACTGGAGATGGGTCTGGGTGTCTCAATGAAGTCTGCACCTCTTTGGAAGCCAAGTGCAGGGATCTTTTGATCTTTATAAAGTCTGAGTTTGGAGCAAGCTTCTTCAGAGTGCAGAGTGATTGGGAATATCAAGGAGGAGGTGTGGGGTGGTTATGATACACTCCTGTCTAATTCCTTCTGGGTGCTTCCAAGGACCAGGGTAGAATTGAAACTTGCAATCTTCATGGAATCTTATTAATATTAGATCGTAGGGCTGTAGATACTCAGGATTGGCATTCAGGAATTTTAAGTCATTTATTCACCAAGTCTGGCTGCTGATCAGAATCCCCTTGGGAAGCTTTGCAAACATTCACATTTCCTACTGCTTCTTTGAGGTCCTGACTGGGCAGGTAGGTGGGTTTGATCCAGCCCCATAGGTGATCTGTCCACTCCAGTGTTTCTGTTTGTCTGGGGATGCATGAGGAATATTTTCACCTCCTCGTTCCTACTCTCCCATGTCTCTCTTGGGGCTCTGTCTCCCAAACTTCCTTCCACTGAAAGAGTCTGCAGAGGTGTTTTTTACAGGTTGGCATTCACTGGATTGGGAACATTGACACATTCCTGCCCTCCATAGCAGTATGGGCTCCAACGTCCCCAGCAGTGCCCAGCCAGCCTTGCCTCCCTGCTTCTAGAAGCTGAGCTCACCCCAGGACTTCTCAGATGTCTAGAACATTATTCCCCAGCGGAGAGATAGGTGCCCCAGGAGCTAGATGGAGACATTATATTATCTACCTGAATGAAGCAAGATATTTGGAAGGGTCCACTTGATGTGGCCATTTCATGAGGCTGTTTTGCTATAGGAAGGGTATTGGTCAGGCTCTGGCAGGAGACAGGGCACCCTCAAATTGGGTC
Organism: Macaca thibetana thibetana; assembly: GCF_024542745.1. NCBI lineage: Eukaryota > Metazoa > Chordata > Mammalia > Primates > Cercopithecidae > Macaca > Macaca thibetana. The sequence goes on from NC_065584.1 coordinate 8,576,739, forward strand.
ACTTGAGGAGAATTTAGCAGATGTGCCGTCTGCAAAGGGGCGAGGAGGGAGAAGGGCCATCCTAGGAGATAGTGCAGTGTGCTGGACTCGGGGCCTGCAGTCGAGAGGGGAGGAAGAGCTCCCTGGGATGGGAATGCAGAGAGAGCTGGGGATGGGGGCGTGTAGCCCACCTGCCTGTGGTGAGCCTGGGAGAGAGTGCTGGGGGGAAATACCCTACCCACCTCACTCTCCTTCCCACACAGCTGAGCAGCAGCAGCGGGTCTCCTCTGGCTCTGCAAGGTGCACAGCGCAGCAGGTGCTCACAAGAGGCCAAGGGGCAGCGCCTCTGTAGAGGGCATGGCCTTTGACATGGCCTGGGTGGGGTGGAAGTGGAATTTCGGCTGGTGGAGCAGCAGACTGGGGTCCAGGAGTTGGGGGATGACATTTGAGCTGGGTGGAGGAAGTTTTCAGGTTTGCAGTCAGGGTGGATAAGGCCAGGAGCTGGGGTCTGGATTGGACAGGGGCCCAGGCTGGACCAGATAAGAGGGTAGGGAGGGCTGGTTCCTGTCCCTCACGGTGAAGGGTCTTTGATTCCACAGGACACAAGCATCCACCGACAGGGTGAAGAGAGGAGAGCCTGGTTCTGGGAAGACGACTGTGGTGAGATGGATTGGACTGGGGAGATGCTGGAGATGGGGACCTGCTGGGGTTACTGTGTTGGCCAGGTGAGAAGTTAAGAGTGTCCAGATCCCAGTGGAGAGAAGAATGGAAGGAGAAGTCCTGAGGCTCTTGCAGAGGAAGGACAGGACTGGATAACAGGCATCACGGGGGAGGAGATGAAAAGAATCCCTGGCCCTGAGCCAGGTAATACCTGCAGAGGGAGCTATGGGTTTAAGGGACTGTCATTTCCCTGGTTCCTGGGGTGTCTTGGTGCTCGGGGTCTTCTCTGTGCACCCTCTAACCTGGCTTCCTATTGGAATCACTTGGAGAGGCTGTTAGAAACACAGCTTCCTGAGCCCCGTGCTCAGATGGTCTGCACTGGCCCTGAATCTGCATTTTTCAGGTGGCTCCAGGAAAATCAGATGCAGCTGGGCTGGTTGACATCGCTGTTACCTCCCTCATCCTTCCCATACCCAAAGAAAGTCCTGGTGGATTTTCCTCTCACTGGCATGGAAACTGAGGCACAGGGAGGTGAGTGGCTTGCCCAGGCTCATACAGTTTGAGCCCAGGCTGGCGTCTATGCAGGGTCGCAGTCCTGTGGTCTCACAAAGCCAAGACCTGGAGGAGACTGAAGGGGAGGGGTGGGAGCCCGACTTTGGTTTCTTTACTCTCACCTCTAGGGCTACCGACAGCTCACTGGGAGGCCGTCTCCTGTAGCACAGGGTGGGGCAGAGCAGGCTGCACAGGGAGTGGGCGTGTGGGTGCCAGACCCTTCCTGGTGGCCAGGACCTTGGCAGACAGACCCCAGCTGGGCCTGCTCAGGCTCAGCAAGCCCTCCAGAGCAATCTGAGCAAGGGTGGGGGGTGCTGATCAGCCCCTGGGTCCTGGAGGATTCATTTTGAAAGGATTATAAATGATGAAATGGGCTTGTATCCTTCTCTCTTCAGCTGGAAACACTGCCAAGTAAAATCACGTTTTCCTGCCTTGGGGATTTTACTGATTGATTAACTGTGCTTCTCCAGGGCAAGGCATGTGGCCTCAGTTTGCCTAACCTGTCAAATGGGAACTAGTGTGGAAGTTTAGTGTCACATAGTCAGATGGGCCTGGCTTCATATCTCAACTCATGCCTTTGGGCAATTGTCTCTGTCTCCTAGTTTCTACATCTGCAAAACAGAGACAGTGACGCCAGCCTCACTGTGTTGTAGTGGGTATCAAATGGAATGCAATGAGAAGCACACATAGCTAAGCACAGTGCTGGGCACGGGGCAGGGGAAAGCTACTGATTGCTGCTATTAGCCCAAGTACCTGGCACATCCCACATGCTGTTCATTTGTTGGCGAAGACAAATATATAGTGTCTGTGTGAATTGCTGTATATGGGTGTATGGACATATATGGAACTTGGCAAGCAGAAGTTTATGATCTAATGGGCTGGAACAGCAGAGAGATCTGCTGTCTGAATACCCTGTTGTGTCTTGAGCACTGGCCTGGGTCTTCTTTGGGACCCAGAAATGTGAACAAGAGAAAGAAGAAATTTCTTAGCACCCCGCATATGCTAGGGTCACCCCAGGTTGTTTATAGTCAGCCTTACTGAACTATTTGGCAACTTTTTCTTTTCTTTTCTCTGCTTCTGCTTTTTCTGCTTCTGTTTCTTCTGCTTCTTTTTCTTCTGCTTCTTCTGCTGCTGCTTCTTCTTCTCCTTCTTTTTCTTCTCTTCTTCTTCTCCTCCTCTTTCTTCTTGTTCTCCTTCTCCTTCCTCTTCCTCCTCTTCCTCTTCCTCCTCCTCCCCCTCCTCTTCTTCTTCTTCTCCTCCTCCTCCTTCTTCTTGTTCTCCTTCTCCTTCCTCTTCCTCCTCCTCCTCTTCTTCTCCTCCTCCTCCTTCTTCTTCTCCTTCCTCTTCCTCCTCTTCCTCCTCTTCCTCTTCTTCCTCCTCCTCCTCTTGTTCTTCTTCTTCTTCCTCTTCCTCCTCCTCCTCCTCCTCCTCCTCCTCCTCCTCCTCCTCTTCTTCTTCTTCTTCTTCTTCTTCTTCTTCTTCTTCTTCTTCTTCTTCTTCTTCTTCTTCTTCTTCTTCTTCTCCTTCTCCTTCTCCTTCTCCTTCTTCACCTTCTTCTTCTTCGCCTTCTCCTTCTCCTCCTTCTCCTTCTCCTTATTCTTCTTTTCTTCTTTTTTCTTGAGATGGAGTCTTGCTCAGTCGCTCAGGCTGGAGTGCAGTGGCGCAATCTCGGCTCGCTGCAACCTCTGCCTCCTGGGTTCAAGCAATTCTCTGTCTCAGCCTCCCGAGTAGCTGGGATTACAGGTGCCCACTACCATGCCCAGCTAATTTTTGTATTTTTAGTAGAGATAGGGTTTCACCATATTGGCCAGGCTGGTCTTGAATTCCTGACCTCTTGATCCACCTGCCTCCACTTCCCAAAGTGCTGGGATTACAGGCTTGCGCTGCTGCACCCAGCTTGGCAACTATTTTTGAACTTGATGTATCCCCTTTCTCCTTCATGATGCCACCAATTCCTATACATCCTTCAAAATCCTACTCATTTAGTCCTCTCTCTGAGAATCATTTCCGGACCTGTGCATGCTCCCCTGGGCTGGGTTAGTGGATCTCTGCCTCCATGGCTGGGGCCTGCACCATTGGATGCCCATCTCACTGTGTGGTAGGAGGTGACTGTCCAACCTCCACTGGATTGTCAGTGGCTGGAGGGCACCAGCCATGTCCCTAGTGTCCAGCCCAGGACGTGGCACAGAATAAAGGCCAGCTTTGTTGAGTACATGAATGGGCATAAAGAAAAAAGAGATCACAGTCCCTGCCTGAAGGAATAAGCATGGACGCGGGGCGATTGGGCCATCCTGTCAAACGTGATAAGGGCCAGGTAAGTGATGCATTGGGGGAGCCCAGAGAAAGCAGCAGTTTCTCTGGGGGACCCAGAAGGACTTCCAGGAGCAGGCGGCCTTTGAGATGGATTTGAAAGGTGAAGGGATGACTTATTCCCAAGTTTGTTCTTCTCCATCTTACAGGGGGCGAGCCCAGCCGCGACAGGGTGGAGCCAGATGATTCCCCTCCAGGCCGGTGTACATTTTGCTGAGTGTGAGCGTGGGTCCCATCGCTCCATGGTGCCGCTGGCCACAGTTCACCTCCAACACAGTCAGGTGGGACTGGAAGAGCTGAGGCAGGGCCAAAGGAAAATGAAATAAGGCAGGAAGAGCCAGGTCTGCCAGGCTGGGGCTGTCCCCACTGCTGGGATGTCCTGGGCAGTGGACAAAGATGTTATGTCAAGGGGTTCACGGACTATTCTGGCACAGTGGCCACAGTTCCTTTAGTCGTTCAAATACAGGCTCTGGGGGCACCTCCAATGAGATGGGCCTTGTGCTCTGGGCTAGGGGAGCAGGTGAACAGATCATACCCTGTGCCCCTGGGAGGTCACAGGTGAAAGAGGCAGACAGATATGGAGATGATCAAGTACATGAAAGCCTCCTAGAGTCGCCGAAAGCCCACTTTGCAGAGACTGTCTGCCCTGTGAAATGACCATTCACACACATGCATGGATTAAACATGTATACATGCCCAGGAGCATGGATCAGAGAGTTAAAGTCCCGCTCCAAGGAGCTTCCATTTCAGTAAGTGAAGGAGCTAGCCATTAATCGAAGCACCACTAGTAAGTGCTGGAGATGCTGTTAGGAGTGAGGTCTTCCCTGGTCAGGAAGGCCATGGGTGGAGATGTGAAGGTAAGAAGGCCAGGTAGGGCAGGGACATCACTAGAGGGGAGAGCGCAGGTGCAAAGGGCCTGAGGGGGGGGCCCTGGAGGTGGCCATTCTGGCTGGAGTGGTGAGAGTGGTAGTTGAGTGGCAGGAGGTGTGCTGGAGGGGTGAGCTGGAAGGGCATTATCCCACCCACCAGGGATCCCACACCACCCAGTGCTCACTGGAAACCCCCTGGCATCCTCTCCCACCCTGGCCCTTGGCTGTTGTGACCTGGTGAGATCAGGCCTGTTAAATGAGTGGCTGGGCCTGTGACCCAGGGACATCCTGGGTGGACTCAGGGATAGAGTGAGAAAGAGGGAAAGAATAGAAAGGTAGCAAACACCAAATGCCTTGATGCCAAAATGATGGGCATCCGGGCCTGAGTAAAGATTCCTTCTCTACCCCCAAAGCACTGGTAGAAGGACCCTATCCCACTTTAGGTGGGGTGCGTGCGACCTGTGACCAGATTAGCATTTGAAAAGGATGACACTGATGGGAGCAGTAAGAGCAGAAGCTTCTGGAGGCCTGAGTTGTGGTATTTTCTATCCAAAGCTGTTTCCAGATGTGTTTTGCGACAATGCCCATTCATCTATTACTACCTGCTCTGCCCTGGAGGAGAAGCAATGGAGGTGTTCTCTGCCTCCCCTCTCAGTCCACCAGCATTTGATGCCAACCATGAAAGGACTGTGCCTGGTGCTCTGGGGCCAGCCCTGTGTCCTCAGGAAGCTCACAGCCCAGCCGGCATGGCCTGGGGGCCCACCTGGCAGTGACAATGGTGCTCCCTCCACATCCCGGAAGCCCTAAACCAATCACGGGGGCTAGGGCAGGATTTCTGCCTGGGCTGGTGCTTGGGTCTTATCTGGGTGCAGAAGGCAAGGAAGAGTGTACCAAATAGAGGGAACAGTGAACTTGGAAATGGGGAGACTTTGGAGAACGTGGTATCTGAGGAAGGTGGTTAGGTGCTGTTAGAAAGAGAAATGCGAGTAGGCGGTGGGGGTGGAGCAATGCCCCGGCCAAGGTGGGCTGTTTGAAGAGGCCCGGGACCCGGCAGGCAGGGTGGCGGGCAATGGGGCAGGACGCAGCCTGGGCCTGCTCCAGGCGGTGAGGCGCTTCCCGCAGGTGGCCCTTTGATCTCACAACAAATGGCCTATTCAGCATCTCCAAGACTGGGCCAGCTCCTGGCAGCCAAGGTGGGAAGGTGGGAAAACACAAGGGGATTGTCTGCCCAGTTCCAAAGCCGGGAATTTGCTCAGCAACACTGCATACTCAGGGAGTAGCCAGGTTCTAGCAGTCGTCACGATGGCTATTCGCCAAGGACTCCCCTGACAGGCTGCAGGCAGACCCTGGGGGCTGGGATGCCCAGGCTCCTTTGCCTGCCTTTGCAGGTCCTGGAGCAGGAGTGGGGTGTGGGATGGAGGTAGGGATTGCTTGGATTGGGGCTTTGGGTGCAGTTGTTCATATGAGCACAGATCTGAGCAAGACAGCATGGCAGGGTGAAACGGCAGCCTTGTCACAGAGCCCCCAGAAAAACTGACGGATGCGAACTTCCTTCTTCTGCTGGAAACTTTTTCTGTGGGTGAAGGCCCATTTGTGGAGAGAGGCAAGGTTGGATATTGTGATCCTTCATACTGAAGAAACTGGGTTCTCCTCCCCACCCTCCACCTGCCATTCCAAATGAAGCCAACACTAAAACTATAAGAGACTCTTTTATTTTATTGAAGTGACACCAAACATGATGGATGCTGAAAACAAAACAGCTTCTTTGTAGACTTTTGGGGTCTTTCTCTTTATTAATTTATTATAGGTGTGTTCTCTGGTGTCCCAAGCCCACATTTGGAAGGTCCACTGGATAAGTGGTGATGCTGGAGAAAGATCTCTTTGTAGACTGCCCAATTCAAGAGAGAAAGCTCGCTTGGGGGCTGAGAGGTGTTCTGGGGCAGTGTGGGTAGGTGAAGTGTGGACGTACAGTCCTGGCCTTTGACCTTCCTGGCTTCACCAAGCTGTATGTACTCAGGAAAGTTGCACAGCCACTCTGAACCTTGATCTTTTCCTCTGGTAATAACTGGCATTAATGCCCATTTGCAGTGTTGCTGTGGACCCGATCAAGTGTGTTGATACACACAGGATGGTGTGTGTTCTCACAGCAGCTACTCAGTGAACATTAGTTTCCCATCTCTTAGGAAAGAAAAGTTGGCTTAGAAATCAACTTTAAAATATTTTTGTTGTTTGTTTAAGAATGGCTCAAAAGTCACAAAATTATTTAGAAATTGTTTTCACTGAGTTCAGAAATCCAGGAGACTACTTAATCGACAGTCTGTTTTCTTCCCGATAGCCTCATGATGGACTCATCTTTGAAAACCCAAACAAAGCAATTTAAGTTTTCAAATTCATTTTGCTCATTTACCCACTCATTCATTTATTCTGCAAACAAGTAGTCAACACCTCCTATGTGTGAGGTCTGGGGCTGCTCCCAATTATACAGAAAAAGTGGAGAGGAGGCTTGGAGCTGTGGGAAAGAGGAAACTCGGGTCCAAGAGGTCCCTGCAATTTACTAACTGTGACCTCGGGCAAGTCATTTCAGCTCCGTAGCCCTCGGTTTTCTCGTTTGTATAATCAGGATAAGAATATTTCCATTGCAGGGTTGTTTGCGAGAATTAGAAATAATGTGTGTAAAATGTGGGGTGCATGGAGCCATGGGAGCAGCTGGTCCTGCTAAGACGTGGTCCCTGCCCTTGTGGCTGAGGCCCCTGTGGTGGTGACAGACGGATGGTCAGAGGCACCCAGAGTGATTTGTTTTAAGAGTACATCTCTCCATCTGCATCCGTATATAACAGACCCGAGATACAGGCTTGGGCAAAGCTCTGTTTGCAGACTGCCAAATTCAAGAGAGGAAGCTTGTCTGGGGACTGAAGGGTGTTCAGGGGCAGTGTGGGCAGGTCAAGTGTGGACGCGCACAGTCCTGGCCTTTGACCATTCTGGCTTCACCAAGCTGTATGCACTCAGGTAAGTTACACAGCCACTCTGAACCTCAGTCCCTTCCTTGTCTCCAGGTAAAATGACCCAAGGACCTGTCTTTAGGTGGGCCTTTTTATCCCGTCCATGTGCAAAAGCCCACTCCAAATGAACCAAATCTCCCACATGCTTTTTAAAGTGTGACTCAAGAGTTGAAGCAGAGCGGGGACCTGCCTATGGACCCTGGATCTTAAATGAGCCCCTGGAGCTCAGCGGCAGGTTCTCGGGAGTCTGGCTGGCTGAGTGCTTGGCTGGGATGAGTGGGAGCAGTTGCAGGAAAAGGCAGAACTAGTTTCTCCGGAGTGTTTATCCTGCTTTCTGACCTCAGAACCCAACCATCCTAATGATTTTTAATGACTCTAACGTGCCTCACGTCTTGACTGGACCCACTGGCCATGCTGTGCTGTCAAATGGCCTCTTTCCCATGCGTATTGCCCGGCGGAAGTGGGTCCAGATGCCAGGTGGGATTACTTGGGTCGCACACATGGTGGGACTTAGTTCAAAAGGATTTGACCCCAGGCTCTGCCAGAGCTCAGAGCTCGGGGAGATGGCTCCAGCCAAGCCCCTTTTCAAAGCCAGGTGGAAACATGTTCAGGGAAATGGGATCAACTTCAAAGTCAAATCTCAGCTGTGCCGCTGACTAGCTGAGCTCTCAGCATACGAACTTGGTTTCTCTGGTCTCTATTTCCTCATCTGAGAAACGGGTGCTGTAATGAGATCTTCCTCACCTCGCCAGGATCCCTGCTCCTCCACCCTCTGTGGGCCTGAGCTTCGCCTGTAGCAAATGTAGGATTTCTCAGGCGCCTCCCAATTTTGTAACCCTATGACTGTCTCGCTGGCCAGCTTCTTCCTGTCCACGCCCATTCCCACCCACCTGAAAAATACCTGCCCTTGGACGATATGGCCTTGGCCAAGCCATTTCCCAAGAAGGGCTGCCATGGCCTGGGGTTGCCGCCCACCTGAGACCTCGTGGGGCCGGGGCTGAGCTCTCAGGGTGAACCTTGTGAATATGAGCCTTGTGAATAGCATAAACACTCGCTGGTTCCCGTCCCGTCCCTGCTGACTACCCTTAGGCAAACTGGACAGTGAAGCACCAAAGCCTCTGCCTCCCCTTCACACACATGACGTAACTGTCACTGGTGAATGTGGAGATTTCTAGAGAGTGAGGGCTTCTCCATTAGTGAGTCAAAAGGCTCAGATCAGCTCTCTGCCTTTCGTGCAGGCTCCAACTGTTGCTTCACCCGAACCCACCCTCTTTCGTAAGCAAGAGGATCCTTGCCAGCTGAGTCACCGAGTCCGGGGACTCCAGCCAGAAAATGGTAGCGGCTTCATGGCCCAGACCCTGGCTTGAGGGCCTTGTCTAGTCTCTTCTTGGCCGGCTGTGTGGGTGGGAGCCCCCTTATCCCGAGGGATCATTTGTTCTCTCTCCCCCCATATTCTGCAGATGAACACCCTTGGGGTGGAGGAGAATTTCAGCTACTTGCCTGATGCTTTACGGTCCTGGGCAACAGAGCAGCTTTGTCTTGGGGTCTGACCACAAAGCCCTAGCCATTATTATTATTAATATTTCTTAGAAATATTTATTTCTTGTTTAATCAGATGCCTTAGAAATCTCATGAGTGTGTCAGGTGAGCAAGTAGGGAAAGACATGAAAGTGTCCTTAATAACAGCACAGTGCTTCTCAGCTGGGGCAGTGTTGCCCCCAGGGGATGTTTGGTAATATCTGGAGACGTTTCTGGTTGTCATAATTGAGGGGCAGGAGGTGTTACTGGCATCAAGTGAAGAGAGGCACGGGATGCTGCTACACATGCTACGAGGCACAGGGCAGCCCTCCACAAAGAGTGACCCAGTTCAAATCATCAATATCCCCCAGCCTGAGAATTCATGATACAGGGAAGCTGAGGAGCTCCCTTGCTTTGGAACTAGACCATGAGGCCTCCAGAGAGTCTCGAAAATAGTATTTATATACATAAAAACAAAAACCCCATTTTAATTGTAAGGTAGATTTTAATTTTGAGGTTGAAGGGCTGGTGAGTGCTCAAATTAGAGTGTAGGCTGGTGGCATCTTCGGGAGGCCCCATCACTGCCAGCCCCAGGCTGTCCTGACTCCTGCCCCGGGGACACTGAAGATACCCACTCCCTGCTCCGGGTACAGGTGGTACCCCACTCTGCTTCTGCAGCCCTGATCTCTACCTGGGGCGATTCTCCCACATTTCACTGCTGGTGGGACGTGACACCTGAGTTTACCACCCCTAGCTCAAAATGCAATGTGTCCCAACCTGAGCCCCGCACCTGCCCTCCCAGCCTGCTTCTTGTGGGTCCGGTGTGCCTGAGCCCCTCCTCATTCCCTCACTTCATTGGCCTCCTTCCCACCACCCCACAGCTGTCTTATTTTACATTCACCACCATCTTTCTGTCCTTCCTTTCTCTGCCCATGCCTTCTGTCATCCTTTCCTCTCTACCTGGAATCCTGTTCGAGCTGCCTTCTTTGTCTCTTCAGGATTCTTTTGTGTCAAATGTTTTGTCTGAATCACTGTGACTTTCATCTTTCCGAAGCTGTTTTTCGCTTGTACTACTTTCCTGGTCCAAACTCCTCCATGGCTCCCTTTGCTAACAAGGGAAGGTCTTTCTACCTCCCTAACTTGGGAGTCACGGCTCCCTGTGACTGGGCTATCAACCTCCCACTACAGTGCAAATGTCTCCCTCTCCCAGGCCACTCCGTGCTGCAATATGGGGCACACTTGTGGTGGTCAGAGCTGTCTATGCACCCCCTAGACCGTGAGATTTGTGAGGCCAGCAGCAAGTCTTGCCTGTTCAGTGTGGGGAAGCTGTGCTAGTAGGTCCTCAGCTCACCTTTGCCAAATGCTCCATTGAATGGTAGATGAACCAGCCCCTCTGCTAGGCAATCCACGATTCCTCCCTCTGTTGTCCTTCCTGCTGTTCTCCACCCTAGAACCTTCCCTCTCCTACATCCACACCTTACTATGAATCCCATTTGAAGTCAGCTCTCCGCTCAGATAGCATCCCCCAACTGGAAGAAGGGATGGTTTCCGTTTCCAATCAACCTCCACAACACTTTTTCTAACCCCCTCGAACAGTGCTCACTACTCTCAGCCTTAAATTATAGCTATTTATGATAAAATAAATAATAAGGGTGGTTCTTGGTTCTTGAGTGCAGCCAGGCTCACTTATTTGCAGGCCAGGCACCTTGTTGAAGCCACACAAGGACCTGATTCATGTAGGCTTCAATGGGTCCCTTTTACAAAGAGGAAAACAAAGGTGCAGAGATGTTTATAGATGTGCCTCGAGGGTGAGAGGCTAGTTGATTTCCGAGCCAGAGGCAGTGCACCTTGATTATGAGAGCTCCATGCTTGGATCTGAGAGCACCAAACTCTGGGCATAGAACTTGCATTCATTCCCTCATTCATTCATTCACTCATCCATTCATTCCCTCACTCTTATTCATTCATTCATTCTTTCACTAATTCATTCATTCACTCATTAGTGAGGGAATGCACAAATCAGTGAAACAAATGAATCCTTTGTTCATGAAACTAATATTAATTGAGTATTTTTCATGTGTCAGGCACATCCTAGCTGCTCAATGAAAGGTTTTCTGCTGTCTTTTCTTGAGGAGGAGGGAATGAACGCATTGATACCTCTGGTCTATTGAATTAGGAAGCAAGTGACTTAAAATCATCTTTTGAATTTCAGAGCCCTAACCTGGTAACACTGAAAGGGACACATGTGATTGTTCTTATCCACGGGCTCATGTTACAGATGAGAACAGTGGACCCGCTCAGGGAAGGGCTTGCTCCAGTGGACCCGCTCAGGGAAGGGCTTGCTCGGGGCCACCCAACAGCCCCGTGATCTAGCCTGGACTTGGCCCCTCTGGCTTTAGATTTACCATTCATTGTTTTCCTTTCACTGTGCCTGGGGAATGGGTATGACTAACCTGGGCTTCCAGGACATGTATGACTTGAGTGAGATGTGGATTTGGGGGTGGACAAGAAAAGAGAGGAGAAGACAGATTTCACAAGTTCTTATCAGGTCCTTGTCATCTTGTGTGCTATGAGGGAGCCATCAGGATTCCATTTCACCGATGGAAACCTGGACCTTAGGAGAAGGGAGCCCCCCAGGAGCATGCAGGGATGAACCAAAGCTCCCATGAGTGGAGAGGGCATGGTGGAGCTACCTGGAGAGAAGTTCGGCACTTTTGCTGTAGCGATGGGGAGGCTGGGTTTGAGCTTTGCCCCTCACTTCTGTGTGGCCAGGGCAGGGTATTTCATCTGTGTGCATCTCAGTTTGCTCGGGTACAAAATGGGGCACTGATGCTTCTTACCTTATATGCTTGTTGTGAGGATCCAGTGAGTAATAACCCAGCCAGGACTCAAACCTGTGCCACACAAGTGAATGCTCATGGTTAGCTCATATTTTTAATGTTATCATCAGAGAAACCTTTGGTTCCAGACCCGGGTCTGCCAATCACTCCTCAGGTGACCTTGGGCAAATCCGTTAGAGTTTCTGTGCCTTGGTTTACTTAGGTGTAAAATGAGGCAGACGGTAACCCCCAGCCATACCCCGAGATCCTGGTGTCATGGGCCTGGCCTCCTGCCCTGCTCCAGGAGCTGCTCGGCCAGCACACGTGGCTCTTGCTGTTTCCACTGCTCCATCGAGGTTGTTAGAGTTAAAAGGAAAGGAAGGAGATTTCGATGCTGAAGAAAGGGCTGGGGAATTAGGGGAGCTGGGAGTTAGCCCCGAGGAATTCTGGTTTTTGGCAGTTTTCCCTGAGCTGCTCTGGAAATGTTGGGTAGACATCGAATGTCCCTCTTGCTTCATCTGGCTGGGCATTGCGACATCGGCACAGTGTGAAAAATAGAGCTGTCCTGGGAGAACCGCCTTAGTCATGGGAACCTGGGGAACCTCTCCCAGGAGTGTCCTGCAGTTGGGGCAGGGCTTGGACTGCGGGATCGGTGGTTAGTCAGGGGCCTGGCCGGGGAAGACCTTGTTGTGCAAGCAGCCACTTGGCGGGCGCATCCCTGGTCTCTGCACAAACTCAGAGGTCTCGGTGTGCCCAAGAGAAACTGGGGGGCTGCTCCTGCCCCCTGTAAGTGGGGGAGGTCACGGCTAGGATTTCTGTGGCCTCCTCAGCAGGCCAAGAGGCATGGATCCAGCTTCTACTCCTAGCTCCTCCATTAACTTGCTGGGTGAACTTAGGCAAGGCTGGGCCTCAGGGCTCCCATCTGTAAAAGGAAGTGATCAGACTTGGTCTCTGCCATCCATCTCAATTTTAAATTTCTCCAAGTTGAGTTCTCTGCTCCTCATCTAGGGTGCACAGTGGGTTCCCAGTAGCTGTGATGCGAAGAAATGAATGAACAAATGACAGATCCAAACAGAAACCTCTCCACTTCTTTCCAGTCTATGGAATGCTTTGCTCGGAGATGAGCTCAGAGCAGAGCCGTCAACAAATGCAAGGTGGCTGCAAAGACCAAGTGCAAAGATTCTCTTAGAGAGGCTCAAGTCAGTGGATTAGAACAAACCAATTAAGGGTGTTTGTGTATTTAGCATTTTGCACTCAAAATACTTACAGGGGAAGGGTAAGCCTTTGAAATCAAACACATCTTGCCGGTTAAATGTTGGTGTAAGTTTTTTTTTTTTGGAGGTAGGGCCCAGACATGGCAGCCAGAGCTTATGTGAAAAGGCAAATTACCTATACATGAGGTTATGCCTAATTACCTGAAATACCCTCCTCCGTTGAGTGAAAAACACAGTTTTCATCAGTCCCGTATTAATTATGGCTGCTGACAGCTGCAGTTGGCAAAGGCGTGTTTTTAGCTCATGACTCAGGGCTGACTCAGGGTTGGGGACTGAGCTTTCTGTGGCCTCGAGCTGGGTCCCCTTTTTTCCTGGAAACGCCTAAACTGCTTGCCAATCCCTGTGACAGGGCCCTTGGACTTTCCCGGGAGGCTCAGCATACTGTTTTTTTTTTTTGGTTTGTTTTTGTTAAGATGTATTTTCTTTTTTTCTTTCTAATTTTTCATTTTAGGTTTGGGAGGTACATGTGCAGCTCTGTTACATGGGTAAATTGCATGTTGTGGGGGTTTGGTGGACAGATTATCTTGTCACTCAGGTGGTGATTGGCATAATATCTGAAAGATAGTTTTTCAATCCTCATCATCCTCCCACCCTCTACCCTCAAGTAGGTCCCGTGGTCTGTTGTCCCTTTCTTTGTGTCTATGTGTACTCAATATTCGGCTTCCACTTTTAAGTGAGAACATACGATATTTTGTTTTCTGTTCCTGCACTAATTCACCTAGGATAATGGCCTCCAGCTCAATCCATGTTGTAGCAAAGGACATGATTTCATTCTTTTTTATGGCTGCATAGTATTCCATAGCGTATACGTACCGTATTTTCTTTATCCAGTCCACTGTTGATGTGCAGCTAGGTCGATTCTCTAGCCTTGCTATTGTGCATAGTGCTGTGATGAACATACCAGTGCATGTGTCTTTAGGGTGGAATGATTTCTATTCCTTTGGGTGTATATACCCCGTAATGGGATTGCTGGGTGGAGTCGTATTTCTGTTTAAAGTTATTTGAGAAATCTCCAGACTAGAGCACCTGGATTTAAGCTCCTGGCTTCCAAGCTGAGGGTAGGGGGTGGGGATGTGGCCAATTTACCTTCAGCCCCATGTGGCTGCCTGAGCTGGGTGCTCCTGTTCCCACCTGTGCATCAACCTGATGACTGTCCTGAGACGCCAGTGTTAGCTTATCCTTCAGAAAGGTGAGGAAACTGAGGCCTTGGCTTTAAAGTGGTGCAGCAAGGATTTGAACTCAGCATTTCCTGACCAGAACAGCTCTTTTCTCCTCATTGCTCTTTGGGGGCCTCACTCAGGTTACCTGCAGGGCACGAGGTGCTAAGTGGCCTCAAGAAGGTGGGTCTCACTTCTTCGAGCTGCACCCCTCTGGCTCAGGACTGGACAAGTTTGTGATTCCATCTGAAGGGCTTTGAGGACACGCCAAGTTATAAAATATGGAAGACTTTCCAGGTGGAAAGGACTTTGTCATCCATCTTGGCCTTGCTTCCACACTGATGGATGGATTGACCATTTGGTCATGTTTGTGAGACTATTTTCCCGTCTCGTTTATCTTCTCACACACAATCACCTCTGCCTTTGAGTGGTCACCCAGGCCTGACTCTACAATGCAGGCTTAGAGGGTCAGTGGGCATCCTCAGCAAATGCTGTCCCATGTAAATGTCTGGCGAGCTCCCTGCATGGGTCCTCAGGAAACACCCATTTCCCTCCCGGCCTCTCTGGCCCTCTGAGGCTGACAGGTGTGTTCTCCTTCCTTGTCTGTTTCCCCCGCACAGTGAGGGGAGGTGGGACTTCATAGACCCAGGCTTGACAGATGACAGATGGGGAAGTGCAGCTTCAAAAGGTGACCTTTTCCCAGCCAAAATGGGGCTAGGTTTTGGCTCCCTAGTCCAGACCTGCTATGGTCTTTCTGGGAAGCATGAGGTAAGAGTTCCAAAGAATTGCCTCCCATTTAAACACCAAATATCCCTGGTCTGCATCCTTCCTCTGACACCCCCACCCGCATCACATGGGGATGGCCTCAGGAGGGGATGAACCAGCGTGAACTACCCTCCAGGTTGTGAGCCTCACAGTTAACTATTCACATCTATCAGTTCATTTTTTTTGTCTTAAATACCCTCAGGAACTGGGTTTTATTATTCCACCTTTTCGGAAGAGTAAACTGAGGCACACAGAGAATTAAGGCATCTTGTTCACGATGACTCGTCCTGACTGTTCATGACAGTCCAGCTTGGCATGGTCCAGCTTGGCATAGCCTGACCAAGACTGGAACTCAGTCTGGCCAGATCCTACCACAAGCTCCTTCCAGCTGCTGTGGCCAGGCTCACCTGTGAGGGGGGCAGGGGCTCTGTGGGGGCCCCAGTGGTCCAAGTGACAGGAGTGACAGTGCCCCCCAGGGTCTGTCATGGTGTGTTCACCACCAAGGGTGCACAAACCATGCAGACACAAACTCTGCCTCCTGTTGGAGATTGACAAGGCCAGCTGGCATTTGCAGACCAGGAGAACACCTGCTCCACAACAGGAGGTTGAATTCTGCCCAAATCTTCAGTCTCCCAATTTGTCGGACCACAGGAAGCCTTTTCCCCTCCCCACTTCTCCCCTCCCCTCTCTTCCCCTCCCTCCCCGCTCCCTCCTCTCTTCTCCCCTTTCCTTTTCTATCCCTTTCCTTTCCTGTATTTTCCCCATCCTTCCCTTCCCTTCCTCTCCCCCTCCCCTCCTCCCCCCCCATTCCCTTCCCTTCCCTCCCCTCCCTCCCCTCCCTCCCCCCTCCCCTCCCTCCCCTCCCCTCCCTTTCCCTTCCCTTCCCTTCCCCTCCCCTCCCCTCCCCTCCCCTCCTCTCCCCTCCCCTCCCCTCCCCTCCCCTCCTCTCCCCTCCCGTTCCCTTCCTTTCCCTTCTCCTCTCTTTCCTTTCTCTCTCTTTCTCTCTTCCTGTGTATCTCTATCTCATCCCATGTCCCTCTGTGTCTGTCTCTCTGTCTCGCTCACTTTCCCTCTCTCTTTTCCAAATCACCAAAGGCCAAAGACTCTTTGGGAAATAGGGCTCTGAGACTTCGAGAAGGAGAAGGCTGAGCTCCAGTCTGCACACCTGTTTGTATCCAGGCCCACTTTGGGCCCGGTGTCCCGAAGTTAGACACACACTGTCAATGGGTAGACTCTCACCGTCCCTCACCACAACCAAGGTGTGTGACTCTCCTGGGGTCCCCAGTGAGCACACAGAGGCCCAGACAGCCCATGTAGATAGGGAGCTGGGTTCAATCCCGGGTCTGAGTGCCCATCCTGGCCCCTCTCCTGTGACTATGGACACTTGGAGTGAGGAGGGATGAACTTGGGGTTTGGATGGGGTTGCAGTCCCTGCTTCCAGCTGCTACTTGGGCTGTCAGGTTCTCTCTCCTCAGCCTGGGCTCCCTGGATGTTGTGGTCTGTCCTGTTGCGTGAAGCCCCCAGGGGAGGCGGGGAGGAGTCTTGTTCATCTTTAGTTCATCTTCATACAAATGAGCCGGCCAGTTGGCACTCGTCTGCATTTCCACTGCAGCAACAGGAAAGACGAGATCCATGGTAATTGCCATCCCATCTTCTTGTTCTCTGGTCAGAGCCGTTCCCAACTGTCAGAGTGACTTCTTGCTCCCTGACACAATAACCCTTGCGACACTTCTTTGTTCCCCTAAGAGTCTGAAGGCAGGAAAATTCTCAGCTCTTTGGGGTTACCTAGGGCTGACTCTGATGCTTAGGGACAGTTCTTATCTCCAGACACGATGTTGCCCCTCCTTTCCCCCTGAGCTAAGACCTATTGTTTTTACTTAACCTTGCTTCCAGGATCTGAAAACATCTTTTAACCAAATAACTATGATTCATTTCTGGACAGGCCAGCAGAAAGAAAGGATTAAGATTTGGAACTCCTCCTGGCCCCACTTCCCTTTTATCTCCTCATCGCCTTCTCTTTCTTCCTTTCCTGCCAGGCCCACCTTCCTTTGGCCTCCTCCCCAAGCCCCAATTAGCAGACAGGAGGGGCTGCTTGGTCAAGGGCACATGGTGGGTGGTCCAGACCTTTGAGAGGATTTTCTCTCTGCATCTCTAGCTCTGGGGAGACAGGCGACTGACATCAGTGGGAAAATCTTCCCAGGAGATTTCAAAGCATTGGAGACTGAACTGTTGATGGCGAATTAAAAAGAAAAAAAAAAAAAAAAAAGCAAAATCTCCCAAGGCAGTATTTGGACAAGATCATTTGACCTCACCCCACTGTTGCTCCCCTGCCACCTCAGTGTTCGGATTCCATGATCTCAGGCTTCCCTGGAACCGCAGAGTTTGCCATTGATGTAAACTTTCCTGACTGGTAGGAAACACGCAGGCGTGTGAGGAAAGACAACTGATGTTTGTGGAGAGCTAACTTTGTGCCACGTGCTTTCTGTGTGTGTCCACAGATTGTGTTACCCTTTGGTCCTCTAAGAATGATGATGATAGCAGACACATGGGAGAGGCACTGGATGCCAGCCGGTGTCTCCGTACTTTGCATGTACTAGCTAATTTAATTTTCATAGCAATCTATTTTTCTTTTTTTTGAGACAGAGTCTGGCTCTGTTGCCCAGGCTGGAGTGTATTGGTATGAACTGGGCTCACTGCAACTTCTGCCTCCTGGGTTCAAGCGATTCTCCTACCTCAGCTTCCTGAGTAGCTGGGACTACAGGTGCCTGCCGCCATGCCCAGTTAATTTTTGCATTTTTGGTAGAGACGGGGTTTTACCATGTTGGCCACGCTGGTCTCAAACTCCTGACCTCATGTGATCCACTCGCCTCCCAAAGTGCTGGGATTATGGGTGTGAGCCACCACACCTGGCCTCACAGCAATCTTATGAAGTAGAAACTATTATTATCCTGATTCTACAGTAGAGGGTTTTGAAGCACAGAGACATTTAGTAACCTGATGAAGGTCACACAGCTCAGAAGTGGTGGAGCCAGAAATCCAACTGCAGCTGTCTGACCCCAGCATAACTCTGTGCTGTTATCCATTTAGTCAGACTGCAATTTACTCCTGAGGGATAACCTCCTCCAGAATTGTGTAGCTGCAGGAGGTGAGGTGATGTCGGCTGGGAATGGGTAGGCACGGCAGTGCTGCACATTCAGACCTCAGCTTGGCCACCAATGGGAACATGTTCCTGCCCATTGTGCTTGCGTGGGCCAGAGCACGAATTGGGATCTATCTCTCTCAAACCAGCATGGTTAGGGGTAGATGTGTCTATGTCTTAAGTCACCACCTCTTCCCTGCTTTGAGGAGATGTCAGTATGGGGCACACAGGAAGAGGCCTACAGAATAAATCTCAGGGGGATGGGGACACACCATTATTAGTTACCATTGCTGTTATTGTTATCATCTCTTAGCAGAGGCTCTAGTGGTTGATATCAACCCCTGGAAATGTAGTTTTGTTCATGACACGTTAAGCTCTAGAAACGATGTGTTCTTTGCTCCACAGGGAGCTTTCAACGTTTGTTCAGTCACCATTCGGTTGTGTGAGTTGCAGAATCCCTGCCAATGTTATTCCAGCCAGTGAGCCAGAGTGGATAGGTAGGCATTTGGAATGGAGGTACGATGACTGCCAGGGGCAAGATTTTGGTAAAATCTGATGGAATTCTGTCTGGCCTGGATAAGTGTGTTTCCTGGCATGCATTTACATGTACTTTGCTTTGTTTTATTTTACTTTCCTCTTATTGAATATTTCCTCTTTCCCACAGTCTCATGGAATAGATGTTGACTTTCACTCTCCCAAAGACCACGCAGAGATGGAGTGGCCCATGCTCCCCACCAGGGCCACGTGTGGTGGGCGGCAGCATCAGGTCCCATGTGTGGAGCCAGGATCTGCATTTTCCTCTGGGTCTGCCAGCAGTTCCTGATATTAACTCCCACCATCGCTGGCCCTTTCTCTCCCAGCCCATAGCCACTCCTCCTCCCCCTTTGCCTGCTGCATCCAGGGCAGAGTCTGCAGCAGAACAGGGCAGAGGAGCGTGAAGCTCCTTGGACTGCAAATACTTTCTCCGCGGTGATTGCAACAGCAGCTTTTGCCAAATTCTGAGTCTGCTTGGCCTTTGAGGGTGCTGAGTTTGGAACTAAATGCAGCAGCCCCTTTGGAGTCAAAATTTGGTTTCCTCTTGGAAAATGAGTACTTCCTGATTGCTAGAGAAATAGAAGAAAGTCTTTAAAAGACTCCGGTGTTCCTGTTGGCCTCCAAACCATTGGCCTATAGCATTTTGATGATTTAAGTGTTGATGGATTAAAAACAAGTGGTCCGAGTTTCCCCTGAATTCAAATACATGTGGAACTTAAAGGAAAGTTTTTGTTTTTTTTTTTTTAAAGAAAGGATTTGGAGAAACAGCCTGGGTTTTACTCGATGCCCTGACTTTGAAAACTTGGCGTAAGGTATTTTCCGTGTGTAAGCTCCAAAGGGGCTCTCCTGGGCCCTCTGGAAATGTCTTTGATTGGTGAGGAGGCAGAAGAGACTTGTGCAGGGGTGGGGTGGGGGTGGGGGCTCAGATCCCTTCCGTGTTGGACCCATCAGCTTTGTGCACCTCTGAACACGGGGAGAGGGCTAGACTTGAGGTCGAAAATAATGCTGCCACCTATATCTTCCAGAGACCTCCCCCTTTCATCCTAATTTTGCTCAAAGTCTATCAATGTCCTCTGCGCCAGGATTTTGAGTGGATTCCATGTGAATGCCTACTGCTTGCTCTTTCTTCTCTCATGCTCTACCCAACTGAGCGCCTCAACGTTCCAGCCACCCTGCCTTGGCCTGTGTGGATTCCCCTACCTGGCATGCCCCTTTCCGATCTTTATCCAGCCAAGTCTCATCCATTCACACCCATAATGTTCACTGCAGTGCTTTCTCCAGACTCCGGGCTCCATCAACACTTGGGAGTAATGGCGGACTCAGAGGGAGATCTGGCTCCTTGGGTTGGAATCCCTAATTGCTCAGGACACAGAGCTGCACAGAGGGATGTTGGCATTTGCTCCTGCCGCTCGGCTCCGCCCCGTCGTTTTTGGAGGGTTTTCTCTGGCCTCCTCACTCTCGTGCCTTGTTTACTGCAGGGAGTGATTTTAGTTTAATAGAACCGGGAAGGAATTCCGCTTTCATGTGGTTGAGAAGCAGAGGCCCACTCAGATATTCGTGGGGTTTCATGGCCAGGCAGGGGAGTTGGTAAATGTGTTGGGGAGAGCCCTGATCCCAGCAGCTCACTGGGAACAAGGCCTATAAATAACTCCTGCCAGTCAAAGCATAATGATTTCAATCTTCCCACTGTATAAATAAACAGTATTGTTCAGGAGTTCTCCTTGGCTACAGTTTTGGCCCATTAGCAAAGGCTTGCAGAGGATCCAGCTGGAATTTTCGTCGAAGGCAAAGGATCTGACATTTGGGGAGTAATTACTGTGTGCTCAGCCCCGTGTGAGACATCTGAATAGACTGTCCCGTTAAACTCTCATGCCAACTCCAAGAGTCAGTATCATCCCCATTCGACAGATGAGGAAATGGAGGCTCAGGGATGGCATGGCACAAGCCAGAGCTCTCAGGGTGGGGAAAGGGAAGTAACGTCAGGCTTGTCAGAGTGCAGACCCCTGGCACCTCAGCCCCCTCACTGTCTCAGTCATCCTGCAGCAACACTACCAAGACCAGTATTCATGGAAGGCTTGTGTTTTTCCTTGGTAATATAAATAACACGTGCTCTTTTTTTTATAGGAACGTTTGAAAATTTAGAAATGCAGAAAGAAAATGAAAATCACCTGTATCCTTGCCACCCAGAAAAACATACTTGAGTATGTTTTGTTTACATTCTTCCTGTGTTTAGACAGATTGGTAGATAGATAAGAGATGGAGAAATGACCTTACAGACACACACACTGAGGGATAAATGGTTTTTAAAAACACAACTGAGATAATAGAGTAGATTCTGTTTCAGAAGGGGCCTTGGTTCACTTGATGCTGATGATGCAGATATTATCTTCATTTTCAAGATGAGGCATGGGTGGTTCAGAGGGTGGGATGACGTGTCTATGCTCGTGCAGGTGGACAGGACCCGCTTTCCATCCTGCCTCCTCCTTCTCTTCTCTCTCTGCCCCCATATGCAGGTGCAGGTACTCCTCTGGGCATGGATCGACTAGCTCATTGCATTCTTCCATTAGTCTCTAGATTGCTGAAGGTCGGCATTCTAGTCCTTACTGTGTGGCTTACTAGCTGTGGGGCCTTAGACAACTCTCCTTCTGTTTTCCTTCATCCATAAAACGGGTACACGTTGATCTAAAGCTCTAGTCAATCTGAAAGTGTTGGTAGAGCATGCTCTACAGATCATCTCTCGAGGCTGGGAACAGGGTAGAGCAGAGGTCTGGATTTTGAAGCCAAGGTTTGACATTTAGATACTGGAAAGACTTGGGAAAGTCATCTGACCTGTGCTTCAGTTTTCACATCTGTCACACGAAGACAATGGTGTCTATCTCATGGTGTTGTGGGATCATTATCATAACAACAGGAGGTGTTGGGTTCTTGCGATGGGATGTGTTGAGATCTTTTCATAGATTCCTTCGCTGGTCCTCATAACAACTCTGTGAAGATTAGGGATGATGACTCTTACCATTTTACAGATGAGGAAACTGTGCCACAGTTAAGAAATTGAGGGCTGAAGTTACACAGCTAGAAAACTGGATCTGAGCTGGATGAAGACCCTTTGAAATGGGAAATCCTTTTCTATACAAGACTCAAGCCAGGCTTCTGGCTACACAAAGTGGGCTTGGAACATTTGTCTCTATTACTGTTACCCAAAATGTACCTCAGCCAACAATGAAAATGAATCAATTTTTCACTTTCCTTGACATAAGGAAAAACCACACTCGCAAATCATGGAAAGTTATGCATATCTCCTAAATCTTGCAAAATGCAATTGAAGAGGGTACCCAGAGCTAGTACCAACTCTTTGGACTTTGAGCAGGAAACAACTTTCCCTAAGAACGAGTCACCCAGGGCTAAAAGACATATCGAATGAACCATGGATTATGACCACATCATCCAAGCATGGGTGGGCAATGTCCTGTGGAGACTCGGATGATATCATGCAATGATGAGAGGGTGGAGGTGCAGGAGAAATGGACTCAGCATGCCAGTCCTAGTACCTACGACTAAGGCCCTTGGTCTCGGGAAAGCACCGGTTATCTGTGCAATGATGAGGAGGAGAGATAGACGCTGAACTCTGGATCAAACTCAGAGACCTCCCGTGGAAAAGGAAAAGCTCCTTTTCAAGGCCAACAGGATAGGGACATGTTTCAGGGCAAAGGAAATCACATTTAAGAAACGAGGAGTTCCAGACACCAGGCCGTGTCCAAGTTCGTGATGTCCCAGTTCATGCTCTTTTTCACCTCACTCTCTCTCAAGTCAATATGTGGCTAGCTCCATTCAGCATGAAAGGTTACACAGAGAAACCAGCCTGTGACCTATTGTACTGCAAAAATAAAATAATCACAGCCATGGAGGGAAGAAATCCCTCATCAAAAGGCAGATAAAGGGAATTTCTAACATAAATTGCCCAAGGAAAGAGTGAAAAAATTTAGATAAATAATTCTCCATAAATTAAAAAAAATTATAAAACAACATATAAGGAGATGAAAAGGGAGATGGCAGAACTCAAGGAAAAAAACTGATGTGAAAAAGAAAAATGCTACACAAATTTAAGCTTCACTAGAATCTGAAAGTGGGAATCAACATACTAGAGAAACATTGTCGAGGACATGCTGGTCTGGCCAACTCTATAGCATGTATTGGCATCTTCAGCACCACACTCATTATAGCACAAGACTCCCACATACTGAAAGATATTTGGGAGGCTTACGTAACCCCCAGCCTCTCCAGCTACTGCGTCAAGGAAAAATACCATCCCCCGTTTTCAATGTATGATGATATAAAATGATTGTAAAGATGATATACTACTATTATAATTTTTTTTTGTGGTGGGGGACAGGTTCTTGCTCTGTCACCTAGGCTGGAGTTTAGTGTCACAATCATTGGTCACTGCAGTCTTGAACTCCTGGCCTTAAGTGATTCTCCTGCCTCAGACTTCTGAGTAGCTGGGACTCCAGGGGTATACCATCATGCTCAGTTAATTTTTAAATTTTTTATAGAGAGGAGACCTTGCTATGTTGCCCAGGCTGGTCTTGAACTTCTGGTCTCAAGCAATCCTCCTGCTTCAGTATATTTTTGTAATAGATAGGCAGAAAAGAGAAATAAGATAAATGCATAATTTGTGTTCTTTGGGGAGAGACCGAACAAATGACACTGAAAAACATTAAACGATATAACTGAAGAAAACATTACTGAAATAAGGGCTACAGATCACAATACTTATGAGCATTTCAGGGAAAATAAACATTCCCCAAATGGAAACTCTCTATTTATTTTGTTTTTCAAATCTATACAACGCAAAGATGAAGTAAAATAAATGATGCAGGAATGATGGCATCATGGCAAGATGGTGAACATAACAGTCACTAAAACTGACTGAACCAAAATTTTGTTCACTGAATGAAATGTAAATATTATAAAGCCAGACAATAATAATGCAACTAAAAAGAGTTGAGAGATAGAGAAGAAATATATGGTGTTAATTTCCACTTCCTTCATTGCAGGAAGCTATTAGTCTAAAATTAAAATGTAATTTAAAGATAACTCAAACCCAATGTGTGTTATAATGTCTTTTTTCCCTTTAGAGGGGACTTTTAGGAAGGAAGTCATATCCCACATACTGAAGAGAATGGATCTGAGATAAGCCTTCCAATTTTACTTTAGTTTCTTTTTTATTCCATTAAATTCAAGTAAAATATAATCTAGAACTTTTAAATATTAAAAAGTGTGCATAATGTTTCAATTTTTGTCCTTTATCTTTCTTTTATTTCACCATCACTATCATTTTATCTGTTTTTACACATAGAAGAATGCTTAGAATAATGTTTACCAAATACTGGTGGTCATTTGTTTGTGTGGTGGAATTTTGAATAGTTTTCCTTTTCTTTTTTAAACTGGCTTTTTTGTACTTTTTTGTATTATCGGGGTATTTTCACAATGAACATGTATTATATTTACTAAACAGAGTCAATATTCTTAAAAAAAAAAAAGCACGCTATCACAATGGGAAAAAAAGACAAACTAATTTTATTTTATCCCCACTCTATAATGGGAGGTGTCTCTCTGGGCTGCCCATTCTGGACATTCAAATTCTAATGGTGGCTGCAAACCTATTTCCGATAATTTTTTTCTAGAATATGTGATGTGCTTTGAAGCTCAGGCTACATCTTAAAAAAAAAAAAAAATGAAGCCATACAATGGAATAAAGTTCAAGTGCACTTGCATTTAAGTTAATTATAAAGAATAATTAATTTAACTGCGCTGAAGTGATATCTTGAACTCCAATGCCTCTTTTCTTGTGGGAGTTGCCTGACACAAAGCAGGTGTGAAGAGGATAAACGTGTGTGCTGTGGTCTCATTTAGAGACTAGTTTGGTGTCATCTGCTGATTCACTTTTCATAGTATCCCATAATCATAATGTGTAGTTTAAGTCTGGTATTATATAATGCTTTTCATTTGGACTCTGCTAAATACCTTCACATTTATAATCTCAATTTGATAGCTGAGAACCCCTAGGGAAGGACTGAACCAGCCTGGGTTAAAAACCAAGCACAAATTCAACAAAACAAAACAGACTTTACTTGGGAATCTTGTATTTGTTGAAATTATGAGAATAACCAAATAGGAACCATCATTTGGCAGTTTGAGAAACAAAGTTTTCCCATGATATAGGTTTCTCTCACACACAGTTTTAATATTTGGTCAATTTGTCTTAATTTGATAGATGAGAAAGCCATGTATCACCCATTTTGTTACTTTCTGAAGCTCCAGCACCCCTGAGGATATGCAGTAGCCCCGTCGGCCATCCATGTCATGTGGATGAGGCTTGCCTACTTCTGTAAATTCCAAGAGTGTACAGGTGACCTGGGCTCAGGAACTCAGTGCATTCCACCTGCCTGAGCACCATGAATTTGTTCAGGGATGGGCAAGGACTCAGAGGTGGCCCATGGGAGCAAACACGGGGCCTCTTTCTAGTGTACCCAATAGAGTAGTACAGATGCACAAGAGTAGTCCAGTAGCACAAGAGTAGTACATATGACACAAGTCTGTATCTGCTAAGCACGATCACATAGGTTCCAGGAATAAAGCCGACACGGAGGAAAACAGAGACAAGAGAGAAAGATAGACTAATTCCCATTGCATTGTTGAAGATCCTGGATCCAGCCATGCCTGAACCCAACACACCTTGGATTTTGGAGATACACAAGATACTTTATCCATTTGGCTTTTGGTCACTTGAGGCTTAGTGGTCCTTATGCATTTGGAAACAACACACTAGACAGAGCCGAGGTGGAAGCTAGATCTTCTCATTCTCAGTGTGGACGCCTTCCACCAGACTCCTTCTACCAGACCAGTGTAGACTCCTACCAGACTCTGGGGTACCTCTGTGGTTTGTTTGTGGAAAAGGAAGGCTTACGCATTTACTGTGCACCCCGTTTCTCAGGTATGACTTTCCCCATGAAAACTGAACTGCAATAGATGAATAAATTACAACTAAAAGGTTGTCACTTGGAAAGTTTTGTTTTAAATGATCTAAATTAAAGGAATGGTCTTTCCCTTTTAATGTGCATATAAAATCACTGCGCTTTTCTGGTTAACAATATAGTTTCCATTCTCATTATCAAAATCATAAAAATGAGTGAGATGACAGTTTCTTTTTAAAATGCAAAGTGTTTTATGCCAGAAGTTATGAGAAATTAGATGGGGACTCTCGCTATCTGCAGGTGTAAAAGAGTGACTTTCTTTCTTTCTTTGTGTATTTTTTCACAGTTCTGATCTAATCCCCTTCCTTTAAAAACAAGAATAGAGATATATACCATTAGCCAAAGAAAACAAGAAAATCCACACACAAACCCTCGTACTTTTATGGAGACAAAGAGAAGGCAGTGAGCTGTCCAAAAGGAAAGTTATAAATGTAATGATAGGAAGATCACGTGATGCACATTAATTCAGAAAGGCTCCTTCATTGGATTGTGATCTGATTGTGTTTACAAATATATAGCCAGAAGGCTTTTAATTTTGGGGCAATTTCATTGTTCATAGATATATATGTGGCTGCAGATATACGTCTATGAAATTATGTGCTTATGTGTTTTCAATGAGATACAGCCCCTCTCCTTTAATGCAATAATGTTCCCACTTTATGATCTACAGTTGCCCAAAGTTGGGGCAATTTTATAACAATCTTATTTGAAATACCATAATATATGAAAGATGTAAATAATGTGATGTTTAGAGACCCGGTTGAAATTTGAATTCATTGGAATTTAGCATTTGCTGGAGCTAACAAGGACAGACTTTATTAAATCGCAGGGATTGGGTTCTTCTTGCATTTCCAGCTACTTCTTGCCTTCTTGCTGTTTATTTTTCTTTTAAGCCTGAGTTCAATAAATAAACCCAACTAACAATTAAAAAGTCCCCAAATGATTCTAGATTGAAAAATGCAAAAATAGCCTGGCTGGCACTGTACTTGCAGTGGAGTTTGATTAAATTCTCTAATTGCATTCGAAAGGGTGGGGAAGATCACAATACCCCGGCGCTTTTAGCATGAGCCTCCGACGAGAAACTTCAATTACCACTAAAAATGGAAAATGTTCATAATAGATAAATGCTCTTCCCATTTGAGAGCTGCCTTTTAAACATTACATAACTGGTTTGGGTGAGGTACTATTCTATTTCCTGTTATATGCTGTGGATCGATTTACGCCCCCTGACCCAAACCTGGGAACCTTCTCTCTCTTCCAGGGGAGATGCTTTGCCTGTAGCCAGCTTGGCTGAAATAGTTTTTTTTTCCTAGTCTGAGACTGGATGTCCTGTGTTAGGACTGGGGGTCTTTAAAGTTCCTCGGACAGAAGGAAGAACAAAGACAGAGGGAAGATGTTAGTAGGATGGCTTTAGAG
Organism: Macaca thibetana thibetana; assembly: GCF_024542745.1. Classification (NCBI taxonomy): domain Eukaryota; kingdom Metazoa; phylum Chordata; class Mammalia; order Primates; family Cercopithecidae; genus Macaca; species Macaca thibetana. The sequence continues at coordinate 8,603,764 of NC_065584.1, forward strand.
CAACTGTGGTGTCTACTGTTGGTTTAGACTCTGCTGTGGAGAGTGGGTGAATAAGGGGCAGGGCAGGACAGGGCAGGAAAATGTGTCAGGCACTGTCAATATTCACACATTGCCCTGAACCAGATATGCCTTGATCTTCTGGGAAGATGGATGCTTACTCACACGGCTTAGCTCAAATGTCATCTCCTCCAGGAAGCCTTCCCTCACCCTGTCTCCTCTGCGCCCTCAAGAACGCTGTGTATCCCCTATTGTGGCATGGTCTGCTTCCGTACGATCATTGTTCATGCCACCTCCTGCCTCCCAGTGCACCTTTGTGGACTCCCTGGGATCAGAGCCCATATTTGGTTTTCTGTGCCTCACTCAGGGTTTGGCCCCTGGTGGGCTAGAAAAGCACAAGCCCTACTAAGCAGTTTTCTGGTACTATTCATCTCCTCCTGTTTCTCCTCCACTGTCTCCCTCCACACTAGAAAACAGGAGCTGAAGAGTCACAAAGACCAGGGTTTGACTCCCGTCCTACCCATTTTAAACTGTGCAGAGAGAGCCATGCTTTGGACCTCGGCTTCCTCATCTGTAAAACAGGGATAAGCTTACCCATCCCATAAAATTGCTGAGCAGGGTTAATAGAAATCCCAGTGGTGAAGGCAGCTAGTAGATGCCAAGTGCATACAGTAGACACTCAATCTGTACTGGTTTTCTTCTTGATTTCCTTCATTCTAACCACCGCCTCTGCCATCATCACGGTTTAAAGAGCATTTGCTCAGTGCTGGGCCCTGTGTGGAGTACTCTACACAGATCATCTCATCGGTTCTCCATATCCTTAGGTTTCCCTTCTTCCCCTCTTTGCTGTGTCCCAGCCTCATTGCCCAGCCTCATGGCTTTTCCTTGGAGGGGCGGGCTGGGTAGGACTCAGCCCAGGCGGGCTCCAGGCTCCATGGCAATTCTGATTCCAGCCTTGGCCTCACTTTCTGATGGGGCTGGACCTGTACTTCTTGCAGCCCAGTGAGCCAATGCGCACTGCCTCAGAGAGAGGCTGGGGTATATTCCCGTGAGATTGGACAGACCAGAGACAGAACACTGCCTTGAGTGGTGCCTGAGTGTGGTCCAGTGTGGTCCAGTCTCTGTCTTCTGCCCCGGCTCTACTCATCTCCTCATGTCCCGAGCCCACCTAACACTCAGCCACACCTGCTTCTGCAGAGGCCCCTGCCACCTCGGCTTCCTCCCTTCATGTCTCAGGCTTACCTGCACCTACCCAGGTGCGGCACATTCCTGTGGTTCCCTTGTCTATTCCTTTCACATTTGCTGCCCTTCCTGTCCTCCCCCCTTCCTTCTTCCATTTTCTCTCTTTTCTCAGCCCCTAATTTTTTATGGTGGGTTCTAGCATTACAGACATTCATAAGACTGAGTCACTTCCTAGAGGAGCTCCAGCCTGATGGGGAAGACAGAGCAATGACCCACGACCACGGAACCCTTTGGGCCCTGGAGCTACATTCATGCAACCTCCTATATGTAGGGTCAAAGAACGGGAGCACACGGAAGGTCAGGGTAGGGTGAATTCAGCTTTGTAGAAATGCATGAATCAAATGCCTTGGGAATCATACTCAACAAAATTCAACAGGATGCTGTGGCGGCTTATATAAAGTGATTGAGATCCAAGGTTGCATTACAGTGGGCTCAGGTTTAGGATAGGGAGGTGGGTGCTCTGCTCATTTCTGCATTGCTGCCTGCAGGCATTGTGCTCACTTCAGGGTGGGCAGTGGGCTCTCCCTCCCCAAAAAGCAGCAAATCGCAGGGCATTTTATAAGAAGGCGATGAGGAGTGGGGGAGGGGAGACTTCCATCTCATCGGATACTGAGGAGGGGCAGAACTGAGCTGTGGAAGGATGGAACATGCTGCCCCTAGAGGAACACATGCCACTGCCCTCAGATTTCAGGGGCTAACTGAGAAAAGGAGTGAAGGCACTCAGTAGGGCCTGAAAGCAAAAACAAGAAGACATCAATATGGAAGCCAACTTTGGCACAGGCTAAGGAAGATCCTTTGACACCAGCCAAGCCTACTGTGCCAACCCTGTCCTTGGGAGACCATTCCCTGACACTGGAGGTGATCAAGCAGGAATGCCCATTTTAGGGGGCTGGGCAGAGCAATTGGCATCCCAGGTGTGGACTTCGTCTCTTTGCCTCCCAACCTTTCCCTTGCTGGCACCTTCATAGGGCTGAGTCATGGAGCCCGCAGTTCCGCCCTCCATCCCTTTTTACTTCCCTGCCCCACACTAGGACAGGTGACTGTCCCTAGCACCAGGCAGCTGATATCCTGGAGGCCCACACTTCTCCAGCTTGCAGCCTATGGATAAAGTTTTGTGTTGGGAGTTATAATCTTCTCCTTTTGCTTCTGAATCCACGTAGTCTCAGGTACCTGGAAAATGAAGAGTGTTGAATGAGCCATGCAGGTCTAGCCACGCCAGAAACTTTCAGACTCTCCCAGAGGCGAGCTTGGTTGGCTCCCCTCTAAAGGAACAGCAGCAGAGTGCAGACACCAGCCTCTCCTCCAGTTCCTGTCTCTTCTTCTCTTTCCTCTCTGTGAATGTCGCCCCATAGAAATCACGTGGGCTCCCACTTATACTCACTGCTCATGACTGATGGTGCCCCTCAGTCCCGTGGCTTCTATCTCCCTGACCCTCTCTCATGTATGGCTCCCCTTCCTTCTCCACTGTCCATATCCTTATGTCCGCCATTCCTTAATCCCACCCCAGAAGTAGGGGTTTGAAATGGGTCCTGTTGGGCTCAAATCAAGAACTCAGCAGGGCTGCCTTCCTCTTGGAGGTTCTAGGGAAGAACTTATTTCCTTGACTCTTCCATCTTCCAGAAGCTGCTTGTAAGTTTTGGCTCCTTGTTCCTGCTCCCATCTTCAAAGCCAGCCACCTGGCACCCTCGAATCTCCTAACCCTGCCCCTCCTGCCTCTCTTTTATCAGGACCTTGTGATGACACTGGGCCTGCCTGGATAATCCAGGATCATCTGCTCATCTCAAAGTCTTTAATTTAATCATGTTAGCAAAGTCCCTTTGCCATGTAAAATGACATATTCACAGGTCCTGCGACTAGGATATGGACATTTTTGGGTGCCGTTATTCTGTCGAGCACAAGACTCCACTATGCTGCCTGCACTTACCATCTTGTCTCCTACCTGATGAGGGACAGTCTCCTTAGTCTGGTGAATGGTGCACCCTGTGATCTGGTCCTGGCCAGCCAGCCTTGTTCTCCATATTCTACAGAATCCACTTGCTGGGACTTGGCCCTGCATGTTTCTCCCTCTTACTGTCCTCTGCCTATCCCCTGGTGGCCCCTTCCACCCAGATGTGGCCCCATCTTAGCCACAACTCAAGCCTGACCTCAGCATGACCACACCAAGGATTTGCATTGCCAAGGGTTTGCATTGCCAAGGGTTGCTGTCAGCAGGGGATGATCCTCAGGAGATCCCCAATAAGTGGCCTGTGTGCCATGTCTTTTTGCTGCTTTGCCTCTCCAAGCCTTAAATTCATCCTCAGTAGCTCCTTGAAGACCAAAATCCCTCCCCGTGGCTCTCCAGGCCTGGTTTCCTTTTTTGATTTTTGTCTGGCTTCATCAAACCAGGCCTAGTTTTGGTTTTCCCTTTTTGGTTTTGTCGGGTTTCATCCCAGGCCAGGGTTTTCCTTTCTCTTCCTCCAACCACCATTGCCTTCTTGCAGTTCTTTAAGAGCACCTCCATCCTTCCTGTGTCTTGGTTCTCGCTCACACCTTTCAGGTCTTCTGCTGGATGGCTTCATCCCCTTTTGTGTTCACCCAGCTTTGGCCTGCTCATCCCTCAGCTCAAATTCTCTTCCCTGAAGAAGCCTTCCCTAACCCTCCTGATGAAGACAGAGACCCTCACTGGTGCCCAATCCTTTGAGCACCTCACACGCCTTGTAATCATGTACTCATTCGTGTGTCCATGCAATGAATTTTGTCTCATCTCCTGGGGAAGGTGGACATTGTAGTGGATGCTGTGATGCATGGCGTATGTACTCTGTTAGGGCCCAGGAACTCATTTCCCAGCTGCTGGGGTTGTTGGCCAGGGCTGGCTCAGAGCTGTATCCCTTTCTGGAAATTGCTCTTGGCTGAAGGAAGCTGCTTAGGCCTAAGTTTCTCCCTCTCTCTGGGTGTATCCCGTCTCTACTAACTGTGCCAGGTGGGGACATAAAGACCTGGCCCCCTTGTCTCAATCCAGGACAGCTCTGATGGGTGACACCAGATTGAGAGCCCCCCATGGGGTGGGCTGAGGCCTTTATTGCAACTGGATCCCAGTCCAGCTTCTCCTTCTGCCCCGTCTTCCCCTTGCTCCATCACAGGCGTGGTTCCTGAGAGCTTGTGTTAGTCCATTTTCATGCTGCTGATACAGACATATCCCAGACTGGGTAATTTATAAAGAAACAGAGGTTTAATGGACTCACAGTTTCATGTGGCTGGGGAGGCCTCACAATCATGGCAGAAGGTCAAAGGCACATCTTACATGATGGAAGACAAGAAAGAATGAAAACCAAATGAAAGGGTTTCCCCTTATAAAACCATCAGATCTTGTTCGACTTATTCACTATCATGAGGACAGTCTGAGGGAAAACACCCTGATGATAAAATTATCTTCCACCAGGTCCCTCCCACAACACGTGGGAATTATGGGAGCTGACAATTTAAGATGAGATTTGGGTGGGGACACAGCCAAACCATAACAGAGCTCTCTTCAACAAACCTCCAGGACGTAAATTCCATCTCATCATCTGTTACCTGCAAGCCCACTAAACAATCTATGCTCCTGCAGTGGCCCTAGGAGGCTGACTCTGGAATTCGATTTTGGCACTGGATCACCTGTTGGCTAACTGGCAGTGGAGACTCCATTCCTGGAGAAGGTGCTGCATGGACAGACCCCAGACATGCAGTGGCAATGCAATTATTTGACCTTTTTGCTGGTGGTGAAATGAGACGGGATATTGGGGGAAGGGGTGCACTGGCAGGTGCAATTTCTCAGGTGAGGAGGGAGGGGATAGCAATTAAAAGTACTATGGAATTGTCGCTGGGGGCAATGAATGTGTTACAGAGACAATGCTAGGCTGAGAGTGATTAATCACCAATTAAGGGCTAAGTGTGAAAGCCAGAGGGCAGCAGATAAAGAGATTCACCCTCCTGGAGGACGGAGAGTTGAGGATCAGGCCCAGGTCATAATTATAAAAGTGGCAGAGTGTTCCAGAGGAAGTCGGAGCCTCAAACCCTGCAGGTCTGCTATGCCAAAGTCGGATATTAAGAAGGCGTGGGATCCACTGAAGTTCAGCTTCTCCCTTTGTCCGGTCCTGCATCCCTCATCCTTCCAGTGAGAGTTTTACAGTGATGAGATGGGGTGGTTCGTTCCCTCTGGTGAGCCCCTGTTTCCCACCATGCAGTAGAGATGCTGACAATAAGAAGGGGTACAAAATGTACTATAGGAGAGACCATGAGTGTCAGATGCAGCTATGACAACAGGGCAGTGGTGGTGGCTGCAGTTTGTCCCATTAACGTTTCTCTTGTAAGTCCTCCCAGGGAAAATGACCAACCAGAATCCTGGAGCAGCTGTTCCCAGATAGAGTAAACAGAGTATGCGAGATAAATGGGTGTAGGCACCACAAGGGGTGGACAATGGTCGATACGGCAGGGAGCAGCCCTGATCCCGGTTTGCCTCAGGTGCCTGGAGTGTTGGCTGTGTCATCACTCTCTGGACATTGCCCTCAGCCAAAACATGCCCTCTCCATAGGCAACCTGCATCCAATGTCCAGCTAATGCTGGAGTACAAATGCCCAATCCCTTTGCTTTGATTTGGGGGCATCCCTGAAGGTCTCTCCTAGCTCCAGAGTTTCCTATGAGCTCAGCTGCAGCTGAACCACAGTGCACCTTTCTCCTCTGCCCAATCCTGCTTTCCTCAATGCTCCCTCCACCCTTCCTAACCTGTTGTGCCAGAGAACACTCATCAATAAACCTTCTCCATGCAACTCTCAGAGTCTCGCTCTTGGACTCGCAGAGAACCAGACTTTCACACACATTAAGGTCAGGAGCTCTTGTCCCCTCCATCTCTCTCCTGTTTTAATCTCCAAATACAAAGTCCCTGCTCACTGTCCCCAAACTCCCCAAGGATGCTGCTATAATTCTGTGCCTGTCACCCGCTTCTCTGGCTCTATTCCCACTACATACCTCTGCTACTTTTCAAGCAGCCTGGGCTCTAGCCTCTCCAGCTGGTCCATCCAGCTACAAAATAAGTCCTGGTTTTGCAGTGAGAACAGGAAGGAGAGGAGGCATTAACTTGCTGATGGAGAACGCTCAGGGAAGATACTCAGTAAAAGTGAGTGCATGAAGCCTGCCTCCCTGTCACCCGGGAATCATTTACTCCCCAAAGCCACATTGCTTGGGAATGACAAGACAGAGGAAGTGAGGTGTGGGGTAGGGGGTGCCCATGCACTTTCCTTTCTAAAGATACATGGCTAGATGAGCTAATCACCCCAGGAGGGCTTATGGTCAATGGATTCTGGTAACTTCCTCCATAGGCACCCTGAGTCCACTCTAGTTGCACAGTTAGTGGCTCGGATGCCAGGTTATAGTTAACAATCTTTTCAAACATTTGGGCTTGGCAAAGCCCCAAGTGTGGGTTTGTGTTTTTCATGTTTCTTAAAAAGTGTACTCCTCTGCTAATTTCCAAGCCTCCTGTGCTTTGAGGGATCTTTAAACTGCGTGTTTTGGATTCACGTACATGAAACTCATCAAAGTGCTATTTTGTGAGATGGGCTTGATGTCCAAGCAGGCATTAAAAGCTGTTTTGTTTTTGCTCCTTGACCCAGTGATTTACGCTTTACTAAGACTGAAAGGACTGCCCGGCGCGCTCAGGAAGGAGTTCGACCTCTTTTCTAAAGGCTGGCTGTCCAGCGTCCTGGTGAGATCTCAAAGCTGGCACAGCAGATTTTCTCTTAGGCCTAATAATTTCCATGCTTACCCTTTCATGAGAAGGAAGAGTATTTTGGAAGAAAATGACTTTTTTTTTTTTTTCCTTTTGGTAGCTTTAAAAAATCTGCATTACCAAAAGAGAGTGAAGGCAGCAAATTGTCCCCCCGCCCCGCCAACTTGTGGCTTTGCTGCAAAGGCCTCTGGGAAGGCTTTCTCTACATGCCTCGCTCTTCTCGCCAACCACATCCTGCAACTCCACAGGCAGCGCTAGACTTGGGCAGTCAACGCTTCTCACTGGGACATGTTGGCCTGTCTTAGCCACTAGGACAGGTTAGGAGCAGCTGTGCCTGTTTTTAGGCTGATCCGAAGCGGGAGGAATTTGTAGAGGACCTTTGTGCTGCGGAGACCTCTCTTACCTGCCCTCTGCTTGATCCTCAGTAAAGTACTGTGACATGGGCACCTTTGTGCCATTTATAGGGAGAGAAAGCAAGAGATGGCAAAAGCTTGCCTGATGACTCCAGAGCGCCCTTTCTTCTTCCTGGGGATGTCCAGATGGTCCAGTGATCGCAGTCTGTTGCCTGGGAGTGCTGGGGACGTTTTGCACTGAAAGGGTGTGAATGTGACCACAGAAGCTTTGGGGAGGACTGGAACCCATCCTCACATGGCTTTTGAACTTGCCAAGCTACAAACATGCAGTGACTTTGTCCAGGGCAAAAAGCCTTGAACTTGGAGCTAGCCCCTGGCCTGGCTGGCTGTGGACTGGGCAGATGCCTCTGAGTTGTAGTTTCCTGCCTACGAAATTAGGCTGTGTGAGGACCAGTGGTAAAAAGCAGGTGGTGTGCTTAGTACAAGGCCAGCCTCACAGCCAGTGTGCTGATTTTTATGATGATGGGATCAGGAGTCCAGTTTCTTTCCTTACCCCTTGGCTGGTGAGCACTGGGATCAGATCAGACCACATCTGTCTTGGAGTGTTTCACCTGAGTGAGGTGCTTTGATTCCAAGCCCACTGAGAGGTGGCCTGGAATAGGGAGATAGGAGTGGCTTCCTGGTCTTGACTCTACTAGATGGGGAAGGGTGGCTGGCTCCACACATGCACCTGGGGAAGAGGGGTTGGAGGTGGTGGGATGTACAGAACCTGGAGAAAGGTACTTTCTGTAGGCTGAACTGGTCTGATCTCCCTGATTGAGATACCGCAGTAGAACTCACCAGGGGCCGTTCAGTGGAGACAGGCTTAAGGTTCTAGCTGTCACTTGTACAGCCCAGTGGGGAGTGCATGTCCTGTGTGCACAGAAGAGAGGTGGAGTTGCATCGCATAGAGATACTTGTGTTGCTGGGTTGGTAAGACCTTGCTGCTACTTCTCAACATGGACCCTAAGTGGATTATTTCCTCTTCCATCCATTTTCCTTCTTACATTTAGCAATGGACACTTTGGCCATATGAAACATTTAGTTTATTTTTAGTCTGGCTGGAAAATGTCACTTGGTTGGGAAGGGATCTGCCCCCACTTCTGTGTGTGGAGCTCACAGGGCTAAGAACTGGAAGCTAACCTAAGTGATTGTTTAACCCAACCCCTTTGGTCACCAGTGAGGAAACCGAGTCATACAGAGGGAAAGGGCAGTGGCAAGAGCCTTATAACTTGTTAGCAGCAGAGATGGGATCTGAACCCAGAATTATTTTCGTAGAATTTTTTGGGGAAAATTGAAAAGGAAGAAAACGTGCAAAACATTTACAATCACCTTATATTCTCACCACTCATAATTAACCTTTTACCTTTTCTTATATTTATTTCCATTATTTTTCTGTGTATATAGTTGAGCTATTCTGCAAGTAATATATGAATGTACCAGAGTGCTTTAAAAACTATTAGAACCTTGTAGATAAACACACAATTCATGCCTACCTCCTATGACAACTATTTCCATCCTGGTCCATTTCCTTGTCTCCAGAAGCAGCGATTATTATGAGTTTCATGTCCTTCTAAGCCACTAAAAAATTGTGTACGTATTTTATAATTATAATATATATTATTTTTGTGTTTAAACATTCACATAAATGATATCATGTATCATATCGTCCAGAACCATCAGCAACATATTCCCCGCAGTGATGTGTTTCTGGCATCTGTTTATGTTGCTGGCTAGAGATCAGGTGCATTTTTCTCAGTGGCTGAACACATTCCACTGTGCTGCCATGCTATTTCTCAGTTATCCACACAGGCATGGGTTATCACCAAAATTCATGACTTGCTTTTCAGTGATCTGTATTTATTTATTTATTTATTTATTTATTTATTTATTTTTTGAGGCAGGATCTTGCTCTGTTATTCAGGCTGGAGTGCAGCAGTGAGATCATAGCCCACTGTACCCTCAACCTCCTGGGCTCAAGAGATCCTCCCACCTCAACCTCCCAAGTAGCTGGGACTATAGGTCCCAGAAAGCACAGCCTGTACCTGGCTAATTTTTTGTTTAGTTTTTGCAGAGATAAGGTCTCATTATGTTGCCCAGACTGGTCTTGAACTCCTGAGCTCGAGCGATTCACCTGCCTCAGACCCCCAAAGTGCTGGAATTACAGGAGTAAGCCATTGAATCCAGCTCAATGAATTTCTGAAAAAATAACCTGGAAACCAGAAGGGCTTCTGTCCATGACCTGAAATTATGGAGGTGGGCCCTGAGCCAGTCACGTCACCATTCTGTGCCTCAACTTCCCTATCTTTTCAAGTTGAATACTGCTTGTCAAAAAATTATGTGGATAAATGTGAGGTTCCACCATAGCTCCAGCTGCCCCCACACCTAAGGGTATAAGTATTAAATACAAAACTTCCTTGTCCTCAACACAGGATGTGTTTGTGATGAAATAACCACACCCCTACCCCCCATATTGCTCCCTTTGTGTGTATAGATTTTGTCATGGGAAGACTGTGCTTTCTGTGACACCTCAGGATATGATGTGTCTGCAATGAAGAAGTCATGCCAAAGAGTAGAGAGAGAGAGAGGGTTCCCTCTTGAAAGGTGACGTCATTTCTAGTTTCTGTCACCTCGGAAACAGGTGGATCCTGAGATAGAAAAAGCCCTGGGCAGGTGGTAATCATAAAGAAGTCGAAATATTTCTATGGCAGCTCCAAAAAACAGCGAGTCCCTCCTCCAGGGGATGGATGCATGTGGGTAGGTGACCTTTCTAAGTTTACAAAATGAGCTCAAGAAAAGCCCAGAGTTCAAATTCTGAGCTGGGTCTGCTGTCTGTGGTGTGGGCTCTTCCCATTCACAAAGGGGACTGGTTGATGAAACTTTAGCTTGTCTCAATGGAATGTATTGTTGATGGAATTTCAGGCAGCGCTTCCTAATAGTAGGTGAAAGATAATCAACCCCGCTGGGGTAGCTGGGAAAGCCTTCATGTACGAGGTGATATGTGAGCTGAGTTTTGAAGCATGAACAGGAGTTTTCCAGCTGAGATAGGAAAAGGCCATTCCAAGCAAAAGGAGAAAATAGCCTAAGATATGCAGGTTTAAAAAATCAGGAAGAATTTCCTGGGAAATGGTGCAATGTGCATGAGGATGGGGCTGTGGGAAAGTCAGGAGGCTGCAGAGACAGATGTGGATCTGACCGTATCACGGAGGGGATGAGGGGCTGTGAGAAAATCAAGAGCAGGGAAGCAATAAAGTGAGGTTTGTGGCTCAGGAAGATGATCAGGGAAACCATGGGGCAGAGGATGGATTGGAGGGAATGTGGCTCAGGGCAGAGGGGCGGGTGGATGAGCTCATCGCAGGAGTGCCTGTGAGAGATGTCAGTCATGGGTGGTCGAGAGGAGAGGCTGGAAGACGGTAAGGGACTGTGGTAGGGGTGAGAAGGAAAGGAAGGGACCTAGCTTGCAAATGTTTACCATGACCCTGTGATAGAGGCATTATTGCCCCCTTTTACAGATAAGACAGCAGAGACACACACAAAAATTTGGTAACAAAGCCTCACAAGTCCTACATGTCTATGGGACTCCACGGTCAGCTCTGTTGCCCCTAACTCCTAGGGAAGGGGGAAAAAGCGTCCATTAATCTCAGAAGACCAGGGTTTCACCCTGGGGATCCCGGGCAAATAGCAATATTGACAGACATCACTACTGCTTCCCAATATCCCACCTCTTTTTTTGTGGGCAGATGCCGGCACGTGACTAGCTCTGGCCAATGTGTTGAGGGTGAACCTGACAGACGACACTTCTGGGCTGGCACATGTGCCAGCTGATGTGAGGCCCTTCAGATCTCCATTTTGCTTTGTTGAGCAAGGAAACACGTGTTGAGACGTCATCAGCTTGGGAACCTCAGTGATGGGGATGAGCAGGAGCCACCGAACTACCCACATTGCTGCTGAGTATGAGTAGGAAATAATTCCTGGTTGTTTTAGGCCATGGCCATTTAGAGTCACCTGTTCTTGCAGCAGAGCCTGCCGCATACTGACTGATATGGTGATGTGGGTCCCTGAGCAAGGGCATAAAGGAGGAGGAGCAGGCCGAGGGCAGGGTGGGAAAAATGGATTTGGCAAGACTGAGTTGGGGCATAACGTTTTAGTAGAAGGAAATCAGGCTTTGGAGGTTAGCAAGCCTGGGTCCAATGTCACCTCAGGCACCCACTATCTGAGGGCCTGCAGGCAAAGGCTCCCGGCTTTTCTGGCCTCAGTTTCTGTACAATAGGGAGAGTTGTAATCACTACCTCCTTGGCCTTTAGGGTGAGTAGAATTGACACATATAGAGCTCCAGCAAGGTACACAGGCCCTAGGAAGCACTCAGCAAACACAATCATCACCCTGGGAAGATGGCGAGAACAGCGTGGACAATTTGTGCACCGAAAGAATAGACATTTTTTTTTTTTTTTTTTTTTTTGAGAGACAGTTTCACTCTGTCACCCAGGCTAGAGTGCAGTGGCGTGATCTCCACTCCCTGCAACCTCTGACTCCTGGGTTCAAGTGATTCTCCTGCCTCAGCCTCCAGAGTAGCTGAGATTATAGGTGCCTGCCACCATGCCCGGCTAATTTTTTGTATTTTTAGTAGAGATGAGGTTTCATCATATTGACCAGGCTGGTCTTGAAGTCCTGACCTGAAGTGATCCACCCACCTCTGCCTCCCAAAGTGTTGGGAATACAGGTGTGAGCCACTGCGTCCAGTCAAAATAGACATAATTTCTATCTTATTCACTTGAATTTGTCTAGTACTGAGAACGGTGCCTGGGCACAATAGGTGTTCATTTTATATTCACTGGTTAAATGAGGGAATAAAACATACTACAATTATTTGTGGAATGTGGCTATTTTCTCTTACAACCAGGCTGGCATCTCTGATGGGAAGGACCTAGACATATTACTTCATCTGTTTCCTCAATGCTCGGTGAATATCAGTTCTCAGGAAATTTTCCTTGAAAAAAATGAGTCATCCTGGCCTTTAGAAATAGCCAGATCTGACTTGGACACAGGGCGGGAAATGTCACACACGGGGCCTGTCGGGAATGGGGGGCTGGGGGAGGGATAACATTAGGAGATATACCTAATGTAAATGACAAGTTGATGGGGGCAGCACACCAACATGGCACATGTATACCTATGTATCAAACCTGCACGTTGTGCACATGTACCCTAGAACTTAAAATATACATATATATATATATATATAAAAAAGAAATAGCCAGATCTGTGGGGGCATTTCTCCCTGACATATTGATCCCAAGCCCAGCCTTGGTTTTCCAAGGGATGCCCCATGCCTTATTGCTAGGTCTCTGTTCTGACCTCTGGTATCCCCTCAGGGACCCTTCAGGCATTGAGTTCAAATGCCTGGGAAGCCCATCTCACAGGAGCCTCAAGTCCCATCTGTTTTGTTCCCAAGTCTGGCAGGACCCTGACAGTCCCTGCATGTGCCTGTCCTCAGACCCCTGCAGATGGCTGGGTGCAGACCTTGGCAGGAGTAGGCTGGCAGGCCGTCTCTTTCCTTCCCAGGCAGACGTGTGTGTAGCAAGTCTGTTTATCAGGCAACGCCTTGTAGCCAGCGGTGGCGGCTTAACAGTGGCAGAAACGCCCGCATTGCCTCACCAGCTGCTGGGTACTAAGATGTGCCCTTGGCCTCAGCCGGCAGATAAGCACCTGCATTGGAGAGCGAACCCTTGATCATGGGCTGATAAGTGCAGGGAAGAAACAACAACAATAACAAGAAAAAGCTGAGCGACCCGCTGTGGAAGGCTTTTTCATGTACGCATGGGCGTGTTTCTTGTCTTCGCCAACTCACAGGTGATGCAAAAGCTCTGATTCTAATTTAATTTGGTGGTCACGCAATCATGGAATGAGAGCATGTCAGAGCTGGAAGGGACTCTGGGGATTGTCTGGTTGAACCCTTTAATCTTCCAGGTGAGGACAGTGAGGGCCACAGAGCTGTAGCGACTTGTTCAGGATCATCCAGCAAAGTTTTGGTGGAGCTGGAACTAAACCCGGGTCTCCGGACCCCCGGGCCTGCGATATTTCCATCACATGGGCTTGCTTCACAGGCTGCCACCTGATCGCTCAGGTGCAGACTGCAGGTTGCCCTTTGGTGCCTAAACAGTCCTCTTTAATATCACTAATTGGCCCTGTCTGCCCCTGCTTCTCCCCCACCACAAGCCAGCTGTTGGGGTTGACCATTTAGCTCAAGGCCACAAGGTCTGATGCTACTGCTTCAAACCCTGTTATTTCATATTTTGAAAAACCAAGGTTCAGATAAGAGAGGCGACGTGCCTAGGTGATACAGCTAGAGAAAGTGAAAGACCTGGGTCTAAAATTTTCGGCCTCCTGATTTCAGTTCTTTCCATACATAGTGTATGAAACCAGGTGTGGGTGAAGGTGGGCAGAAGGGTATCCGTCCTCTGCAACTTTCCCCTGTGACCTGGTTTTGGGGAAGAGTCACATATGTTTCCTCAAGGACAGAAATGAAAATCTCATTGTTCTCAGTAGGGTCTTCCTAAGCAATGGGTATAGATAAATGAATGAATCCTTTTTTTTTGTTTGTTTGGTTTGAGACAGAGTCTTGCTCCGTCACCCAGGCCTGGTTTTCCAAGGGATGCCCCACTCCTTATTGCTAGGTCTCTGTTCTGACCTCTGGTATCCCTGCTGGTGCAATGATCCGATCTCAGCTCACTGCAACCTCCACCTCGTGGGTTCAAGTGATTCTCCTCTCTCAGCTTCCCCAGTAGCTGGGACCACAGGCAGGTGCCACCATGCCCAGCTAAGTTTTGTATTTTCTATAGTAGAGAGGGGGGTTTCACCATGTTGGCCAGGCTGGTCTTGAACTCCTGACCTTGGGTGATCTGGCCACCTTGGCCTCCCAAAATGCTGGGATTACAGGTGTGAGCCACTGTGCCTTTGGTTTTTTTTTTTTTTTTTTTTTTTTTTGAGAAGGATTCTCACTCTGTTGCCAAGGCTGGAGTACAGTTGCACTATTTCAGCTCACTGCAACCTCCATCTCCTGGGTTCAAGCCATTCTCCTGCCTCAGCCTCCTGAGTAGCTGGGATTACAGGTGCCCACCACCACACCTGGCTAATTTTGTATTTTTAGTAGAGATGGGGTTTCACCATGTTGGCATGCAGTTTATACAGCATTTTCTCTTAGCACCCTCCCACTAACAACCTCCACCTGGTGACCTTCAACCAACCCTAAAAACGAGGCTTCAATCCCTTTCATGGCCCATGTTCCACGGTACAGGCGGAGGATTCAGATGTTCCTCATAGATAAGGAATGAATTTCCGGATTGTCCACTCCTGGACTCATTAGCTTGGAACTCTGAACACACATGCAGGTGTGTCCACCATACACTGTGGCTGCAACATGAAGTCAGCCTTAGGTAAAAATGATATCTAAAAATATTGATCAAATACTTGCATGTGATTAAAAAATCATATCATAGAGATATATTGCTATAAGGTTGGCACAAAAGTACTTGTGGTTTTTGCCATTAAAACTTATGGCAAAATCCGCAGTTACTTTTGCACCAACCTAATAATAAAAAATAATAGTTTCATCACAGCACCCCTTCATGCTAGTCCTTTTCTCCTGAGTAAGCCACTTTTAATTCTGTTAACCAGTTTTGCTTGTTTGTTTTTGTTTGTCCTGGTGATTCACTTCATGTGTCTATACACATTAATCATGTTCTTTTTGAACAATCAGCTTTAGACATCATCTGCTGACCTTCTCTTGTAACAGATGAAGAATTTGTTCTTTCGAACCATCACCTTCATCTTCGTCTTTTTCCCTACAACTCATTTTATACACACACCCCTCACAATCGTTTAGTTCCCTTATTATTTGCATTTGTAAATGTAAATTATATATGAATACATATTCCTTCAACTGTATGCAATAACACTTGACTCACTGTTTATAACATGAACATAGGAACACTGCAAATCTCTCATCACCTTTTCGTTCCTTGCTACTTCTCATTTCTAACAACTGTACTTTTGCTTTTATATCGCTAAGATTGGTAACATTTATTTCTTATTTTATAGTTTAAGTCTACAACACTTTGTCTGTATATAGGCGTTCTAGAAGTTCAGAAAACAAATTATGTTTACTGTATTCTGTAAATATTGCATTTGCAGCCAAGTAGTATACTGTAATTACTACTATGATTACTGTTCATTTCAGTCAGGCATGGTGGCTCACACCTGTAATCCCAGCACTTTGGGAGGCTGAGGCTGGTGGATCACCTGAGGTCAGGAGTTCAAGACCAACCTGGCCAACATGGTGAAACCTCATCTCTACTGAAAATACAAAAATTAGCTGGGTGTGGCAGTGGGTGCCTGTAATCCCAGCTACTCAGGAGGTTGAGGCAGGAGAATCGCTTGAACCCAGGAGGTGGAGGTTGCAGTGAGCTGAGGTCGAGTCACTGTACTTCAGTCTGGGCAACAAGAGTGAAACTCCGTCTCCCCGCCCCCAAAATACTGTCCATTTCCTTTTCTTCTTTTAGCTTCTAATTGTATTCATCACCTGCTTGAGGTATCCCCAGTTCTCAAAAATAAATTCAGACCCATAGAATTCTACCTAGTTTTCACAGATTCTTCCCAACCCCTGGAATCCTCCATTCTTCTGCTCTAGTCTCATCCAATTACTCTGGGTGCGGTAGAGCTGTCATTCTATGTCCTGGGTTGAATACTATATCTTATTCATCTTTCTTGCTTATTTACTCACTATATTACACAAGCATAGCCTCTATAAACTTTCCTATAAATCTTTGTATGCCTGATTATGTCTTTCTTCATCTCTCACACATTATTCTACTCTTGCCCTTTAGTGACAGTTTAGCAGGATATAGAATTCCAAGTTGTTGCTTATTTACCCTTAGAACTTTGGAAGGATTTCTCTATTGTGCCAAACCCAGAGGTGCTAATGACAAATCTGACCTTGGCTTTATTCCCTTTCCTTTGAAGATGATCCCTAGATGATTGAACATTTATCTCTTTATTGTTGGTGTTCTAAAATTTTATAATGATATGCTTACTTATGGATCTGTTTAAACATATTTGTACTGGCCACTCAATGGCCCAGTATTTCTGAAGACTTTTGTCTTCTACCTTTGGGACATTCTTTTGTATTATTATTATTTTTTGAAGAGGGCACTTTTCTATCCTTTATTTAACCTCTTTTCTCTTTCTGGAACTTTTATTTGCTGGATGCAGAAACTCTTAAATCGTGCTTCTTTGCCTCTTTCTTTTTTTCTCATATTTCCATCTCATAATATTTTTATTCTGCTCTCTAGATTTTCTTTATGTTACCTTCCAAGGCTTTTGTTGAATTTTCTTCTCTTTTGACAGTCATATATTTAATTTTCCAGAACACTTTCTTGTTAAATGATTGTTCCTTTTACATAGCATCTTGTTCTTACCTTATAGGTGCAATATCTCCTTACATATCTCAGAGGATACAAGCTTATTTTCTCTGAATTATCTTTGTTTTCTCTAAAATCGGTTTTTCAGTGTGTTTCTTTAGGTTTCTCTTCTATTTTCAGACTTCTCTAAGATGTCTGAAGAGCCTTGACTAACCATCTAACTAAAAAGGTGAGATTCTAAATAACTAACAGGGAACTCTGTGTATCTGGGCAGAGCTGACTGATGACCAGGTTCCCCTCTGGGGTCAGGGAGTGGTATGAAGAATGATATGGACCTGGGGCATGCTCATTCCCTTGGATCTAGGCAGCGGTGCCCACACCAGCAATCCTACTTCTTTCTACTAAATGTCTTTAAAGAAAAATTATCTGCTTAACAAAATAGGGCTAGGCATTTGGTCACGTTTTTTCTATGTCTGTGTGGGTGATATGGTTTGGCTGTGTCCCCATCCAATTCTCATCTTGAATTGTGGTTCCCATAATCCCCACTGGTCATGGGAGGGACCCGGTGGGAGGTAATTGAATCATGGGGGTGGTTACTCCCCATGCTGCTGCTCTCATGAGAGTGAGTGAGTTCTTATGAGATCTGATGGTTTATAAGGGGCTTTTCCCCCTTTTGCTTGGCACTTCTCCTTGCTGCTGCCATGTGAAGAAGGATGTGTTTGCTTCCCCTTCTGCCATGATTGTAAGTTTCCTGAGGCCTCCCCAGCCATGTGGAACTGTGAGTCAATTAAACCTCTTTCCTTTATAAATTACCCAGTCTTGGGTATATCCTTATAGCAGCATAAGGATGGACTAATACAGTGGGGATGGGCCAATGAAGAACTCAGTTGACAGGGATCCACCATTGTATGACCATGTAGAGTATTTTCACTGCCCTAGAAGTCCTCTGTGCTCTGTCTGTTCATCACTCTCTCTCCCGACCCCTGCCAACCACCAATCTTTTTTCACTGTCTCCAAGGTTTTGCCTTTTCCCGTGTGTCATAGAGTTGGAATTATACGGTAGGTAGTCTTTTCAGACTAGCTTCTTTCACTTAGTGCTATGCATGAAAGTTTCCTCCATGTTTTCAATGGCTTGATAGCTCATTTCTTTACTCTCCACCCTTTTAGAACAGGGTTTCCCTGATTGCTGTATTTAAATTCCCAGCCCTTCTAGCATTCTCTACCCTTCTCCTTGTTTTGTTTTCCTTCAAAGCATTTAACATCTTTGATATATACCCTAAAGTCGGCTAACTTATTTTTATCTGTCTTCTCTATGAGGGTGAGAATTGTTATCTGTTTTATTCACTGCCATTTTCCAGAGCCTAGAACACTGTCTGGTACGCAGTAGGTCTCAACAAATACATGCTGACTTGGATATAGAATGGTGTGGTTCACAGATATAGCTGTATCAGCTGCAGGCCTCTGCTTTAGCTCCAAAAGAACCTGTTATGTGTTGGTTTTTCACAAAAACAAGAGTATTCTCTTTCTCCAATGATAAATTGACATCTTCACGTATATGTTAAAAACAGATCTGTTGGAAGCTTTGAAATTAGATACCCTCTCCAATCCTAAATGAGGTTTCAAAAATTTCAGGACCGATTTTCAGCTCTGGCGAAGCATGCAGTACTTCTCCCTGCCTTCCTCTTCAACCCTTTTATTTTATTTTATATTGATGATTGATTGAAATGGAGTCTTGCTGTCACCCAGGCTGGAGTGCAGGTGGCATGATCTAGACTCACTTCAACCTCCGCCTCCGGGGTTCAAGCGATTCTCCTGCCTTAGCCTCCCATGTAGTTGTGACTTCAGGCGTGCACCACCTTGCCCAGCTAATTTTTGTGTTTTTGTAGAGATAGGGTTTTGCCACGTTGGCCAGGCTGGTCTGTAACTCCTGACCTCAAGTGATCTGCGTGCCTCGGTCTCCCAAAATGTTGGGATTGCAGGTGTGAGCCACTACACCCGGCCCATCTCCAACCCTTTTACTTCCTCCATCTCAGCACCATCAATCCAGTGACAAGAAGGTGATGGTCTTCTTCTGTTGTATAAACCAAACTCAATTCACTTTATTGAAGATGTGACCATGTGGTCCAGACACCGGGGGCTTGAGGACAGGAAACACAGCTCCACTGGCAAAAGTCAACTTAAAAACCATTGCTTTGTTCCTTGCTTGTCTCTAAGCTCATCTGAGGGAGGCCGTTTGTAAACGGCAAGCGCACCTTCTCAGATCCTCATTTCCCCTCTCCCCAGTCCTCTCATGCCTCTTCTGGGTGACTTGCCTGCCAGCCTTTTGTCCTCATCTGTAAATGTGCAGAGTAAGGGCTGTCCTGCCCCTCCCCACTCAGCAGGGTTGCCATGAGAAGCAAAGAAGCTATTGCATGCAAAAAAGCACCAAGGATTGGGCCAGCCCTTCACGCTGGCTGTGGTGTGGTGTGGCCAAGGCGGGGACCTGCTGGGACCTCCCAGGGCACTGCCCCTGCTGGTGCACTTTGTGGCCTCTGGCCTGGTCCTGTTGCTCAGGACCTGGATGAGGTCAAGGAGACACCCAGGGGTTTGGAGCAGCTCATCCTTCTTTCCTTAGCAGGTTCTGTCTTTAGGAAAAAAGGTGGGGTTGCAGAGAGTCTGATGTTAGGCATAGCCCTGAAATGGACTAGCACCATCACAAGGCCAGTGTCAGCCAGAAGAGGAGTTGGGGCCAGGGTTGGTGGTGTCCCCAGATGATGTCCCCTCTCTACTGGCATCTGTGCCCCCTCCCATCTCTCAGACATGGTTTGGGTCCATGAAAATATAAGAGAAGCTGTTTCTAGGAGACGTGTCTATGATTTTTCATCGAATTTATTGTTATTATTAGGAGAGAAATCCTAACATCTGAGCAGACAAAGCTTGATTTGATTTTTTCCAGGGTTCTGATTAGAAGAGATGTAATGATATGGGGATTGGCCAAAGGGGATGAAACTGGGGCTGTATGTGCGGAGGGTGTCCAGCGGCAGCTTTAGCCTGAGCCTGCAGCCTACAGGAGGCAG